>NW_027530282.1:0-1717 GCF_008692635.1 Crocuta crocuta | reverse complement strand
GAGAGCTCTTTTGTTTCATCATTTTGGTTAGCTTTCTATCTCTTGGTGGTTTTAAAAGCTTGTTATGGACTCTGCACCTGTGAGCGCTGCTGTATCAAGGAAGGCTCTTTGACTGTCCAGGGTCTATCCGTTCAGAAAGTGTTCTTTGAATGGTATCACTTGGTCTCTCTTCTTGAGACCTTTGTTATTTTATTTTCCTATTCGTAGTGGTATTTGGGAGTCTCCACCACGTGTATTTTGGCTTGTTTCTTGAGGTATCCCTGAAAAAGAAAACAGACAGGCAAACACACAGGGAACAAAGGCTCACAAACACACAGACAAATCCATCAAATACAGAAACCGAAAGGGAAAACGAAAAAGAAAAGAAACAAGAAGAAGGAGTGAAGGTGAATCATCAGAGATAGAAATACATAAGAAAGAAAGAAAAAAAGAAGAAAATAAAAGGATAAAAGAAGAAACCCAATAGACAAAGAAGAGTTTAAAGCATATAACCAGATTTCCCAGGTACAAATAAATAGCTGGGTGTATGCAGTGCTAGAGGAATAGCATAGAGAACGAGAGAGATTACAGGGCAGGGATGAAGTAAAATTGGAAATGAAATGAGTAGGCAGAAGGAATAAGTGGGTTTTTTCAAAGAGTGAAAGAGTGGAATATGGTTGGAGAAGAGGGGAAAGAAATGACCATGATGCTATCCAGAGAAACTATATAGTCTGAATACTCCAGGGTGAAAGCGATGAAAAGGTAAGTAGGTGNCCCCTCCGTGTCCCGAGCGGAAGCTTTACTCTTCTCCAGTCACAGGGACAGTGTCTTGAACAGTTTCGGCCACTCTCTTTCTCCTCTAAACTCCCCGCAGAGGGGTATCCCCCATCCCTCTGTGTCTCTGGTCCCGGCCAGATTTTATCTTCCCCAGTTTGCACTCACGCTAGAAGGTTTTCTCAGCGGACTCTGTCTCCTTTTCCTCCCAGACTCTTGGATTCTGTAAGGGTTCCTATCGGGAAATTTTAATAAAATTCTTTTCATTATTTCTTGTTCATATTTTTCTTGCCGGTAAACAGAAACATAGCTGATTTTTATGTGTTGGTTCTTGTAAACTACAACATCATCAGATTCATTGATTAGCTCTAGTGGTGGATTCTTATCATTTTTTTTACATATAAGATCATGTCATCTGTGAATAGAGATAATTTTGCTTCTTGCTTTCCAGTTTGGATGCTTTTTATTTATTTTCTTGCCTAATTGCTCTGGTTAGTACTTCCAGCACACTGTTGAATGGCAGTGATGAAAGTGGGCTTCCTTGTCCTATTTCTGATCTTAGGGGGAAAGCTTTCAATCTTTCACCATTGTACATAATGTTAGCTGTGGGTTTTCATAGCTTCTCTTTACCATATTGAGAAAATTCTCTTCTAGTCTGGCTGAAGGCCAGAATCATGGGTTTTCATAGCTTCTCTTTACCATATTGAGAAAATTCTCTTCTAGTCTGGCTGAAGGCCAGGAGGATAGAGGAAATGGTTTTTGTGTCATTGACAGAATCATGATCCCCCTCCCCCATTTCTATTACTGTAGTGTATTACATTGACTGATTTTCTTATGTTGAAATAAGTAAAATATTCGTATCTATCTAACCAGCTCACTGGAGACACGAAATGAGAAAATGTTTTTTTTTAATTGTAACTTCTTTTCTTTTTTTTTTACAAATAGTTTATTGTCAAATTAGTTT
>NW_027530281.1:0-469 GCF_008692635.1 Crocuta crocuta | reverse complement strand
GTTGGGAGAGTTTTGATAACTGATTCGATTTCTTCACTAGTTATGTGTCTGTTCACATATCTATCTCTTCCTGTATAAATTTTGGTAGTGAGTGTGTGTTTAGGAATTTGTCCATATCTTCTAAGTTGTCCAATTTGTTGGCATATAATTTTTCATAGNATAATTTTTCATAGTATTCCCTGATAATTGCTTGTACTTCTGAGGCATTGATTGTAATAAGTCCATTTTCATTAATGATTTTGTCTATTTGGGTGCTCTCTCTTTTCTTTTAGAGACGCTTGGCTAGAGGTTTGTCAATTTTGTTTATTTTTTCAAAAAACCTACTCTTGGTTTCACTGATCTGTTCAATTGTTTCTTTGGTCTCTGTGTTGTTTATTTCTGCTCTTATTTTTACTATGTCTCTTCTATTGGGTTTAGGGCATTGTTGTTGCTCTGCCTCTGGTTCCTTTAGGTGAACTGTTAGATTTTG
>NW_027530280.1:449-736 GCF_008692635.1 Crocuta crocuta | reverse complement strand
AAAGCATTATGATCTGACAGTGTGCATGGTATGATCTCAATTATTCTATACTTATTGAGGGCTGCTTTACGTCCCAGTATGTGATCTATCTTGGAGAATGTGCCATGTGCACTTGAGAAGAAAGTTAATTCCATGGCCTCAGGATGTACAATTCTGAATATATCTGTCACATCTATCTGGTCCAATGTGTCATTCAAGTCCATTGTATCTTTAGTGATTTTCTGTGTGGTTGATCTATTGATTGCTGTAAGTGGAGTATTAACGTCCCTTACTATTAGCACATTCTT
>NW_027530280.1:0-224 GCF_008692635.1 Crocuta crocuta | reverse complement strand
TCTCCATCCCCTTACTTTTAATCTGAAGGTATCTTCCAGTCTAAAATGATTTTCTTGTAGACAGCATATAGATGGATTTTGTTTTTTTATCCATTCTGCTACCCTATGTCTTTTGATTGGAGCATTCAGCCCATTTACATTCGGTGTTATTAATGAAATATGTGGGTTTAGAGGCTTTCTATCTTTTGTTGGGTTCATGTTTGTGGTGGTGTCTCTGGTATCTT
>NW_027530279.1:0-1043 GCF_008692635.1 Crocuta crocuta | reverse complement strand
CTTGTATTTCTGAGTGATTGGTTGTAATAAGTCCATTTTCATTCAGGATTTGGTCTATTTGAGTGCTGTCTCTTTTCTTTTTCAGAAGCTTGACTAGATGGTTTTCAATTTTGTTTATTTTTTCAAAAAAACAACTCTTGGTTTCATTGGTCTGTTCAACTGTTTTTTTTTATTCTATATTGTTTATTTCTGCCCTTATCTTTATTATTTCTCTTCTTCTACTGGGTTTGGAGTGCTCTAGTAGCTCTCCTTCTAGTTCCTTTAGGTACGCTGTTAGTTTTGTATTTGCGCTTTTTCTAATTTCTTGAAATAGGCCTGGAGTGCAATGTCCTTTCCTCTTAGGACTGCCTTTGCCGCATACCAAAGAGTTTGGATTGTTGTGTTTTCATTTTTGTTTGTTTCCATATATTTTTTAATTTCTTCTCTAATTGCCTGATGACCCATTCTTTCTTTAGTAGGGTGTCCTTTAATCTCCATGCCTTTGGAGGTTTTCCAGACTTTCTCTTGTGATTGATTTCAAGTTTCATAGCATTGTGATCTGAAAGTGTGCATGTTATGATNCTCAATTCTTTTACATTTATGGAGGACCGCTTTATGGCCCAGCATGTGATCTCTCTTGGAGAATGTCCCATGCGCATTGAAGAAGAAAGTGAATTCCATGGCCTCAGGAAGTAGAGTTCTAAATATATGTGTCCAATCCATCTGGTCCAATGTGTCGTTCAAGTCCATTATTTCTTTTGTGATTTTCTGTCTAGTTGAGGTACCTTTTGCTGTAAGTGGAGTAGGAAAGTCCCCTGCTATTAGCACATTCTTATCCATTAGAGTGTTTCTGTTTGTGACTAACTGTTTGATGTATTTGTGTGCTCCCGTACTCGGTGCAGTAGACATTTATAATTGTGAGGTCTTCCTGATGGATAGGCCCTGTAATTATTATATATTGCCCTTCTTCATCCCTTGTTACTGCCTTTACATTAACGTCCAGTTTGTCTGATATAAGCATGGCTACTCCGGCTTTCTTTGACTTCCAGTAGCATGAAAGATAT
>NW_027530278.1:0-969 GCF_008692635.1 Crocuta crocuta | reverse complement strand
GCCCTCAGTTTGTTCTCAGCATTCAAGAGTTTCTCATGGTTTGCTCCCCTCCCTCGCCCCAACTATTTTTCCCCTTCTCCTCCCCCAACCATGGTCTTCCATTAAGTTTCTCATAATCCACTTTTAAGTGAAAAATATGGTATCTTTCTTTCTCTGCCTGTCTTATTTCATTCAACATAACACCCTCAAGTTCCATCCACATTGCTACAAATGTACAGATTTCATTCTTTCTCATTGCCATGTAGTATTCCGTTGTTCAGATAAACCACATCTTCCTGTTGGGATGAGCGCTGGGTGTTCTATGGAAAGCAACTTGACAATAAACTATAAGAAAAAAAAACCCACATCTTATTGCTCCATTCGTCAGTTGATGGACATTTAGGCTCTTTCCATGTTTTGGCTATTGTTGAAAGTGCTGCTGTGAACACTGGGGTGCAGGTGCCCCTATGCATCAGCACTCCTGAATATCTTGGGTAAATTCCCAGCAGTGCTATTGCTGGGCCATAGGGGAGTTCTAGTGTTAATTTTTTGAAGAACCTCCACCCTGTTTTCCAGAGGGGCTGCACTAATTTACATTCTGACCGACAGTGTAGGAGGGTGCCTGTTTCTCCACATCCTCGCCAGCATCTATATTCTCCTGATTTGTTCATTTTAGCCACTCTGATCGGTGTGAGGTGGTATCTCAATGTGGTTTTGATTTGTATTTCCCTGATGAGGAGGGATGCTGAGCACCATTTCATGTGCCTGTTGTCCATCTGGATGTCCTCTTTGGAGAAGTGTCTGTTCATCATGTCTTCTGCCCATTTCTTCACTGGATTATTTGTTTTACAGGTGTGGAATTTGGTGAGTTCCTTACAGATTTTGGATACTAGCCCTTTATCCGATATGTCATTTCCAACTATCTTTTTCCATTCCGTAGGTGCTTATTAGTTTTATGGATTGTTTCCTTTGCTGTGCAGAAGATTTTAA
>NW_027530277.1:0-505 GCF_008692635.1 Crocuta crocuta | reverse complement strand
CCCTTGGGTAAATTCCTAGCAGTGCTATTGCTGGGTAATAGGGGAATTCTAGTGTTAATTTTTTGAGGAAACTTCACACTGTTTTCCAGAGGGGCTGCACCAGTTTATATTCCCACCAACAGTGTANGTAGGAGGGTGCCCATTTCTCCACCTCCTCGCCAGCATCTAGTGTCTCCTGATTTGATCATTTTAGCCACTCTGACCGGCATGGGGTGGTATCTCAGTGTGCTTTCGATTTCTATTTCCCTGATGATGAGGGATGCTAAACATCGTTTAATGTGTCTGTTGGCCGTCTGGATATCCTCTTTGGAGAAGTGTCTGTTCATGTCTTCTGCCCATTTCTTCACTGGATTATTTGTTTTTCAGGCGTGGAGTTTGGGGAGTTCCTTATAGATTTTGGATACTAGCCCTTTATCTGATATGTCATTTACAACTATCCTTTCCCATTCTGTCGGATGCGTATTAGTTTTATGGATTGTTTCCTTTACCGTGCAGAAGCTTTTAA
>NW_027530276.1:0-593 GCF_008692635.1 Crocuta crocuta | reverse complement strand
TGTGAATTTTGGTAGTGAGTGTGTGTTTAGGAATTTGTCCATTTACTCTAGGTTGTCCATTTTGTTGGCATATAATTTTTCATAATATCCCTNAAAAAACCAACTCTTGGTTTCATTGATATGTTCAACTGTTGTTTTGGATTCTATATTGTTTATTTCTGCCCTGATTTTTATTATTTCTCTTCTTCTGCTGAGTTTGGGGTGCTCTTGTTGCTCTCCTTCTAGTTCCTTTAGGTGTGGTGTTAAATTTTGTATTTGTGCTTTTCCTAGTTTCTTGAAATATGCCTGGAGTGAATGTACTTTCCTCTTAGGATTGCCTTTGCCGCATCCCTAAGAGTTTGGATAGTTGTATTTTCATTTTCATTTGTTCCCATATATTTTTAAATTTCTTCTCTAATTGCCTGAATGGCCCATTCGTTTTTTAAGAGTGTGTTCCTTAATATCCATGTTTTTGGAGGTTTTCCAGACTTTTTCCTGTGATTGATTTCGAGTTTCATATCATTGTGATCTGAAAGTGTGCAAGGTATGATCTCAATTATTTTATATTTTTGAGGGCTGCTTTATGACCCAGTATGTGATCTCTCTTGGAGAAT
>NW_027530275.1:0-551 GCF_008692635.1 Crocuta crocuta | reverse complement strand
TACCGGGGGCGCAGCCAAAGTTGGTTGCACTCTTCATCTCAGGCCTGTCCGAATCTCCAAATCCCAGTCTGAGCGCCCCACTGAAATTGCCTTAGACACAGCTTCCCGGCAACCCCCTCGGGGCAATTCCAGGCTCCCTGCCGAGCTCTGGGGGCGGAGTCAGAATCGCTGCTTCCTTCTCTGGGTCGGGCTGGCGCGCATGCGCGAGGCCNGAGGCCTGCCTGCCGGGTGCGCAGAGCCTGCTGGAGTGAGGAAAACCAAGTCCCTCTATGTCTCATCACCCGAAACACGAACTCACAGGCAAGTTTCCCAGTTTTTAGCTCTTTGCCTTCCCTCTCGAGTCCCAGCCAGTCAGGAGCGCGGACGCCCGGTGTCTGCGTGCGGCCCTTCCAGGGGCCCCAGCCGCCCGGGAGGACAATGGCGGCAGGCGCGCTGCTGCTCTGAAGTCCAGCCTGGCTGGAGCCAGCACAAAGCAGCAGTCTGTGCGCTCAGCACTCCACCCCCCTCCCCCCCCCGGGACCAGTTGGCGCGAGGGGACCTGGCGTGCAGGT
>NW_027530274.1:0-683 GCF_008692635.1 Crocuta crocuta | reverse complement strand
CTATCGTCTACCGGGAAAACTAAAGCTTTAGGTTTCATCTTTATCATCTTTAACTTTAATTGCTTAGTTAAAACTTCTCAATGTTAAAGTAGGTTTTGCTAACAACTGTAATATGCTATCCATTCTAATCTTGTATTGCCACGTTGGTTAAATAAATACAGTTTTAAGATTTTAACGATCTGTAATCCTATTTAGGCTGTGCTTTATAATAATTTCCTAAGGCTTTAACAAACTTCACAGGATTTCAATACTAAGTGAAACATATTCTGTGTTTAAACTATTTTAAGTTTGTTGGATCTGTCTTAAAGTTATCAGCATTAAATATAAAACTTTATTCTGTCAAGGTTTACTAAATGTATAACAAACTAAGGTTATCTCTCTTCCAATTTGTTAGNAAAAAAAAAAAAAAAAAGGCTTAAAGTAGTGGTTAACTTTGTTTGGCTCATAGTTTTCATGAGTAATTCTTAAGATACTTTTCAGGGTGCTTGGCAACCTAAAACTTTGACGTTTTGCTTAAGTGATAAATTAAATTAAGTTATTCAGATATTGAAGTCTCTTCCCAATCAAATAGAATGCTGAAGCATTGCTTACTAAACAGAAGTTTATGCTTCTGGCTTCTTATTAAATACATACATACGTACATACATACAACTAAAAATATTTAAATCCATGTTTATGCTTAA
>NW_027530273.1:0-822 GCF_008692635.1 Crocuta crocuta | reverse complement strand
CTATTGACAGGATCATATGATTTTTATCTTTTTTTTTGTTGATGTGATGTATCACATTGATTGACTTGCGAATATTGGACCAGCCCTGTATCCCAGGAATGAATCCCACTTGATATTGGTGGATAGTTCTTTATATGCACTATTGAATTCTATTTGCAAGTATTTTGTTGAGGATTTTTGCATCTGTATTCATCAAGGATATTGGCCTTTAGTTCTCTTCTTTTGTTGTGTCTCTGTCTGGCTTGGGAATCAAAGTGATGCTGGCTTCAGAAAATGAGTCCAGAAATTTTTCTTAGATTTCTATTTTTAGAGTAGCTTGAGAAGAATCGGTATTAGTTCTGTTTTAANTCTGTTTTAAATGTCTGGTAGAATGCCTCAGGGAAGCCATCTGGCCCAGGTGTCTTATTTTTGGGAAACTTTTGATAACTGATTCAATGTCTTCACCAATTATGAGTCTGTTCAGATTTTCTCTCTCTTCCCATGTGAATTTTGGTAGTGAGTGTGTGTTTAGGAATTTGTCCGTTTCTTCTAAGTTGTCCAATTTGTTGGCATATAATTTTTCATAGTATTCTCTGATAATTGCTTGTATTTTGAGGGATTGGTTGTAATAAGTCCAACTTCATTCATGATTTTGTCTATTTGAGTGCTCTCTCTTTTCTCTTTGAGAGGCCTGGCTAGAGGTTTGTCAATTTTGTTTATTTTTTCAAAAAACCAACTCTTGGTTTCATTGATCTGTTCATTTGTTTCTTTTGTTTCTATATTGTTTATTTCATTACCGATTTTTATTATTTTTCTTCTCCTACTGGGTTTGGGGTGCTCTTG
>NW_027530272.1:14745-16515 GCF_008692635.1 Crocuta crocuta | reverse complement strand
TTTCCAGAGAAATCTAGAACTTTATGGTGGATGGTAAATTGGATCTCATCGTTTTGCGATCAGCTGCGTGGGGTCACTAGATCTGTGTGCTGCTACTGGATTTCTTTTCCACATCTCACGTTAAGTTCCATTGAGCTCTGCACTTTGTAAGCAAACCACATGTTCTAAATCCTCCTCTCTTTCTTTCAAAGGAAAGCCTCCATACAGCAGAGCAACACACAAGGGCAACTCCACACAGCAGACAGGGCTGGGTCTAGGGGAATGCTGAGGGAGAGATGGTCCCATCACGTCATAAATGAGGAAACGATCTCACAGAGNGTGCTGCTACTGGATTTCTTTTCCACATCTCACGTTAAGTTCCATTGAGCTCTGCACTTTGTAAGCAAACCACATGTTCTAAATCCTCCTCTCTTTCTTTCAAAGGAAAGCCTCCATACAGCAGAGCAACACACAAGGGCAACTCCACACAGCAGACAGGGCTGGGTCTAGGGGAATGCTGAGGGAGAGATGGTCCCATCACGTCATAAATGAGGAAACGATCTCACAGAGAACCCCTCATCTCTCCAAATGGAATGGTAGGCTTTAAGACCAGAACCAGAATGTAGGTCTTCTATTAATAGTAGCTTATGCTTTTGCCTTGTTGACACACAGTTTGGCGATGCCATGCATTTTAGAGCGTCTTTACATTGAAATTAACAGAAGTCCATTGAAGACGTAAGAGTCTTGATGGGACTGCTCTCTCCTGACCAAAGGCTGAGAGCCTTTGGTATTGGAGGGGACTTCAGAGGTTAGGATGACCACAACTTGTGAGGTAGGTGAGTGCAGCACTGTACTTACTTATAAAACCCAGTAGCAGACAAGCTCACTGCGTCCTGGTAGGCAGCCATGACCTGAGGAGAGGAAATAGACCAGAAGGGCTCAGCAGGGTTGCCAGGATCCCTGACGCAACGCTAAGGTTTCATGAGTTCACCCTCCTCCTCTGGAAGCTGACCAACTGTTTGTACCAGTGACCCTCACTTCCACACCTTGCCTCACGTTCTCACTGCACTGGGTGATTGCACTGTGCTCTCCCCTGCACTGGGTCCTTGCCACTGGAAGCCTGGGGTGCTACAATAGCCTCTTAGCTGGTCTCCCCCCATCAAGTAGCCTTCCCACCCTGCCAGTGGCCCAACCCAACCACAGTGAGCTTTTTTTTTTTAATTTTTAATGTTTATTATTATTGATATAGAGAGAAACAGCATGAGTGGGGGCAGGGCAGAGAGAGAGGGATACACAGAATCTGAAGCAGAGTGAGCATCTTAACATACCACACTGCCCACAGCACCCTCCTACTCTAGAACTTTTGCTGACTCCCCATTGTCCATAGAGCCAATAGTTGACATTAAGGACCCCAATCCTCTCTCTGGCTTTATGTTGCACACACATTGCCATGCCAGCCAACCTCACTTGTCAGCGCTCTCCCAGCCCTTCCATGTTCCCACACCTCTACACCTCCATTCATGTGGCTCCTGCACTGCATCTGTCCCAGTCCTTTTCTTCTCTCAACGACCAGCCCAGGTTTGTCTCTCCATGTCTCCATGCTAAAATCCAAACTACCAAAATCAACCTACATTCATGTGGCGTTTATGTGTGCAGTATCTGTGAGCGTGGGAAGGGATTAGAGGTCATGTGAGGCACAGTAAGGTGAGTGGGTCTGAGAGAAATAACTTATTTTCTTTGAGTCCATTGAGGGAGACTCGTACAATCTGAGCTGGGTCACGTGTGGGCTCA
>NW_027530272.1:0-14273 GCF_008692635.1 Crocuta crocuta | reverse complement strand
TTTTTTTTAATTTTTAATGTTTATTATTATTGATATAGAGAGAAACAGCATGAGTGGGGGCAGGGCAGAGAGAGAGGGATACACAGAATCTGAAGCAGAGTGAGCATCTTAACATACCACACTGCCCACAGCACCCTCCTACTCTAGAACTTTTGCTGACTCCCCATTGTCCATAGAGCCAATAGTTGACATTAAGGACCCCAATCCTCTCTCTGGCTTTATGTTGCACACACATTGCCATGCCAGCCAACCTCACTTGTCAGCGCTCTCCCAGCCCTTCCATGTTCCCACACCTCTACACCTCCATTCATGTGGCTCCTGCACTGCATCTGTCCCAGTCCTTTTCTTCCCTCAACGACCAGCCCAGGTTTGTCTCTCCATGTCTCCATGCTAAAATCCAAACTACCAAAATCAACCTACATTCATGTGGCGTTTATGTGTGCGGTATCTGTGAGCGTGGGAAGGGATTAGAGGTCATGTGAGGCACAGTAAGGTGAGTGGGTCTGAGAGAAATAACTTATTTTCTTTGAGTCCATTGAGGGAGACTCGTACAATCTGAGCTGGGTCACGTGTGGGCTCACTTTCCATGCTCCCACTGTGCTCACTTTCCCCACCCCAGCTCTGGGAGATGGGAAAGCAGGGCTGCCACTGAGATGTCTGCTTGTTGGAAGAGACAAAGCCCCTCCCCACCCGGGAGGGACATTCTTGCTGCTTCCCTCTGAGGGTTCCCAACACACAGGCCTCCAAACCAGAAACCAGAGAACTGGGCTCATTCTTGTGATGAGTGCTTGCCTGCCACTTCTAAATTCACAGGAAAGAGATAAACTCTTGGGTAATGTCTCTTTCCTCACTCCTTCACAGATGCAGCCTCAGTGGACCCGGACTCCAGAGCTGAGAAAGGGGAAGTGCTGCTAAGCAGCCCTCTAAGAGCAGGTGTGAAGAAACCCAGGCTCATCAAGCCTGAGGACAGACGAGGTATGGACCCAGACCCGAGTCATGCACATTCAGTGGTCCCTGTGCCTTCTCAGGCTCAGAGCAGCCAAACCCCCAGTCTCCATGGGGTTGTCAAGATTCTGGCTCAGAAGTTTTCCTCAAGTGCCTTCCCTCCACTATGAAAGCCATAGAGAAAGGAGACCAGCAAGATGGAGCCTTTACTTGTCCTGTGAAACCACATGACCACCTCAGCTTCTCTGCCTGCGTGACTAGATCGTGACCTATTCTTGCTGTGGCAGGGACAGAGAGCCTACCTTTCTCTCCTCTTCAAAAGCAACTTGGATCAGCTCAGACTTACCCAGTCTTCCCAGGAGCCACTTGGATTCTTTCTCTTGAAGGGTTCCAGCCTTTTCAAGATGGTCTGACAAGCTTCCTGAGAACACATCCCCACACACCAGACATATTAATGTTCTGTATTTCCTGGCCCAGGCAAAACCCCCAGGGCCTCAGCAAGGCCACCTCCAAGTAATGCTGTGGCCAGGATGCCACTCAAATAGTCTTGTCACCCTCTTAGGAATGACTGGGGAGGCTTCCACCCCAGGACCCTGCCAAAGGAACTGCCATTGGCCCTTGCTGGGAGAACACACATTTCTTAGGCTACAGAAGATGAAATACTTGAGGAATCCCAAAGGAGGTGACTTCTCCCATCAAACTCCTTTGTTAATTACATCCCCTATGTGGAAAGAGAAGTGGGTCTGACCTGGCCAACTCCAAAATCGAATTCCAAATTCAGTCCATAGTCATGCAGCCACTTTTAACACTGGAGAGTATATCTTTCCAGAACACCCCCTGTGACTCTCCAAATCTCCTCCCCATCCTACATTCATCCTTCGTGGCTTTGATGGAAGTGATTGTGGCTTTTAGGCCTCTCTTTCAGCTTGGTGTTGGGAGGAACAGCATTCTCTTGGATAAGACAGCCGAAGACATGGCCACAGCCAAAGAGCCTACAAGGACCATTCCAGTCCCAACCCACGGAGCTCTATGAGCCCAAAGCCCTTGGCTGGCCCTTGGCTCTGCTGGCTCCCAGGCTCCTTACATAGACAGCCTGTCCATTGAGATCGGTGCTGACGGAAGCAGCTGTGGGAGAGGTGTTAGGCACGGTGTTCGTGCTTGTCTCGCTGATGTAAATCTTAGACGTGGGGATTTTCAGTGCTCTGCTGGCCACCTAGGAAAAGAGACAACATCGCTCTCTCAGGGAGGGGTTAGCGTGGGTTTTGGCTGCCTTCTCCGCAAGACAGTTTCAGGTTCACCATTACAGGCAATAAAATAATTTTATAAGCTATAATCAAGAAAATAATTTTATAAGCTATAATCCTATTGAGACTGGGATGTTCTTAAATCTGTCTCAATTTGAAGCAGAACTTTATGGAGTGATTTTGTTGCATAAAAAAAATTCATAAACCTAAGGGTGTCTAACAATGCTTTTTAAAGCTAACTTTGGCTTTTTAAAAAATCCAATTTGGACAGTCCACGAGCTAAGCAGGTTTTCCAACTAATCCACTTCCAGTGTCCTAGCTCCTCTCTGTGGTGGAAACCACCTACCTTTATACACACAACACGCCCACTTGCACACTGTTAGGGAAGGTCACCAAAACTATGTTATCACCAGAGGGCTCCTCAAGGGGCTCCATCGGTTAAGCATCCAACTCTTGGTTTCAGCGCAGGTCATGATCTCACCGTTCATGAGTTCAAGCCCTGAGTCAAGCTCTGCATGCTAACAGTGCAGAATCCTCTCTTCCTCTCTCTCTTTCCCCCGCTCCTGCTCATGCTCTATCTCTCTCAAAATAAATAAACAGTTTTTTTTTTTAATGTGACCACCTATTGACCCATGAGCTGGATGGACTCAAAGGATCTGAGGCTCCTCACCACTTCCCCTGTCCTTGGAAGGTGGGTTCTGCTTGCCTTTCCAGCTCCCAGTGACTGCTTCTAGGACACAGTCTCAAGATGCTGGGGGAAGTTGAGAACACCTGCATAGTACGTTGCTTAAATCCAGTTGACCAAACCCTCTCCCTATATAAACTACTAAGATTTAGTGGGCGGGTTGGAGATCCATTTGTCTCACTGCCACCCAAGGCAAGTCTCTTATGTAAGTTCCCTTTGCTTATTAAAACTGTGATCTGCCAACTGGGCCTCTTTATCCTGTTTCTCCCTNGGGAGAGAGCAGTGAACTGATTTCATTGGCTCCTCAAAAAAGAGATGTTGAGGCTTGCACCTATCCTTGCCTTTCCCAGTCCCACTGGTCACTGCCCCTCCTCGGGCCCAAATTATTTCTTCCCTGGTCCTGCAACAGCCTCCTTACTGGACTCCTGACCTCTGTGTCTTTCCCTCCTCTAATCTCTGCCTCAAACTAAAATATAAGTTCATTTCAGGTCAAACTCTTCCTTAAAAATGACACTTATTCTCTTTGGAGTAAAGTCCATACATATTTCAGCAAGGAACTTAAGACTCTTTACGACTTTTCCCCAATATATTTTTTATCCTCTCTTCTGACTACATTTTCCTCTCACCTGACATGTCCCCCACCCCTCACCTTACCCACCTACTAACATCCTCATTCAGCACCTCCCTGGGGAAGCCCTTCCCAGACTCCCCAGTTAGGACTGGTCACCTGCCTCTATGAAAAAAATAGGTGATTTTTTTGACTTATTTTTAATTTTGTTTAATGTTTGTTTTTTATTTTTTGAGTGAGAGAGAGAGACAGAACACAAGTTGGGGAGGGCAGAGAGAGAGGGAGACTGAGAATCTGAAGCAGGCTCCAGGCTCTGAGCTGTCAGCACAGAGCCCCATGCGGGGCACAAACTCACAAACCCTAAGATTGTGACTTAAGCCAAAGTTGAATGCTTAACCAACTGAGCCATCCAGGTGCCCCTGAATTCTTTTTAAAGTAGTATCTTTTCCCATTGAAGTCGTATGGGAAATAAAGGGTCAAATACTTCCTGGGGTACACCTTTGAAACTTGCATATCTCAAATGTCCTTCTTGAATTCTCCCCCTTAATTAATGATTTGAACATATATAGGATTCTGGGTTGGATATAGGTTTTGCAGTTTCCCTCAGCATTCTGAAGGCTTTTTAGCAGTGCACTGTAGCTCTCCAGTATAGACAAATCCAATCAATGTCCTTCCAGTTCTTGGAAATACTTGTGTTTTTCTCCTCCTGGCAAGTAGTAAAACCTCTATCTCCAGGTTTCTCCAAGTTTGGACTGATGTAAGTCAGCATTCCTTCATTGTGCTTGTTACTAGATGGGATCTTTTAATCTTAAACTGTATGCCCATTCGTTTGGGGTGATTTCTTGAGTTACTTCTTGATCATTTCCTCTGCTCTAGTTTCCATTCTTTCTCTCTGAAACTTCTATTATTTGGGTTTCCTAGACTAGTCCTTGAATTTTGTTGTACTTTCTTCCCTATTTTTCTGCATTTTTCCTTTTCCTGGGGAGATTTGCTGAAGTTTCTTTCAACCCTTTTGCTTTCAGAGTTTTAATTCACCAGAGTTCATTTTTATTCTCCAACTGCTCCATGTTTATGGCATCCTATTCTTTCTTGAACATATAATAACTCATCTCTCTGATGAGATCAATGGTAGCTTTTATTTGTTTGTTTCATTTTGGGTTTGGTTTACTTCCCCATGTAAACTCTCTCTCTCCCACAGGCTGCATTTTGTGCCTTTGATTATTTTAGTCTTAGCCATTTTAGATGATTTTAGTATGTCTCAATTAATTCCATTTTTGCTTTCCCTTAGCACTCTGTCTAACTCGTACTTCTATTTCATTTTGTCTTTTATTACCTGTCTCCCCACCATACCATGAACTTGCCGGAGGCAGAAACAATGCCATATATTCTTCTATGTTGCCACCCTAGGCACTCAATAAATGTTTGCTGGATTGAATTTAAAAGCTTCTAAGTTCTTTGGGGACAAGCACTGTATCTTTTTCAACCTGATTTTTCCTACAGCACCAAAAGGCACATGTTGTAAATGGTGAGACTACTAAGTGTGTTGCTTTTTTTTGAGCAGTTTTTATACTACATCTGAAGTGTGAAGTTTTCTAATCAAGACAGTTAGCCCCTAGCAAAGAGGAGTGGCATGGAGAGTGGGGACTAACAAGAACTTCTGTTTTCCCTGAAATGTTTGACTTGCTTTTACAGAAAGAATCTATGCATTTATAACTGGTATGGTTATAAAATTAACATTTTAAAACAATATAAGAAAAGTGGTACCACAAAGGTAACTGTTAATTTCAAAATTAACAAAAAGTTAACAAAAATGCACAAAATTTCATGTCTACCCAAGACTAGTATGAGAATGTTCAAAGTAGCCTTATCCATAAAAGTTAAAAAGTAGAAAACAAAATATGGTCTATTTGTATAATGAAATATTATCAACAGAAAAGAATGAAGGACTAATGAATCTTAAAACATTTTCTGAGGGGCACCTGGCTGGCTTAGTCAGAGGAGTGTGCAACTCTTGATCTCAAGGTTGTGAGTTTAAGCCCTGAGCTGGGTGTAGAGATCACTTAGATAAATAAAACTTTAAATAAATAAATAAATAAATAAATAAATAAATAAATAAATATTATTCCTGAGGAAAAAAGCCAAAGACAAAAGATTCCATAGTATATGAGTCTATTTATATGAATGAACTATAAGAGGAAAATTTATAAAGACAGAAAGTAGGTTGGTGGATGTCTGGGCTGAGCAGGGGGTGAGAATAGGAGTGACTGCAAGAGATCACTTTCAGGTGATGGAAATGTTCAAAAACTACATTATGATAATAGTTACATGATTCTTTAAATTTGCTAAAAACCATTAAATTGTATATTTCAGTGAAACTGTTACCAAAAAAAGAAAAAAGAAGAAGACATTCATTACGTAAAATTCAAACATCACAAAAATGTGTTACACAGAAAATGACAGGGAGTCCCCCCTTCATTCCATCCAACCATTGTTTAGTGTATGTTCTTTTTGGAATTTTCTATGCACATCATTATATCTATAATACATATACATATAATACATAAATATGTGTTATAGATGTATGTTTTCATTTTACATACACACACAATGCCACCATACTCTGCATAAAATGTTGTAACTGACTTTCCTTGCTTGGCAAAATATCTTGAAAAATATGAAAGGATTTCATTTATGTATGTATGTATGTATGTATGTATTTAATATAGGACTCAATCTCAGACCATGAGATCATGACCTGAGCTGAAATCCAATGATGCTTAACTGACTGAGCCACCCCAACACCCCAAAGGAAGAATTTCCAATGATTAAAGTAATAGGTTTATCTTTGTGTTTTGGATATTAATCAAGAGTGGAGATCCTGAAGGTGGGCACCAATGGGGAGGACGCTATAATAGTCACAGGCAGTAAGTGAGGAGGCCCGTGTCTGTGTGGTTGTGGGGCCCGCCCTTGATCTCCCAGTCACCCCCAACATGTAGGGGTGCATCCTACTCACACTCTGGGAGAGATCCATGGTGTTCCCTGCATTGCTGTAGTGCTCCACCTTCAGAGCCACCACCTTCCCAGTCTTCATGAAGCCAACCTGACAAAAAGGAGGGTGATTTCTCAATAGTCCCCTTCCTCTGCCTATCCCTAGTCATCCCCTCCCACTGATGCTTCTGAGCAGAAGGAAAGAGAACAAGACATCACACCATAAAAACAAGGTCACCAGAGCTTACCATGTTGAGCAGAGAGGAAGCTAACATCTCTCCAGTGATGTTCCATGGGTCCTGGACCCGGGACACACCCCCTCCCCATGCTCCCCCTTCCTTCTACCTACACTGCCTCTGGTTCTATGAGAGGGACTGAGGGGGCAGAGAGGGGAAAGCTGGGAAGAGAAACAGAGAGACACCAGACAGGCACCCCACACCTTTTGACCAGCAAGCCAGAACAAACAGGAATGTGCTTTCATATCCCTGACCTTACATAGCCATGAGAAAAATTTTACAGTCCGTTTCATAAGTGAGGACCTGGGACCTTCTTCGGGACCACAGGATTTTGGGAATAAGGGAAATATCATGCCTTTAGGGAAGTTCAACCATGAAACAAAATGACAAGAGGCCAAAGGGGAATGTTCGAGAGAAAGGGCTCCCTGACTGGAATTGGTCAGGTTATACTGGTGTTTAGAGGGACGGGATGCATGGTCATCCACAGACGCTCAGAAAAGTGACCGCCACATATGAAGCAGGTCCCCTCCCTAACAACCTGGCAGTTTTATTTCTCACTGTAAATTACTAAGTAGTCATCTGGTTTTTATATCAGGCTGTGAACATATTGACATTAAGTCATTCTGCAGGATGGATTTACCCTAGGGCTGCTGAAAAATCATACTTCTGAGCCTGAGTGGAGAAAGACTTGATATGGGACAGAAAAAATTCATGAAAGGCGTGAACACCACATTGGAACCTCACTCGGGAAGTGGCTGCCAGCTTCCCCTCTATATGTTGCTTTTGGTCGATTGAAACTTTTCTCGTTGCTATTTCTCCTTTGAACTTTTACAGGTAGTCGTGGAAAATGTTAAGAGTACATCCCAGGATCCTTGGATCTTCATCTCTAGGTTTCCCAGTGAGATGGCACTTCCCCTCCTGCCCCCAGCATAGCTCCCGACATATAGAACCTTGTATCTGGCCAAGAAGGGGTGTCTGCCACCAGTTATCAGCATGTCCTCATCACGATCCAGCATGCAGCGCACAGGGCGGCCAGTCCTAAAGGGAAGCATCAGAGGGTTAGAACACTGGGAGCCTCTACAACAGCCCCATCCTTGGGTTTCAGGGATGAAAACAGCCTAGAGACTTCTTTTTCCACCTGGCACCCAAGCAGACCCGGGGCAGGGCTGCTTTGCTCTCTAGTTACTGTGCTGGACACATGGGGAATATGAGGATATGATGAGTGCCCTTGCCTTTAAAGCCCTCACAGCCAGCCAGGGGAGACAAAACATGGACCCATGCATCAAACACAAAGAAACAGGTGGTGTCACCCTCCCCCAGATGCCCAAGAGTCCTAAAAACAGAAGGCTATGAAAATTCAGAGTAAGGGGAATCTACTTCTAAAAGAGAAAAATCCAGAAAGCCTTCCTGGCAGAGTCCACCTTAGTCTCCTTCCCTGAACTGGCTAGGAAGACTCACTTGTATGCAGCCAGGGCCACTGCCGTGGACACCACAGTGCTCCGCGTCTCTTTCCCTCCAAAGCCCCCTCCCATTCTCTTCACCCGGACCAAAATCCGGTTTGCTGGAACCCCCAACATGTTTGCAACAAAGCTCTGTGGACAAAAGAAAAATTTCTTTCACTGAACACATCATCTGGACTTACTTCAGCCTCACCTAGAGCCTGCCCACCATCCACAAGGCTAATTACTGCTGTGAATTCTGAAATTCCTTGATTCCAGAATCCCCTTCACCTCCCCAGACAGCCCTTGAGCTCCAGGTGCTGGAGTCAAACACTCATTAGTCACTGCAGACTGAATTCAGACACTTGTTTCTAACCAATGAGGTGAGCAGCTGGCCACAGCAGACTTTCAGAGCCAAAGTTCATTCCATTTAGCCAGGAATGGGTGAGTTGTGGGCGCTGGACCAGCTGCCATAACTGCCGGCCACCACTGTCACCTTACCAGCAATAGAGAAATGAAGAATATTTGAGCTGCCACAGATAATTTAGCATTCTGTGTGGCTCTCACTAAATGCATTGCCCACGCTTTACAGATGAGGAGACTGAGATCGGCTATGATTTGACCAAGGGCATATCTCACTGGAATAATAAAAGCCAACACTTATTAGGCACTACTATGGTAGTAAACATCTAATCATAATAACACCCTACCGAGCCAATTTTATGGATGAGGACACCAAGAAAGGTTCCATAACAACTCAGTGACACCGGCTTGTTGGTTGACAGGGTCTGGCTCAGGACCCCTAACCTCAAATCCCCTACTGGACCAGCCGGGATCTCCCTCTTCCCACGTCCCATATCGCCAACTCCTAGTCTTCCAGATGCTCCCCAGTGCCCTCTCCAGGCCCTGGAGCTGACTCCCCAGAACACCTACCTGGGTCTTCATGGTGTTCTGTGTAGACGCAAAGAGCTCCATCTCCCCTGCCTCGCCTTTGGGGACAGCGATGGTGCAATGAGTCTCCAGATAGAAGTGCTCCTGGCCACCAATGTACAACTCGCCTGAGGAGGCAATGCGACCCCCATGGTGATCTGGAGTTTCCTTAAGGAGAGCACACTTGCCCAGGGCCCCGGGCAGGAACCAGCTGCTCACAGGCAGGTATGCTCCAGGTTCCCAGCATGGGTGAAAAGGCTCTCAGAGTCTTAGCCACCCAGGGGAGCCAAAGCCCCACCCCAACAAAGAAACCAGAATGATGCCAAAATGCATCAGGCACAATGCTTTCTTTAACTTTCCAGCCAGTGGAAATTAAAGACTATCAATATTGGGGGAAAGGTAAAAAAAGGAATTAATAAATGTAACTGAAAAGCTAAAAATGAGAGGATCTTCTGGAATGGAAGGTATCAGGCCAGTTGGAGAGTTGGCTCACCAGTGATTTAACAATACAAGATGGACAGTGTAGGAAACAATTCCCAAAGGGGTGTGGCAAGCAGACAGGTACCCTGCAGGCCCACACAGAGGGTCAGGACCTGCAGCCACTAATTCCCTCAGTGGCCTTCCAAATTCAACACACTCCCAGCTCCCCAGAACCATGTAGGCATATGTAGCCTAGAGACAGGAGGTGGAGATTAAGATGGCAGAGGGTCTAGGGGTGCCTGGGTGGCTCAGTTGGTTAAGCGACTGACTTGAGCTCAGATCATGATATCCTGGTCAATGAGGTCTGTGCTATTAGCGCAGGCCTGGAACCTGCTTCTGATTCTATGTCTCCCTCTATCTCTGCCTCTCTCCTCCACTTGTGTTCTCTCTCTCTTTCTTTCTCTCTCTCTCCCTTCCTATCTCTCTCTCTCTCAAAAATAAATAAAAAATTAAAAAAACTTTTTTTAAATGATGGAGCATCTTTTCCTGTCACCTGTCTACTATTTTGCTACAAACACTGGGTGGACTCTTCTTTTAAAAATCAACACTCCTGCTCCAGGACTCAAGTTCCAGCTCTTGAATTTAATTCATAAACCAGGGCTAGCCCATTCCCCAAAACCGCATGGTGCAGCTGTACCTGAAACAATGTTGTCTGCTTCCGAAAACCCCTTCTTGAGGCTTCCTTTCTCTATCTTCACCTCAGATCCATAAAAGGAGTCATTTTTAATAGCATCCTGAAGACCAGAAAGATGCTTCAGTGACTGGACTTTCAGGAGAAGGAAGGTCATTTCCCACCAGGGGGAAGAGAAGCTGTTGGAACCACCCTCCCTTTTCTCACACAGGCATCTCTACAGGCATCTTACATGGACTTAAAGTAAGCTTGCATGCAGTCCAGGGGTCACGTGCCCCCATTTTCTCAGAGATAGTTGAACCCCTTAGGTCTTGAGGAAAAGTAGGGACCCTCAAGGAACCAATGGGAGCTGGCATTGGGAAGGAGGGACCTAGTTTGGTCACTAGTGGACTGAGTCTGGGATCATGATGGGGAAGTTTTCAGAAGACCACACAATCCCAGGGCTGGAAAAGATTTAAAAACTTGTCTAATCAAATCACACCAGCTGCTGAAAATCCCCCCTAAAGTATCCTAGTAAAGGTGCCTCAAGGGACAGGGGGCTCACCCCTCTCCATGCAGTCCTTTCTCAGTTACCTCAATTGTGATAATGGCTGGAAGATCTTCATAGGTGATTTTCACCGCTTGAGCAGCTCTCTGTGCATGTTCTCGGGTATCGGTGACCACAGCCCCAATGATGTGCCCAACGCAGGTCACCTGGGAACAGAGCCAAACTGTTAAAGAACATAATGCACTCCTCATGAAGCAAATTATTTTGTAATATCCAAAAGGCAAAGGAAGTCCTTGCTCCCACAGTGTCCTTAAGGGACATTTCTGGAATGCCCTGGGGTCTTTCTGTGTCTTTGTCCTACTGTTTGGGATTATGTGCTTCTTCATAAGTGTTTAGAAATAGTGGAACTAGAACGGGACTTGGAAATCACTACGATCATGATGACAAATTCATTTTATCTCAGGGACCAATTTCATGATTTACTACTGGCAGCTTGTTGAGAAGTTGCCCAGGACAGAACATGGTAATTGATTAGTCATATCAGCCAGGAGCAGCAGAACGGGAGGTATGGCAATAGGAAGTCTATCTGTTGACTCAGATCCACTCCAAAACCCTTGTTCTTCAGGTGAAGAGATGCAGACCCAGAAGGCAAAATCATAGTCTCGCCTTGGCTTATTACTAGACCGTGACTAAATCTTAGGCCCTGACTTCTGGTTCCATTTCCTTTCTACCACCACACTCCCTTCTATTTTCTGTTTCCAGATTTACACCAAAAGCTTCTCAAAGGCAGCAGTTATGGTGTATACTTCATCTAGATGCCCAGAAGCAGTAGTTCTCAAATTCTGGTTCTCAGACTTGATAAATAAACCAGCTTTTTGCTAGATTTATAGAATGATGATTGTCATTTTCTTACTACTTAAAGATTCCATTCCTTCAGAGGCATTTTTCTCCCAAATATCCCCCAAAACATGAACCAAAAAAAAGAAATTGTCCAACTCATCACCTTAGAATATGAGGTTACTGACAATAAAAACCCATACTGTCTCTGATAGTTATCTCTTGAAGACCCAGTTAAGTTGTTGACTTAAGTGATTGGTGCTTTGATGGTTTAACACAACTAATAATTCTCACTGACCATAGTGGTTAGTGGTCTTAGAAGCTCTCGAAATTTGTAAAAGCAATTTGTTTTCTGTCAGATGGAGTCTTGTGTCTCATAGGTGTAGTTTTTGATTCTCTCTTTTACTTGTACATTAATAATAAAGTGACTATGCCCTTCAGCAACACCTACTCATCTCCAATTTGCATTTCATCTGAATTAGAACTGTCAAGTGACTTTCTGAGAACTATCCTATAAGTATATGGGGTCGCTGCCATCTTGAAAGTTTGGAAACTTGTGGCGCGCACACGTGTGTGTGTGTGTGTGTGTGTGTAAAAACTCCATATATGGTTGAAATCAATAGATGAACTTTCATGTAAGTGAATTCTCAATATACATAGTGACAGTATTGTGGTTTCTATTCTGGTTCATTTGTTTACCATATTTTTATTTCTTTTAATAAAGGAGCTTATTATCCCCTTAAGAATTTAATTGGTAGTTTAAAAAATAATCACTAGTTTTTCTTTAGTACCACTTTGGATGCCTGGAGTCATCCTTCTAAGTGCAATAAGCAGCCGACAATTAACCAGTAAACACTAAGTGAAAGTTAAAAGTGCCACCAGACCGTTTCCATCCCTGTACTGATTGCCCTGCATGTTGGCCAATCAGATGATGGCCACAGTATGTGCAAATGTATAATCTTTTTAAGATTAGGGACTTGGAGGAATGAGCACAAGTTAAAACTCAAGCACTCCTTCCACTAACTTCATATCTAAAAAAACCCAAGACATACCTTATCCTTTGCAAAGACCATTTCATCATTACAAATTCCAGTTATATTACTCCCAGGAACATCATCAGCAGAGATAAAGCAGACAAACCCTGGCACCTTCTCAGCTTCTGAAGTATCTATGGACCTGCAAGAATGAGCACAGTGAGGGGTCCAGGCAGGAAACTGAAGCAGAAGACTCATCGTCAACTGGATACCACTGTCCTCATGTTGGTTTTTCCTCTACTCTATTTCCTCCCTTCTCCACCCACTAGTTTATCCTCTCCTATCTTATATTCTATATCCTATCCTATCCTGTCCTGTATTCTATAGGCTGTCCTAACCTATCGTATCCTACATTCCATAGGCTATCCTACTATATCCTATTCTGCAAACACTGATTAAATACCCTGTGAAAGCCACCATGCTAAGTGCTTTGGGGAATAGAAAATGAAGACAGACCTGTCCCCCCTCCCCTGGACCTTCTACTATGGAATCAAATCACAGTGAGTAGCATTTACTCAAACCCACATCACAGCTAATACCCACACAGAATCAGTACTTTAGGGCCCTTGCTGCACCACTGATCAAATGGCCCTGAACATCATCACAAAGCCAAATTTCTCTCCCCATCTTCATGAAGCTATATCAAAACAGCAGGGCACCCTGACTATCATCAAACCTGAGAGGGGTAATGCCTAGAGAGTGTTTTACTAATAACAGTCTCAACTGTGTACTGCTCACACTGACCCAGGGCCCCATGCGGAATAGAGCAGAGGCACCTCAGAGAAAGGTATGGAAACCAATTCTGAAGAATCAAACACGTCCAAATGGGCAGTCCTCATCAAGCACCAGAAAGTCATTTTCATTATTCTCCTACATTTAGGGCAGCACAAGCTCAGAGAAATTGAGTAGCTTTTCCAAAGTCACCCACCAGAGAGCAGTGTAGGTGGGATTAAGATTGAGGTTAGGGTATGAAGAGCCAAAGCCAGGTCCACTTTTGCTGCACCTTACTCCTTTCCAAGTGCACGCAGCCAGGAAAGTCCAGATCATTGCCATGACTACAGAGCCCCCCAACCTCCTACATCCACTCACACATCACTCAGATAGAGCAAAGATTTTGGCAATATGGATCATGGTCAATACGCTCAGTATGGGCTCAAGAATAAATGAAGAATAAATAAAGTCAAAGTCAAACTAAAGTCAAGAATAAATAAAGTCAAATGAATTTACCCTATAGAAGACAACCTTAAACTTTTAAACATCTTAAACATTTATTTTTCAGAGAGCTGGAAGTGTTTATTTATCTGTTATGTTTTCTCTGTGTCCAGGTTACCATTCCGGGGCCTGTCTTAAGGTAGGTAGGAGAAGCAGAGGAAAAACCCAATGATGGGAAGACAGAATCCCTAATCTATACAGTGGAGCCCAAGGGAGAAACCCTCCTAGCCGCTCTATTCAGCAGAGTGTGTGTCTAATGCCCACCAGGAGATCACATGCAGTCTCTGTTCTGAACATCCAGAGGCAACACAGCCCAGCTGCTAATGCCACCTGGCTTCAAACTCCAGCTTTGCTGCTTGCCTGCTCTGTGATAGTCTAGGGCAAGTAACTTACCGTGCTCGTGGCTCAGTTTCCTTATCTGGAACATGGAGTTAATAATAGGACCTGCCTATAGGATTGTTGTGAGGTGTAAATGTGACAATATATGTAAAATGCTTTAAAGGCTAAAGCAAATATTAAGTGCCATGAGAGTGTTGGGTATTATTATTATTATTATT
>NW_027530271.1:0-487 GCF_008692635.1 Crocuta crocuta | reverse complement strand
CCCGGAGCCTGCATCTGCTGCCTTAGGGTCAGATTGCCGACCTCGCTTCAATCTCCCCTTATCCCCTTAACAATCGGGGGAGGGCGCCCACAAAGGATTTCATAAGTGGAAAGCCGTGTTTGCTTATTGGGGCAGCACCTGATTCTTTTTTTTTTTTTAATTTTTTTTATGTTTCATTTATTTCCGAGAGAGACAGACAGCATGAGCAGGGGAGGGTCAGAGAGAGAGGGAGTCACAGAATCTGAAACAGCCTCCAGNGAGCTGTCAGCACAGAGCCTGACGCGGGGCTCGAACCACGAACTGTGAGATCATGACCTGAGCCGAAGTCGGACGCCCGACTGAGCCGCCCAGGCGCCCCGGCTGCATTTGATTCTTAACAAGGCTACTGGCAGCACCCGGTCCCAGCGCAGGTGGGTCTGCTGGCACAGTTAGTTCACTTCACTGTAGCTTCAAGGTTCTGTTCGTTCTGTTCATACCGAGGTCTGGG
>NW_027530270.1:874-1116 GCF_008692635.1 Crocuta crocuta | reverse complement strand
CTCATTTTAGACTGGAAGATACCTTCAAATTAAAAGTAAGGGGATAGGGAAATATCTATCATGTTACTGGAAATCAAAAGAAAGCCTGAGTAAATATACTTATATCAGACAAACTGGACTTTAAATTAAAGACAATAACAAGAGATGAAGAAGGGCACTACATAATAGTTACAGGGTCTATCCATCAGGAAGAACTAACAATCATAAATGTCTATGCACCGAATATGGGAGCACCTAAATAT
>NW_027530270.1:0-394 GCF_008692635.1 Crocuta crocuta | reverse complement strand
TATGGGATGCGGCAAAGGCAGTCCTAAGAGGAAAGTACATTGCTCTCCAGGCCTATTTCAAGAAACTAGAAAGAGCGCAAATTCAAAACATAACAGCTCACCTAAAGCAAGAAGAGACAAGGCAACAAGAATGCCCAAAACCCATTAGACGAAGAGAAATAGTAAAAATCAGAGCAGAAATAAACAACATAGAGACAAAGAAACAATTGAACAAATCAATGAAACCAAGAGTTGGTTTTTTGAAAAAATAAACAAAATTGACAAACCTCTAGCAAGGCTTCTCAAAAGAAAAGACAAAGCACCCAAATAGACAAAATTATTAATGAAAATGGAATTATTACAACCAACACCACAGAAATACAGGCAATTATCAGGGAATACTATGAAAAATTAT
>NW_027530269.1:0-7021 GCF_008692635.1 Crocuta crocuta | reverse complement strand
CCCACTTAGTTCCTCTTCAGAATATAGTGGTGGGGGCCACAGGCATACCCTGTCACCCGGGGCACAGTGTCCTGTGACGACTGGCACCTCCACTACCACCCCGTGGGGGAAGGAGCTTCCCCAAAGGTGCTAACGTTCACCAAAGGGAGGGAAGGTGAGAAGACAGAACAGCCAGGACCCTCTGCCCTGCCCCACCCAGTGGTCTTCCCAACAGCTGTCACCAGTACTTCCAGACCCATCTGTGCTTTCTGCGGGAAGCTTGAATGGGCCTCAATTTGCATGGTTAAGACCAGAGTATTTCCAGGAGAATGATGATGTCACAGAACTGAGGTTCCAGAAAGCAGGGTGGCCCAGCACTCCCACCTTCTTTAGAACGTGGGGAGCTGTGAACTGGGCAGGGCTAGAGTACAGTTCACGAGGAAGAGACTCTTTTGTTCTACTGATTCTTGAGGAAAGCCCTGGGCTGTCCGGGACCTGGGGTCAGAGAGGGCTGGGATAGAGGTAATTCCGGAAGGGGAGGCGGGAACGCACTTGCTGGAAGCACCATACTCCCCCATGGAAACCCCAAGAGGGGACTTCATGGGCAGAGAGAGAGCTCACCTGCTTCCCAAGGCCCTGTGACACTTGACGAGTCTCTGAAGGGGCCTCCTGAGTCGGTGAGGAGTAGGCTGCATGGAACATACTCATACTAGAAAATGATTTGTTGTTTGTCTGAAATTCTAATGTAATGGCGCATCCTGTAAAATTGTATTTACTAAATCTGGCAACTCCAGGGGGAGAGAGAGGAGCAAAAGAATGTTCACAAGCTCAGGCTGGTATGGAGTGAGTCTTAGAAGGCCTCTGTGAGGAAATGGCCGTCGGGGTGGCCATCTTGCCTAAGTAGAAGGTTCCTGATTCTGAAGCCCGCGGGTGGAGGAACGCAGGCCTTTGATCTCATGAACGTACATCTACTTTCAGGGGAAAGATACACATACACACATGCACATGCACGTGCACACGCACACACACACACATACACACACACTTAGTGACAGAAATAGCCCCATTCTTTGTTTTCATGGCATCGACAGTTTTGAAGAATATAGGCCAGTTATTTTATAGATTCTCCCTCAGTTTGACTTTGTCTGATGTTTCCTTGGGATTAGATATAAGTGATGCATCCCTGGCTGGAATACTACATAAATGATACATGTCCTTCTCAGGTATCACTTCTGGAAGTACATAATCTTTCTCTATCTTTCACTGATGATGTGCATTTTGATTGCAAGATCCAAATATTGCCCGGTTTCTCTCCTGCATAGTGGCTGTTTTTCCCATGCAACTAAATGCAGTCAGCGGGGAGATACTCTAAGAGCATATGTATATCCAGCTCTTTTAAAAAACAATTTTAATGTTTATTTATTTATGAGAGAGAGAGAGAACATGAGCAGGAGAGGGGCAGAGAGAATGGGAGACACAGCATCCAAAGCAGGCTCCAGGCTCTGAGCTGTCAGCACAGAGCCCAGTGTGGGGCTTGAACTCAAGAACTACAAGATCATGACCTGAGCCGTAGTCGGATGCTTAACTGACTAAGCCACCCAGGGGCCCCATCCAGTTCTTCACCAAGCTTTCCACCATCTTGGATTTAGTATCCATTGATGACTCTTGCTCAAACTAATCTCTGGTAGTTGCAGAGTGATGGTTTTCCAACCTTATGACCACCTCCACATTTATCACCATCTTATTGTCAGGAAGAGCTCTACCCCCATCCCCATTATGTATCTGTTTGTCTAATTATTACTAGTAAGGACTCATGGATTCTTGTCTCTTTCACTAGATTATAATCTGTCACTATCATTATTTTTTTAAAGGAAGCTCTAGGCCCAACGTGGGGTGCTAACTCATGACCCTGAGATCAAGAGTCGCTCACTCCACCAACAGAGCCAGCCAAGCACCCCTGTCTCTGTCGTTATTTATGTTGATTGTCAAATGGTCCCAGTCTACCTTAGAAATCATTCTGTATTAATTCTGTAGATATGACACCAAAAACGTAAGCAACAAAAGAAAAAATAGGGACAGCAATCTTCATCATCATTTAATTCTTTTGTTTCTAAGAATACCATCAAGAAAGTGCAAGGCAACCCACAGGATGTGCGAAATATTTGCAAACCATGTATCTGATAACGAATTTTTACAACTCAATGATAAAAGGACAAATAACCCAACTAGCAAATGGGCAAAAGATCTGAATCCTAAGTTTTCCCAAATACAAATGGCCAAAGAGCCCATGAAAAGATACTCAGTACCATTAGCCCCCAGGAAAATGCAAATCCAAACCACCATGTGATACTGCTTCACACCCATTAGGATAGCTATGATTAGAAAGACAGTTAATAACAAGTGTTGTGGTGGGGGGAGGGGGCGGGGGCTGGTAGGCTCAGTCGGTATAGAGCACGTGACCTTCAACGTCAGGGTTGTGGTTTCAAGCCCCACACTGGGCAGAGCCTACTTTAAAAAAAAAAAAAGTAAATTGAATTAAAAAAAAAATAACAAGTGTTGGGGCGCCTGGGTGACTCAGTTGGTTGAGCCTCTTGATATCTATCGGCTCAGGTCATGATCTCAACGGTTTGTGGGTTCAAGCCCCACACTAGGCTCGGTACTGACACCGAGGAGCCTGCTTGGGATTCTCTCTCTCTCTCTCTCTCTCTTTCCCCACCCCCCTGCTTGTGCACACACTCTCTCTCAAAATAACTGAACTTAAAAAAAAAACAGTGTTGGTGAGGATGTGGAAAAATTGGAACCTTCACTCACTGCCCCTGCTGATGGCAATGTGCTGCTACTTTGAAGTCAGGCAGTTCCTCCAAAGTTTAAACTTTAAGGTACTATTTGGCTCAGGAATTCCATTCCTCAGTGTATGCCCAAAGAAATGAAAACATTCGTCCACATGAGAATTTGTACATGGATGTTCATGGCACCATCATTCATAATAGTCCCAAAGTAGACACAGCCCACAAGTGGATAAAATGATCAATATGGAGACAAATGTGGTCTGTCCCTGCAGTGGAATAGTATTCAGCCATCACAAGGAATGAAATCCTGGTGCCTGTCACAACACGGATAAATCTTGAAAACATTGTCCAGGTCAGGCACATCTAGAGAGATAGAAAGTGGGTTTGCAAGGGATACAGGAGTGCTGATGCATAGGGGCATATGTACCCCAATGTTCATAGCAGCACTCTCAACAATAGCCAAAACCTGGAAAGAGCCTTAGTGTCCACCAACTGATGAATGGATCAAGAAGATGTGGTTTATCTATACGATGGAATACTACATGGCAATGAGAAAGAATGAAATCTGGCCATGTGTAGCAACATGCATGGAGCTTGAGGGTGTGATGCTGAGCGAAATAAGTCAGGCAGAGAAGGACAAATACCATATGTTTGCACGTATAGGAGGATTAGGAGGAACTTAACGGAGGACCATGGGGGAGAAGAAGGGGAAAATAGTGGGGGAGAGGGAGGGAGGCAAACCATGAGAGACTCTTGAATGCTGAGAACAAACTGAGGGCAGATGGGGTGGGGGGAGGGGGAGGGGTAATGGGCACGGAGGAGGGCACTTGTGAGGATGAGCACTGGGTGTTATATGGAAACCAACTTGACAATAAACTATTTAAAATTTTTTAAAAAAGAAAGAAAGTGGGTTTGTGGTGGCCAGAGGTTGGAGGCGGGTCGATTGGGGTGGGACAGCTAATGTGTATGGGGTTTCCTCTTGGGTTGATGAAAATGTTTTAAAATTGACCGCAGTCATACGTGCACAGCTCTGCAAACACACTATTGAACTGTACACTTTAAATGAAGTGATTATATGGTATGTGAATTACGTACTGTGAATGTTATCTCAATAAAGCTGTTACCCAAAAAGTGTTCCAGATTTGGCCAGTGGGTGCCCCTCTGAGCTGGCTCTCATGTCCATTTGACATGCCCCAATCCATATTTTTGAGAGCTTCCTTACTTTCTAGCACAAGATACTCCAGACTTACTTCATACTCTTTCCTACTCCAGCCTAGGAATCAACCTTTTTCCCAGAAGTCCTGCTTCCTGTTTGGGGGGAATGCAAAACCAAGATTGAGGCATTTATGATTTCCTTTAATCATCAAGACAACCCTATTAAGTCGGTATTAACCTATCTTCATTTTATAGATGAGGCCCAGAGAGGTAAAGCAGTTTGTCCAAGGTCACACAGCAGCCAAGCCTTTGCAAGCAGGCAATGTGAATCCAGAGCCCCTGCCCCTCACACCTCCCCCTACGTACACACGTGCGCACGCGCGCGCGCGCACACACACACACACACACACACACACACAGAGTGAGAAAGTGAAGTTTATTTCTTCAGCGAGGTCACTTTTAATTGCTTTATGAGATGCACTTTTGAGTGGAAACCAAAGTGCAGAGCTTATAAACAGCCTCTCGGGAATTGCACAAGGCAGGGTATGCCCTTGGGAAAAGTTACATATCTTGCATCTGGGAGGGTGGGATTGAGGGGAGATCAGCACCCAGTGTGCTGGCCCTTCCTCCAAGGGCACGTCCTCAAATCCACACACCCAAATACCAGTAAAGTCCAGGTCTCATCAATCTTCTTAGCCAGCCTCACTCCCCACCCTCGTACCCAAATGCTGACCACCGCCAGGTGCCCTTTACAAGAGTGAAAATGGCTAAGGGAGGAGAAAACCTACAGATGATGAAAGGAGATCAGCCTCAGCTTTTCACTGTTGGCATGGGCAATGGGTACATGGAGATTCATGACATCACTCTCTCTTGTCTTGTAAATAGATTTTAAACGTTTCTGTAGTAAAAATGTATGAAATGGTGAGAGGAAAGAGAAATAGCCAGGTGGGGAGCCATGAGTGGGAGAGGACATTTGGCTGCTCTCTCCAGATCCCTCAGGTGCTCGGAGGAGAGCAGCAGCGCATCTGGGAGATTCTTGGGACCACAGGCCCTCAGCTGTGCCTTCTCCCCTCCGAAGATGATGAGGACACTGCTCATGTCCTTGGTCAGCTGCCTCGTTGCCATAAATGAGGCCAGGCTCATCAATCGCTGTGACTTGGCCAGCGTGCTGCGCAAGGAGGACTTGGATGGCTTTGAGGGCTATTCGCTGAGTGACTGTGAGTGCCGCTTTCTCACACTCCCGCCCTCCCCACTTCCTTCTCCACTCCTGCTCATGCCCTGTGTGCCTGTCTTTCCATCATTCATCCTTTGAAGCCAAGTTCAAAAAGCAGCCCTCCCTGGGGCGCCTGGGTGGCTCAGTTGGTTGAGTGTCCGGCTTCGGCTCACGTCATATCTCATGATTTGTGGGTTTGAGCCCCGCGTGGGGCTCTGTGTTTACATCTCAGAGCCTGGAGCCTGTTTCACATTCTGTGTCTCCCTCTCTTTCTGACCCTTCCCTGCTCACGCTCTGTCTCTCTCTGTCTCAAAAATAAAGTATAAAAAAATTTAAAAAATAAAAAAGCAGCCCTCCCCAAGAAGCCCTTCCCAACATTCTGTATTCGTTCCACAATTATTAACAGAGCACGTACTCTGCCCCAGGAACTATTTCAGGTGCTGAGGACAGAGACAACAACAAAGCCCCTTCTGTCACTGCGTTCACATTCCAGGGGCAGAGGCGGGCCCCAACCGTTGAACACACAGACCTATGAAGCACTTTCCTGGTGGTGATAAATGTTACACAAAGGATAAAGCAGGGGAGGGTGATGATAGGTAACACTGTACTAGAAGGGGAAGTCAAGGAAGGCCTCTCTGAGTAGGTGACATTAAGTGGCACTGAATGAAGCAAAGGGCTGGGTCACCCAAATGTCCAGGGAAGAGCATTCTAAGCTGAGGGGGCAGACGGTGCAAAGGCTTCATCCTACTCCATGGTGGGGCCACCAGCTTCCTTTTGCCCAGATTTTGTACATGCCTGTCTTGTGCTGTCTTCCTTTTATCTTGTGTTGTGGGTTTTTTTTTTTTGTTTTTTTTTTTTGGTATCATCATTCTTGTACTAGAGGCCCCTTGAAGGCACTAGCTGCATTTGACCCAGCTAAATGTTCCTCACTGGGCTTTGCACACACTGGGTGATCATGGCACACAGTAGGTGATCATCAAGTGCAGGCGGTATGGAGGGACAGAGGGATGATGAGCGGTTGTACCGAGGGGCAGGCGGATGGACGGAAGGGCGAGGGGAGAAGCTAATGGGTGTTTCTGGCCAGCCTGCACCCTCTAGCCTCTTAGGCCTTGTTCCTTCCTTCTGCTTCCCTCTCCCTTTCTGCACCATCTCCTTTGTCCCCTGGTTCAAGCCCTCCGAAAACCTTCTTCTCCCTGTCCTAAGGGCTGTGCCTGGCTTTTGTGGAAAGCAGCTTCAACCTATCAAAGGTGAATGAAAATGCAGACGGCAGCTTCGACTATGGCATCTTTCAGATCAACAGCCACTATTGGTGCAATGACTACCAGAGTCACTCGGAAAACATTTGCCATGAGGACTGTAAAGGTCTGGCTGGGGTCCCAGGGCGGGAGAGGTGAGAGAATGACTGGGGTCTACTCACAGGACTTCTCTGCCCACTTGATGCCCCGGAATGCCCCCAGAGGGGTGGCCCAAGGAGTCCAGGAATACCTTTGCTGAGCAGAGGACTTGACTAGTGGCTGTAACGCTCCTCACTATTAAGTGAGGAGACTGTCCGATGTGCGGGCTCCAGAAAGCTCTGCACAGCCAGTGGCAGAGCATCGCAGCGGCCAACATTTACTGAGAGTGTATTCTATACTGAGCGCTTTACATGCCAACTTTTCATGTGCTGGAAAGTATTATGATCCCCACTTTACAGATGAGCAAACTGAGGCTCAGAGCACCAGTGCCGAATGCCAGACTGGTGGCCCTGAAGGCTCAGCCCTAACCATCAAGTACTGACTTTGGCTGATAGTCAGGTGGATTAAAGGCCAAGTGCAAACTCCCCACCTCAGAGCTGCCCTGAGAGGCTCCACAGGCCCATGACTTTGTCCCTCACTCCCTCCTTTGT
>NW_027530268.1:236-486 GCF_008692635.1 Crocuta crocuta | reverse complement strand
GCCAAGTTTCAGTAGATAGGTCTGTCACCACTCTGATAGGTTTTCATTTGGATGTTAGGGCCCTTTTCTCCCTAATTGCTTTCAAAATTCTCTCTTTGTCCTTATATTTTGCCATTTTCACTATGATATGTCATGCAGAAGATCGATTCAAATTACGTCTGAGAGGAGTCCTCTGTGCCTCTTGTATTTCAACGTTTACTTCCTTCCCCAGGTTGGAGAAGTTCTCTGCTATAATTTGTTCCAGGACTCC
>NW_027530268.1:0-160 GCF_008692635.1 Crocuta crocuta | reverse complement strand
GTATCGCTGAGCTCTCGAACTCTTCTTTCCTGTTCCTGGATCAGTTTGTCTCTTTTTTTGTCAGCTTCTTGTTTTCCTATCATGGTGTCTTCTCAATCACTTATTCTCATTTCTTCCTCTTCAATCTGTGCATTGGACACCTCCAGTTTATTATGTATCT
>NW_027530267.1:0-1455 GCF_008692635.1 Crocuta crocuta | reverse complement strand
CTCTCTCCCCCTCTGTCTCTGCCCACGCCCCCCACTCTCATATGCGCCTATGTTCACTCTTTCTCTAAAATATAAAAGAAAATAATTTTTCTCAATGACAATTTTCAGGTTACAAAGTAAGCATAGGTAATGAGAGGAAATCAAAGAAGAAAAGCATCTCTTTGGTCCATAGTCATGTACCAGAGAGAATCCATCCGATTCATTAAATTTTTCTCATTATAAATGATTAAAGCACATAGAGACATGGAACCTATGGTTATTCTTGCAGTGACTTTCTGAAAAGAGAAAATTTGAAAGGAGTAGTTGAAGAGAAACAATAAGATCTATAGCACATCTTTATCCATTCATATGTAGGTGAGGCCTAAGGATGGTTCCCTATTTTGGCTGTTGTGAATAATGCTGCAATAAACATGGGATTATAGATATCTCTTCAATATTCTGTTTTCCTTTCCTTTGAATATGTGCCCAGAAGTCGAATTGCTGGATTGTATGTAGATCATTTTTCAAATTTTTTGTTGAACCCTCATATTGACTTCCAGAGTGGGCACATTTCCCCACCTATGGGCAAGTAATGTTACCTTTTTCACCAAACCCCCAAAACTTACTATCTCTTGACTTATTGATTTCAAGTCTTCTAACAGGAGTGAAGTGATATCTCATTGTGGCTTTGATTTACATGTTTCTGATTATTTACTTAGCTATGGAAAGAAGGATGTCCTTTCATTTGGAACAGTAATAATGAACTTTGAGTAGATTGTGGTTAGTGAGATTAGTGAAAAAGACACTGCAAAATAAATAAAATAAAATAAACCAATAAAAGCAGAAACAGATCTATAAATACAGAGAATAAACGGATGGTTGCCAGAGGGCCAGGTGTTGGAGGGTGGCCAAATCGGCCAAGAGGGGTGAGAGACACAGGCTTGGAATGATGAGATGAGTGGGCTCTGTGGATAAAAGTACAGCACGGAGAATAGAGTCAATGGTTGGTAGTAACATATGCGGTGACATGCCCTGGCTATGCTAGTAGTGAGACCAGCATAATGTACAGACTTGGGGAATTACGTTGTTGTAAATGTGAAACAAAAGTAATATTGTGTACCAACTCCACTGCAATGAGCACAAAAGCCAAACTCATAAAAACAGATAAATTTGATAGAAACAGATACACCTGTGGGTATGAGGAGTCAAGGAGTGAGGAAATAGAGGAGATAGTTTTTTCATAAATTAATAAGTCATGCTAGTGATCTAATGTACAGTATAGTAACTGTAAACAAAAATATTATATTGAAAACATCCAACTTGTTGAAAGGCCAGATCTTGATTATTCCCATCACAAAAAAGAAAACATATTTATATAGCCTTTTAGAGCATTAGGTAACACTAAAATGGCACTCATCTTGTAATATGTGTCTGTATTAAATCAACATGGTGTGCAAGTAAGCTTAGAAAATGTTT
>NW_027530266.1:0-680 GCF_008692635.1 Crocuta crocuta | reverse complement strand
ATCGCATATTATCATCTGTTATATATGAATACAAAAAATTTTTTTCGTTAAAGAAAAAAACTGGCTTGGGGTGCCTGGGTGGCTCAGTCGGTTAAACATCTGACTGTTGATATCAGCTCTGTTCATGATCGCATGGTTCTGGGTTTGAGCTCTGCATGGGGCTCTGTTTTGACTGTGGGGAGCCTGCCTGGTATTCTCTCTTCCTCTCTTTCTGCCTTACCCTAGCTCATGGTTTCTCTCTCTCTCTCAAAAAATAAAGAAACAAATTTTTCTTAAAATAAGAAAAGATCTAGCGCTAAATCCATTCTTACGTTAGCTGCTGAAAGGAAAATTTTATTTTATCTGCTTCCTCTTTGAAGTTACACTATGTCATTTTATGTTATATTGTGGTAGGAACNCCTAAGGAGAAAGAAAAAAATTGAAGAAGAGAGAAGAGAAGACTTCAAGGTCACCTAGATATGAGTCCAGCTGCCTACATCCCCTTTGTTCCTGTAAACTGAAACAACTTAATCAGAATGCATGTTTATGTGTATTACCATATATGGGAGACAAAGAAATAGAAAAGGCATAAAAAACCTATGCCATATGATGTGGGTCGCTCAGTTCTTTTGCGTACGAACCCAAAAGAGCGGTGTCGGCAAAATAAAGTTGCGTCCTGGAAAGAAAAGTCTCGGTGTCAC
>NW_027530265.1:0-614 GCF_008692635.1 Crocuta crocuta | reverse complement strand
AAACCATGAAACAGCCATCAGGCAAAATAAGTATTTGTTAAATGTGATCTCCACCAGGCAGCATTCTATAAAGCCATATTATGACACATTAATCCTTGACTTTAGGGAAAAGATAACTCGTAGAGTTAAGGACAAAGTTTTCAAGGCATGAAACTGAGTTCATAACTTGAGGCAAGTGAATTTTTCTAGAGAGAGAATAACAAAGTTAAGTTTTGGATGTCTCTAGGTCTATTTGCCCTTCACTGTGATTAACATGTTCTTTGATTAACTGAGAGTCAAACACCTCCCAAAAAGCTTATCTTTAAGAAACCCCTACCGGAGGGGCACCTGGTGGCCCAGTCAGTTAAGCCTCAGACTTCAGCTCAGGTCATGGTCCCAAGGTTTAGGAGTTCAAGCCCATGTCCGGCTCTGTGCTCAAAGGCTGGACCTTGCTTCAGATTTTGTGTCTCCTTCTCTCTGCCCCTCCCCCATCTGTTATTCTCTCTCAAAAACAAAATTAATAGTAATAATAACAATAATAATAAACAGTTAAAAACAAAGAGAAGGAAACCTCTACATCCATTACAGATAATGCTAGGTAAGCAGACAAAAGGATTGTTAGTAATTGTCCTTCC
>NW_027530264.1:0-610 GCF_008692635.1 Crocuta crocuta | reverse complement strand
ATATATGGAAACAAATGAAAATGAAAATAGAACAATCCAAACTCTCTGGGATGTGATGAAAGCAGTCGTAAGAGGAACGTACATTGCACTCCAGGCCTATTTCAAGAGATTAGAAAAAGCGCAAGTGCAAAATCTAATAGTGCACCTAAAGCAACTAGAGGGAGAACAACAAGAGACCCCAAACCCAGTAGAAGAAGAGACAAAATAAAAATCAGAGCAGAAATAAACAATATAGAAACCAAAGAAACAGTTGAACAGATCAATGAAACCAAAAATTGGTTTCTTGAAAAAATAAATAAAATTGACNCTAGCCAGGCTTTTCAAAAAGAAAAGAGAGAGCAGCACTCAAATAGACGAAATCATGAATGAAAATGGACTGATTGCAACCAACCCCTCAGAAATACAAGCAATTATCAGGGAATACTATGAAAAACTATATGCCAACAAACTGGACAACTTAGAAGAAATGGACAAATTCCAAAACACACATTCACTACCAAAATTCACACGGGAAGAGATAGAAAACCTGAACAGACCATAACAAGTGGGGAAGTTGAATCAGTTGTCAAAAATCTCCCAACAAATAAGAGTCCTGGGCCAGATGGCTTCC
>NW_027530263.1:0-211 GCF_008692635.1 Crocuta crocuta | reverse complement strand
CCTAAAGGAACTAGAGGCAGAGCAACAAGAATGCCCTAAACCCAATGGAAGAAAAGAAATAGTAAAAAATTAGAGCAGATATAAACAACAAAGAGACCAAAGAAACAATTGAACAGATCAATGAAACCAACAGTTGGTTTTTTTTTAAGTAAACAAAATTGACAAACCTCTAAGCAGACTTATCAAAAAGAAAAGAGAGAGCACCCAAATA
>NW_027530262.1:0-540 GCF_008692635.1 Crocuta crocuta | reverse complement strand
TGGTTAAGCATCTGACAGCGGCTAACATCATGATCACATGCTTTGTGAAACTGAGTCCACAGATGGGTTCAGTGCTAAGAGCTCAGAGCCTGGAAACTGCTTCGGGTTCTCTCTCTCTCTCTCTGCTCCTCCTCAATTGTCACTCTGTCTCTCTCTCTCTCTCTCTCAAAACTGAAAAAAAAAAATTAATTTAAAAATTACTCTTNTAATGGTGGAGATCTGGGGAAACGCAATGAAAATTCTATCCGATGAATGGCTGAAACACAACATACATTCAATGCCAACTTCACAGGGCCTTTCTGTTAATGTTACAGCACCAATTGGGAATGAACAGGATCCGGAAACTTATAATGGGTCACAGATGCACACTCTGATGAAACTGGGTCCTCGGAACCCCCAATTCTGTGTAATGTCTTTGCAAAGAGAAACATCCTTTCCACTCCTGGGAGGAGGTTATTTCCTCTTGGTCTGAACAGACTGACAGTCTTGCCTGAGGTAGGTGCCTTGGAGGGCACTGCTGACCCTGCGCACAGTCTATAC
>NW_027530261.1:0-804 GCF_008692635.1 Crocuta crocuta | reverse complement strand
GTACATTGCTCTCCAGGCCTATTTCAAGAAATTAGGAAAAGAGCAAGTACAGAATCGAACAGCTCACCTAAAGGAACTAGAGGGAGGGCAATAAGAGCACCCCAGACCCAGTAGGAGAAGAGAAATAGTAAAAATCAGAACAGAAAAGAACAATATAGCAACCAAAGAAACAGTTGAATAGATCAATGAAACCAAGAGTTGGTTTTTTGAAAAAATAAAAACTGACAAACCTCTAGCCAGGCTTCTCAAAAAGCAAAGAGAGAGTACCCAAATAGACAAAATCATGAATGAAAATGGACTTATTACAACCAACCCCTCGGAAATACAAGTAATTATCAGGGAATACTATGAAAAATTATGTGCCAATAAATTGGACAACTTAGAAAAAATGGAAAAATTCCTAAACACACACTCACTACCAAAATTCACATGGGAAGAAATAGAAAATCTGAACAGACCCATAACTAGTGAAGAAATCGAATCAGTTATCAAAAATCTCCCAATAAATAAAAGCCCTGGANCAAATAAGAGCCCTGGGCCAGATGGCTTCCCTGGGGAATTCTACCAGACATTTAAAACAGAATTAATACCCATTCTTCTCAAGGTATTCCAAAAAATAGAAATCAAAGGAAAACTTCCGGACTCATTTTATGAAGCCAGCATCACTATGATTTCCAAGCCAGACAGAGACCCAGCAAAAAAGGAGAACTACAGGCCAATATCCTTGATGAATACAGATGTAAAAATCCTTAACAAGACACGTGCAAATCGAATTCAACAGCACATAAAAAGAATTATCCACCA
>NW_027530260.1:696-930 GCF_008692635.1 Crocuta crocuta | reverse complement strand
TCTTTGCCAATTCTGATGCCTTTGATTTCCTTTTGTTGTCTATTGGCTGATGCTAGGACTTCCAGCACTAAGTATCGATACTCTGGCTTTCTTTTGATTTCCTGTAGCATGATATATATTTCTCCATCCCCTTACTTTTAATCTGAAAGTATCTTCCAGTCTAAAATGCATTTCTTGTAGACAGCATATAGATGGATTTTGTTTTTTAATCCATTCTGCTACCCTATGTCTTTT
>NW_027530260.1:386-691 GCF_008692635.1 Crocuta crocuta | reverse complement strand
ATTGGAGCATTCAGCCCATTTACATTCAGTGTTATTATTGAAATATGTGGGTTTAGAGTCTTTGTATCTTTTGTAGGGTTCATGTTTGTGGTGGTGTCTCTGGTATCTTTGTTCCTTGTAACCTTTCCTTCAGAGCTTCCCCCTCAGGATTTCTTGAAGAGCTGGCTTAGTGGTGGCAAATTCTTTCAATTTCTGTTTATTTGGAAAGGTTTTTATGTCTCCTTATAGTTTGAATGACAGGCTTGCTGGGTAGAGGACTCCTGGCTGTATATTTTTTCTATTCATCACGTTGAAGATCTCCTGCC
>NW_027530260.1:0-111 GCF_008692635.1 Crocuta crocuta | reverse complement strand
CACCTTTCCCTCTCTCTTCCTCTTCTCGGAATCCTATGATACGGATATTTTTGCGTTTGACCGTACCGCCGAGCTCTCGAATTCTTCTTTCCTGTTCCTGGATCAGTTTGT
>NW_027530259.1:0-481 GCF_008692635.1 Crocuta crocuta | reverse complement strand
TTCTACCAGACATTTAAAACAGAATTAATATCCATTCTTCTCAAGTTATTCCAAAAAAAGAAATTGAAGGAAAGCTTCCAGACTCATTTTATGAATCCATCATCACTCTGATTCCCAAAGCCAGACAGAGATCCAGCAAAAAAAAGAGAATTACAGGCCAATATCCTTGATGAATACGGATGCNGATGAATACGGATGCAAAAATCCTCAACAAGATCCTTGCAAATGGAATCCAACAGCACATAAAAAGAATTATCCACCAAGATCAAGTGGGATTCATGCCTGGGTTACAGGGCTGGTTCAACATTCGCAAATCAATCAATGATACATCACATCAACAAAAGAAAAGATAATAACCATATGATCCTGTCGATAGATGCAGAAAAAGCATTTGACAAAATACAGCATCCCTTCGGAATAAAGACACTCGAGAAAATCGGGATACAAGGAACCTACTTAAACATCATCAAAGCCATCTATG
>NW_027530258.1:1114-1356 GCF_008692635.1 Crocuta crocuta | reverse complement strand
CTAAACTACTCAAAATCATAGAAATATAAAGTAGAATGGTAGTTGCCGAGGGGTTGGAGGGGAAAATGGGGAGCTGTTCAGTGAATATAAATTTTATCAACTACACTTCAGTATAGTTATTTTTAAAAACATTAAAAAAAAAGAGATGGGAGACCATGACAAGTACATTTTGCATTTTCTTGGAAATGTTTTTTTTTTTTTTTACTATAAATCTCAAAGCAATTACTTGAGATCTTCTTTCT
>NW_027530258.1:322-971 GCF_008692635.1 Crocuta crocuta | reverse complement strand
ATAGCTTAGATGAAATAGATCATGCATTCAAAATAGCATAATAAATGTACAGTTTAGGGGATAAGAATAAACACACACAAAAAAAAACAACAAAATGAATGCCTATATACTTGCACTACCCTGATTAATAAAGGGACATTATTTTGAATTCTTTCATAGTTTCTCATCAATCCCAACCCCATCTCCATCAGAGATATTCAATATCCTGAGTTTTATATTAAACATGTCTTTGCTTGTATTTATAATTTTACAACATAATGTAGTTATAAACTAAACATAAACACTAAAACTAATTTAAGCAATATTTTGTTTCCTGTTTTAAAATGTAAATTAAGATAATCATACCAATTTATTCTGCTGTAAAGTTTTTCAGTCTGCTATGTCACTAAGATACATCTACACAGATGCCTGTGCCTTTACTCCATTTTCTTTTTCACTGCTCATCAATATCCATTGTGTAAGTATATCACAAATTATTCTGTTTTTGACAGATATTTGTATTGTTTACAGTCTTTTTTGTCATTACAAAGAGCAGTCTTACAATTACTTTTTTGAAATTGCGTGGGTGGCTCAGTCAGTTAAGTGTCCGAGTTCAGCTCAGGTCATGATATCACAGTCTATGAGTTCGAGCCCCACAACCTCTCTGCTG
>NW_027530258.1:0-259 GCF_008692635.1 Crocuta crocuta | reverse complement strand
CTCTCTCTCTCAAAAATAAACATTTATAAAATAGAGGGAGGCAAACCATGAGAGACTCTTGAATGTTGAGAACAAACTGAGGGTTGATGGGGGTGGGAGAGAAGGGAAGTGGGGTGATGGGCATGGAGGAGGCCACTTGTTGGGATGAGCACTGGGTGTTATATGGAAACCAACTTGACAATAAAGTATTAAAGGAAGAAAAAATAAAAAAAATAAAAAATAAAAAATTACTTTTTTGCACATCTCTTGAATACACAAA
>NW_027530257.1:0-770 GCF_008692635.1 Crocuta crocuta | reverse complement strand
GAATGAGCCAATCAGGCAATTAGAGAAGAAATTTTAAAATATATGTGAACAAATGAAAATGAAAATACAACAATTCAAACTCTATGGGATGCCGCAAAGGCAGTCCTAAGAGGAAAGTACATTACATGCACTCCAGGCCTATTTCAAGAAATTAGAAAAAGTGCAAGTACAAAATCTAACAGCACAGCTAAAGGAACTAGAAGGAAAGCAACAAGATCACCCAAACCCCGTAGGAGAAGAGAAATAATAAAAACCAGGGCAGAAATAAACAATATAGAATCCAAAAAACAGTTAAACAGATCAATGAAACCAAGAGTTGNTTAAACAGATCAATGAAACCAAGAGTTGGTTTTTTGAAAAAATAAACAAAATTGACAAACCTCTAGCCAGACTTATCAAAAAGAAAAGAGAGAGCACCCAAATAGACAAAATCATGAATGACAGTGAACTTATTACAACCAACCCTTCAGAAATACAAGCATTATCAAGGAATACTATGAAAAATTATATGCCAACAAACTGGACAACTTAGAGGAAATGGACAAGTTCCTAAACACACACTCACTACCAAAATTCACAGGGGAAAAGATAGAAAATCTGAACAGACCCATAACTAGTGAAGAAATTGAATCAGTTATCAAAAATCTCCCAACAAATAAGAGCCTTGGGCCAGATGGCTTCCCTGGGGAATTCTATCAGACATTTAAAAACAGAGTTATTACCCAGTCTTCTCAAGCTATTCCAAAAAACAGAAATGGAAGGAAAACTTC
>NW_027530256.1:0-841 GCF_008692635.1 Crocuta crocuta | reverse complement strand
CAGGTGGGAATTCGCGTCTCCCCATAGCAACACAGTGTTCTTCGGTTCGGGGAAGTGGGTCAAGTGCATGGTTCTCCCACAGCCCCCAGGAGGCCCGCAGAAAGGGTGTTTCAAATGCAATAAGGAAAACTGGATCAAAATAGTGTGAAGGCAAGAAGGAAACTCAGGAACTTTGTATGCTTCTGGAAAAGAGAAGCAGATGGAAACAGGTTTGTATACAGACTGGGACAGGACCCCGATGCACAAGAATTTTTTTTATTCAGAAAATCAAATGAGCTGACAGCAGTGAGCAGGCCTCGCCTGACGTCCCGTGGGACAGACTGTTTGAGACACAGTGGAAAGCATGGGCCACACCAGCACCGCAGGCAGGGCTGCAGGGAGCTTGTCTCCTCATGTCACAAGATGTGAACAAGAAATAATCAGGGGACGTGTTTGAAAGTTGTAAGCTTGTAAATTAGGCCAAATAATAGACTAGAAATGGCTAAAGACTGAAATGTGGTCTAGAAGATAAAACCAAGATTGTCAAGAGAGCAAATGACAAACGTACAGGAAATGAGAGAAAAGCTGAGAGATAGAAAGGCTGGTTCTGGGACGTCTGGGTGGCTCAGTCGGTTGAGTGTCCAACTTCGGCTCAGGTCACGATCTCACAGTTCATGAGTTCGAGCCCCGCGTCGGGCTCTGTGTTGACAGCTCCGAGCCTGGAGCTGCTTCGGATTCTGTGTCTCCTCTCTCTGCTCCTCCCCTGCTCGTGCTCTGTCTCTATCTCTTTCGAAAATAAATAAACATTTAAAAAATTTTTTTTAAAAAGAAAGAAAGAAAGAAAGAAAGGCTGGCTCCAGAA
>NW_027530255.1:0-484 GCF_008692635.1 Crocuta crocuta | reverse complement strand
TGAGTATTAACTCTGTTTTAAATGTCTGGTAGAATTCCCCAGGGACGCGATCTAGCCCAGGGCTCTTATTTGTTNGCCCAGGGCTCTTATTTGTTGGGAGATTTTTGATAACTGATTCGATTTCTTCACTAGTTATGGGTCTGTTCAGATTTTCTCTCTTCCCATGTGAACTTTGGTAGTGAGTGTGTGTTTAGGAATTTGTCCATTTCTTCTGTTTTCTAGTTTGTTGGCATGTAATTTTTCATAGTATTCCCTGATAATTGCTTGCATTTCTGAGGGGTTGGTTGTAATAAGCCTCTTTTCATTCATGATTTTGTCTATTTGGGTGCTCTCTCTTTTCTTTTTGAGAAGCCTGGCTAGAGGTTTGTCAATTTTGTTTATTTTTTCAAAAAAACCAACTCTTGGTTTCATTGATCTATTCAACTGTCTTTTTTTGGACTCTATATTGTTTATTTCTGCCCTGATTTTTATTATTTATCTTCTC
>NW_027530254.1:358-456 GCF_008692635.1 Crocuta crocuta | reverse complement strand
AGAAGAAGAAAAAAAGAAAGAGAAAAAAAGGGAGGAGGGCAGCTCTCAGGTAGGGATGGGCGTGGCGGGATCCAATGCCTCAGGCGGGAGCTCTGCCT
>NW_027530254.1:0-343 GCF_008692635.1 Crocuta crocuta | reverse complement strand
TGGGGAGGTGAGTGACGGTGCTCCAGTCCCTTATTGCACCAAGCGCTGCACCTCGCTTTTTTGGGTGTGTAAACTCCTCGTACCGGGGCCGCAGCCGAAGTTGGTTGCACTCTTCAACCCAGGCCAGTTCCAATCTCCAAATCGCAGTCCGTGCGTCCCGCTGAAATTGCCTTAGACACAGATTCCCAGGCAACCCCCTCGGGGCAATTCCAGGCCCCCTGCCGAGCTCTGGGGGTGGAGTCAGAATCGCTGCTTCCTTCTCTGGGTCGGGCTGGCACTCCTGGGTGGGGGCTTGCCCGCCGGGTGCGCTGAGCCAGAGCCCGCTGGAGTGAGGAAAACCGGG
>NW_027530253.1:0-790 GCF_008692635.1 Crocuta crocuta | reverse complement strand
AGGGCGCCAGTCCCGATACGTGAGTGGGAACGGATGTGTGAGAGGTGCGCGTGCACCTCGGCCTCGCGAGGTGTGGTCCAGCCCCACGAGCTGCCAGGAGCCAGCTCCTAGCCCGAGAGTGCACACAGGCCGGACAAAAACACAGACTTTCCTAGGGGGAGGTGCAAGCCGGGCGAAGTCTGGAGGCTTAGCTCAGAAGTGAAGTGTGTTCACCTTGAAAGAAGGCTGGAGCCCAGGAATATTCTAGAAACTAAAAGTTCTCCTATGCAACCTGGCGGCGACTCTTGATTTTTTTTTTTTATTTCTAGGAGAGAGAGAGACAGCGTGAGCAGGGGAGGATCAGAGAGAGAGGGAGTCACAGACTGAAACAGGCTCCAGGCTCTGAGCTGGCAGTCAGCACAGAGCCTNGCGGGGCTCGAACCCACGAACCGCGAGATCGTGACCTAAGCGAAAGTCGGACGCTTAACTGACTAAGCCACCCAGGCGCCCCGACTCTTGATTTTTTTTTTAACCTCATCATCTGCCTACCTGGAAAGTGTGAAGCCGAGCACTCTGAGGGCTTGCGATGAAAACATTATAGAAAACTGGGTGTATAACTGACGGCCCATAATGTTAAATGTCCCTGTGACTCCCAGGAGGCAAAATGCTTCAAAACAAACATGCTCACAGATTTGCTCATTAACCAATGTATGTATTTTTTAATGTTTTTATTTTTTAGAGAGAGAGAGAGAGCACAAGCGGGGAATGGGGCAGAGAGAGAGGGAGACACAGAATCCGAAACAGGCTCCAG
>NW_027530252.1:0-557 GCF_008692635.1 Crocuta crocuta | reverse complement strand
CTAACGAGTCAGTTACTTGTCAATCTAAATAACTAATTAAGTTTCAAACACACTCACTTGCCAACAACTATATATCAGGAATTTAGGTGATTTTTCGGGTGAAATTATGGCAAGGTGTAGAAGAACTAACAGGTGCTACATCTTCAGTCATCTTTCTCCTCCTTGCTTTCCCAGGGCACTCTTAGTATCTCTGCTACTGAATAGATTCTCCATTATTAGATGGATGAGTCAAGAACTCAAGAGTACAAANTGATATGCTTTAATAATAGTTTGTTGATATCTCGAAGACTCTGTTTTCTTCATCTGTACATTGAAAGGATTAGAGAAAGATGTATAGTTTCTTTAAATTTTAAAATTATCAAAACTATGTGTCTGACCCAGGCTCTCTGAAAAAAATTAATATGGGTAAGAAATGTTTAGAAAATATCAGCTTGTGATGGACACCTTGCCTGAGGATATCAGATTATAAAATGGTAAAGTTTATCATGAATTTAAAAAGAATATGATTAATTTTATAAAATTATTAACATCATATATACTGTTAATATAGTTTTATT
>NW_027530251.1:0-525 GCF_008692635.1 Crocuta crocuta | reverse complement strand
TTGATTTTCTATTATTCGCCATCCCTCCTCTGTCTTTTCCCTCAAAGTTTTCGCTGTCCCTCTCGGTTTGCATTTTAGTCGGATTTGTCTGTGTGTTTGTGTGCCCCTGCTCCCTGTGTGTTTGTCAGTAGTTTTCCTCTGCAGGGCTACCTCAAGAAACAAGCCAAAGNAAGTACACATGGTGGAGAAGCCAGATATCACTACGAGTAGGAAAACAAAATAACCAAGGTACAACAAGAGAGACAAAGAGATACCATTCAAAAAACACTCTCTGAAATGATAGGCCCTGGACAGTCAAAGAGTCTTCCTGGATACAGCAGAACACACAGGCGCAGAGAGCATAACATGTCTTAAAAACTAACAAGAGCCAGAAAACTAACTAAAATGACAAAACGAAAAAGCTCTCCCCCAAAGAAACTCCCAGAAGAATTGGCAGCTAATGAACTGCTCAAAACAGATTTAAGCAGCATAAATGAAAACGATTTTAGATTAATAATCATAAAATTAATAGCTGGGCTTGAAAAA
>NW_027530250.1:665-13368 GCF_008692635.1 Crocuta crocuta | reverse complement strand
AATGTGATGTATCACATTGATTGATTTGCGAATATTGAACCAGCATAGAATTACCATTTTTTGAAATGTTCAACGTTTTTTAATTTATTTCTGAGAAAGAGAGAGAGAGAGAGACAGAGTGAGAAGGGGAGTGTCTGATAGAGAGGGAGACACCGAATCCGAAACAGGCTCCAGGCTCTGAGCTAGCTGTCAGCACAGATCCCAATGCAGGGCTTGAACCCATGAACCGTGAGATCATGACCTGGGCCGAAGTTGGCCGCCCAACTGACTGAGCCACCCAGGCACCCCAGAATTATCGTTGTTTAAATGTTTAATTTATTTTTGAGATAGAGATAGAGACAGCGTGAGCAGGTGAGGGTCAGAGAGAGAGGGAGACACATAATCTGAAACAGGCTCCAGGCTCTGAGCTATTCCTCAGCACAGAGCCCGACGCGGGACCTGAACCCACGAACCGTGCGATCATGACTTGAGCCAAAGTCGGACGCTTAACCGATTGAGCCACCCAGGTGCCCCCAGAATTATCATTTTTAAATCAAGTTCCCATGTGATGTTACTGCTGATGCTCTGACAACCACACTTTGAGATTCACTGCATAAGACCAATAGTTTTCAATCTTGGTTGAAAATCATAATTACCTGTGTAAGTTTTAATATATGAGGATGTCTTATCCCTATTCCAGACTATTTGAATTACAATCTTTAGCAGTGGGACACAACATTTTTGGTGTACATAAGTTGAGATCTCTGTACTAGATTGTGACATTTTTTGAGGGCAGGTCTGACTCTTTTGTCTTTATCCATGGCCTGACCATATATATTAAATATATGTTGAATGAAGTGTCTTAAAATGGTTGTAGAATTTGATAACAGTGGAGGACAAATTATCCTTGGAAAGGAAAGGTTTTAAAGATTAAAGGGGCATACAGGGCTGGTGCTTTTCCAAATGAAGAATGCTGCCTCTACCTCCTGTATCTCACTTACAAAGAGGGGTTTCAGAATTGTGTGGGACTTATGTCTATCAGAAATTATTATCCAATGCAGGAGGAGTATAGGAAACTTAAGTCCAAACATTGTTTGGTGATATGGCTTCGGCATAGGCACAGAGAAGAGCCCATCCTGGCTTTGCTTCCCATGGAACTTTAGAGAAGGGCTGGTTTTATCCATGGCCTGTTTTTATCTACCTCAGCATTTCCTACTCCCCATTTTCCTTCTGAAAGGAGCACTGGTAATGGCGAAAGCTACTGAGGTTCTGAAAATCAGACTCCAGGTGAGCAAATTTTCCCTCTGGCTTTCTTTATATTCAGCCTTGGTATCTCAGTTTAGCGTCAGATATTTTCTGTAGCCTCTCTTTCCTGTAGAGTCCCCATGACCCAGCTCTGTGCCTCAGGTACCTAGTCTCATCCTGTTAGGAAGTCACTATTTATGTGTTAATTTCTAGATGTCTTCCTAACAGTGATGTTACTATGCTGTTGTTAGCTCTAATGTATACATTTGCTGTTGTTAGCTCTAAGGTATCCTCATGGCATAGCTAAGAAAATGGACACTATAAGGTAAGCCTCCTGACAGAGCAGTATGCTTTTCTCACTATGTTTGCCTCTTCTTCCAGGCTTTTCCATTTGTGAAATGGAAATTTCCATTTGTGAAATGAGGCATATTAAGACACTGTAACCCCTTTCCTGCCTATCCACTCCTCATTAATACAGAAGCTTTTGTCCATTATATAGCCAAGCTCTGGGGTCTTACCTATTGCTTTAGGACAGGGAGAAGTTCTAGGATGTGGCTCTTCATCTCAAAGAGGAAGAAATGAGTCGACCTATCCCCTCCCAGAGGATTCTCTATGGGGATATGAGGCTGGAAAATTATGAAAACATTCTCACTTGGTAAGACTGCCCTATGTTTTATTTTAAGATTTGATATAGTCACTTCTTTTTTCTGTATTTTATTTCTTTTTCCTTATCTACCTTTTATTATTAATTTACCCATTCAATATAGATTGGGTGCCTACTATATTCAAGGCACTGTTCTAGATTTTGGAGATATTAATCACCATATCTGAAAGAGCATCCCCATAATTCTCTACTCCCTTACCAAGGTTTAATTTTTCTTCATATGCTATTGCTGCCTTACATTTGTTTGTTCATTTGTTACTGTCTGTGTCCCAGGCTAAAAGAAGTCCCATGAAGATAAGAGACTCTGTCTAACCAATGCATCCAAGATATATAGAATAATTCCTAGGATATAGTAGGTCTTCAAAAAATTGTTGACTGAATTCTGAGATAAAAGGCATTATCCTTGCCATTGATATGTTTGCCCTCAAGAAACTCACAATCTATAGGGGAGACAGGCAAAAATCACTGAAATATTTGTACTTTCCTAAATGTACTAGGGTCTCTTATACCAGCTGTCTTGCTGCTTTCTACCTATTCTTCAGGGTTCAGGATTTTATGTCTGCCTCTTTTCCATACATTCAACTAACATTTCCTGACTGCCTGCACTCTTCCAGGCACTGTCATTTTTAGGAGACAGGAGAATGCTAACAAGAATAAAAACATTCTGATATCTGCCCCACAAGCACTTAATTTAGAGAAGCATATAGACAAGGACAGTATTATGTGATATACACTTTGATAGGAGGAAGCACCTGGTCCTGTGGAAACCCACTGCATGGAACTCATCCTATAGAATGACAGGGAGACTTCATGGAAAACAAAATGTTTGAGCTAAATTTTAAAGGGATGGATTCATTAATTCAAACTTATCTATTAAATATTTGTTGAGCACTTTCTCTGTACCAAGCACTGTTCTAAGTGCTGAAAATACAGTTTTAAATAAAACAAATACAAAGCTTACCCACTTAAAGCGTATTTTCTAATGAAGGATGAGGTGGAATTAGCAAGATCAGGGAAGAAAATCAGTTCCAACAGAAGGAGCAATGTGACTGAAGACCTGGAAGACAACAAAAGCAAGGTTTGTTCAAGAAGCTTTAAGTAACAAATAGTTTAGTGTGGCTGGAATGGAGAGGACAGAGCCACAGTGGTGAGAGTTAATCCTTCAAAGGGCACCAGAGACAGATCATGCATGATTATTTATGCAAGATTCTTTATCCCTCTTGTAGGGGAGAGTCAGTAAGTGTAGAAAAAACATCACAGCACCATAAACATTAAATACAACTTTTTACTGGGAAATATAATGCATATACAGGAAAATGTATGAAAGAAAATGTATATGGTATAATGGATAATTATAAAATGAACATCAAAATAACCGCTACCTAGTCAGGGATATAATATTGCTAATATCTCAGGAATCCCTAATGTGTTTCTTGCTTATCAAAATCCTCTTACCTCCCTTCAAAGGTAACTATTATCCAAAAGAGAAGAATTGACCCTTTTATCATATGATAATTTTTGACTTAAACTCAATTTTGTCTGATATTAGTATAGCCACCCCTACTCTCTTTTAGTTACCATTTGACTGGAATATCTTTTTCCATCTCTTCACTTTCAGCCTGTGTGTGTACTTAAATCTAGAGTGAGTCTCTTCTAAAATTGGGAAATGACAGTTAAGTCGTTATTTTTTAGTGATATACTTTGATTCTTTTTATTTTTTTGTATCTACAATAGTTTTTTTTTGTTTGTTTGAGGTTACCAAGAGACTTACATACAAATTTTTATAGTTATAAAAGTATATTTTAAGGTGATAACAACTTAACTTCAGTTGCATACAAAAATTGTATACTTTTACTCTATCTCCAGACTTCATAATTGATGTCAGAATTTACCTCTTATATTTTGAACTCATCAATAATTTTTGTGGTTATAGTTATTTGTCATATTTTTGTCTTTAAACTTTTATTCTAGGGTAAAAAGTGATTTATATACCATCAGTAAGTATTAAATTATTCTGTATTTGTCTATATATTAACCTTTATCATTGAGATTTATATTTGCATATGCTTTCATATGAAAGCTCTTTAGTGTCCTTTTTTTTAAAAAAAAGTTTATTTATTTTGGGAGAGAGAGAGAGGATCCCAAAAATCCCAAGCAGGCTCTGCACTGTCATCTCAGAGTTCAAACCCACAAATGAACTGTGAGATCATGACCTGAGCTGAAATCAAGAGTCCTACACTCAAGGTGCCCCAACTCCTTTTGTTTAAACTCAAAGAATTTCCTTTAGTACTCTTGTAAGGCCAGAGTGAAAAGGTAACGTGCAGATGGGGTGAAAATATTTGCAAGGCATATATCTGCTAAGAGGTTAATATTCAGCAAATATAAAGAATTCCTAAAACTCAATAATAACAAAAAATCCAAACAAATTAAAAACTGGGCAAAGCACTTGGAGAGACATTTCTCCAAAGAAGATATACAGATGGTCAATTAGTACATGAAAAGATGCTCAACATTATTCATAAGTAGGTAAGTGTAAATCAAAACCACAATGAGATACAATATCATAACCATTAGGATGGTTATTAACAAATAAGTAAATTTTAAAAAAGTTTTATTGAAGATGCGGAGTGATTGGAACCCTGTACTGTGCCATTGGGAATCCACTACGATAGTTAGAAAACATTATGGTAGTTGCTTAAAGAAAAAATAGAACTACTTTATGATTCAGCAATTTCACTACTGAATGCAGGGACTTGAACAGATATTTGAGCAACAGTGTCCAAAACAGCTTTATACACAATAGCCAAAAGGTGGAAACAACACAAATGTACATAGACAGATGTATAGATAAACACACTATGGTATATTTATATAGTGTAATATTATTCAGCATTTAAAAAATGAAATCTGACAAATGCTACAACATGAGGAACATTGAAGCCATTATGGTAAGTGAAATAAGCCAGATACAAAAGGACACATATTATAAGATTTTCTAGCCACACTCATAGAGACAGAGTGGTGATTGCCAGGGCTGAATGGAGGAATGGTGAGGGTTTTTTGTTTTTTGTTTTTTGTTTTTTTCTTTTTTTTAATGGATAGAGTTTCAGTTTGAGATGATGAGAAAGTTCTGGAAATGGATGGTGGTGATGGTTGCACAGCGTTATGAATGTATTTAATGCCACTGAACTGTATACTGAAAGTGGTTTAAATAATTGTATATCTATACATCTATATCTATTTAATCTATGTAATTTTCACTTGACGATCATCTCTAATCACAGCTACTTCTCCAAAGGTAATAATGTTTATCGTAGTCTTTTTAACAACTCCCAGTATTCCATAGTGTGGTTATACCATGTTTTATTTTAGAATTCCTTAATAATAATTTTTAAAGCTATTTCACTGATACAAATGGATGCTGCAGCGAAAGTATATATATATATATTCCTGTGTTTTAGGGGACATGTTTTTGTAGGCTAAAAACCAACAAATGGAATAACCAAGNTTGGGTTAATTTGGATTTGCTGGCTAATTAGTGAGGTTAATTCTTTGTTCATATATTTGTTGAACTGTTGATTTTCTCTTCATATTGTTTACCTAAATGTCTATAGGATTACTTCTTTTTTTATTGCATAAGTACTTTATTTAATTTTGATGTTAATCCTGAGTCATATAATATTGCAGATATTTTCTTCTGGCCTGTCAGTTATCTTTTTTAGAAAGCATTATTGAAATATAGTTTTAATTCCTTATAATTCATCAATTTAAAGTATAAAATTCAATGGCTTTTAGTATATTCCCAGAGAGGTATGGAAATCACTACAATCTGTTCTGGAATATTTTTATTACTCAACAGAAAACGTATCAACAATTAGACATCACTGCCCAACACCCACTCCCCGCTAGAATTCAGTAATTCTACTTTCAGACAGTAATCTACCCTCTGTCTCCATAGATTTGCCCATTTTAGATATTTATTTATTTATTTATTTATTTATTTTTAAATGTGTTATTTATTTATGAGAGAGAGAGAGACAGAGCGAGCAGGGGAGGGTCAGAGAGAGAGGGAGATACAGAATGTGAAACAGGCTCCAGGCTCTGAGCTAGATGTCAGCACAGAGCCCAACACGGGGCTCGAACCCACGAACCATGAGATCATGACCTGAGCCGAAGTCGGCTGCTTAACCGACTGAGCCACTATTTTAGATTGTTAATAAAATGGAACCATACAATAAATATCCTTTGTGATTGACTTCTTTCATTTACGATGTTTACATTCATTCATGTTGTAGCATCTAAGATTATTTCGTTAATTTTTATTGCCAAAAATATCCATTTATATTTATATATCACATTTTATTCATTCCCTACTTAGTTAATTCATGTCTGTGATGTTTCCACTTTTTGGTTTTTGTGAATAGTGCTGTTCTGAACATTCCTCATTTATGAACATTTATGTACAAGTTTTTGTATGCACATATGTTTTTATTAATTTTGAATATATACATAAGAATGGAATTGTTAGATCATATGCTAGCTCTATATTTAACACTATGAGGAACTAAGATACCACTTTTCAAAGCAACTGCAGCATTTTTTATTTTGACCTAAATTAGTTTATGATGGTTTCCATTTATCCACATTTCCAACATTGTTATTATTTTTCTTATTATAGTCATCCTCATGAGTGCAAAGTGGTATCTCATTGTGGTTCTGATTTGCATTTTCCTGATGGCTGATGATGTTGAGCATTTTTTCATGTGCTTATTGGCAATATTTTCTTTGAAGAACAATTTATGCAGATCCTTGCCCATTTGTATATTAGATTATGTGCCTTTTTTGGTTTAATTTTAATAGTTCTCTATATTTTTTATACAAGTCTTTATGAGAAATGCGATTGTCAAGTATTTTTTCCTATTCTGTGCATTTTCCTTGTACTTTCTTTCTTGATGGTATCTTTTGATGGACAAAATTTGTTAATTTTAATGATATCAAATTCATCTATTTTTTCTTCAGTTACTTGTGCTTTTGATGTCATGTCCAAGAAACCATTGCCTAATCTAAGATCAAGGAAATTTGTACCATTGTTTCTTCTAAGAGTTTTATAGCTTTAGGTCTTATTTAGGTCTTTACCTTTTCAGGGTCAAATTTTTTTATCTGATGTGAAGTAGGAGTCCAGTACATTATTTTCCATGCATGTCAATGTCCAGTTATCACAGCACCATTTGTTGACAAGACTTCTTTTTCCAATTGTCTTGGCACCCTCATCAAAAGTCAATTGACTAAACATGAGGGTTTATTTCTGGACTCTCAGTTCTATTCCACTGATATGTATAGCTATACTATTGTTAGTATCACATGGGGCACCTGGGTGGCTCCGTCGGTTAAGCAGCCGGCTTTGGCTCAGATCATGATCTCATGGTTCATGGGTTCGAGCCCCACGTCGGGCTCTGTGCTGATGGCTAGCTCAGATCCTGGAGCCTGCTTCAGATCCTGTGTCTCCCTCTCTCTGACCCTCCCCTGCTCATGCTGTCTCTCTCTCTCTCTCACAGAAAAAAAAGAGTCTCTTATGGTTTGCCTCCCTCTTTCTTTTTCCCCTCTTCCCTGATGTTCATGTGTTTTGTTTCTTAAATTCCACATGAGTCAAATCATATGGTACTTGTCTTTCTCTGACTGACTTTTTTCACTTACCATAATGCACACTAGCTGCATTCATGTTTTCATGTTGTTGCAAATGGCAGGGTTTTGTTCTTTTTAATGGCTGAGTAATATTCCAGTGTGTGTGTGTGTGTGTGTGTGTGTGTGTGTGTGTGTGTGGTGTATCACCTCTTCTTTATCCATTCATCAGTCCATAGACATTTGGGCTCTTCATAAATTGGCTATTGTTGATAATGCTGTTATCAACATCATGGTGCGTGTGTCCCTTCAAATCAGTGTTTTTGTATCCTTTGGGTAAATACCTAACTGCAATTCCTGGGTCATAGAGTCATTCTATTTTTAACATTTTGAGGAAAAAAGTTGTTAATTTTAGCCATTCTGGCAGGTGTAAGGTGATATTTCATTATGGTTTGATTTGTAGTTTCCTAATGTTCAGTGATGTTGAGTATCTTATCATGTATCTGTTAGCCATCTGTATATCTCCTTTGGTAAAATGTCCATTTATGTCTTTCTTTTGCTTAATTTCTGACTAGAACTGTTGGTACAGTTTTAAATATAATTTGTGACAAGAGATATATTTGCCTTAATCATGAACTCACAGAGATATCATTCAGTCTTTCTCCGTTAAGTGTAATGCTAGCTCTGGGTCTTTCTTAGATATCCTTTTTCAGTTTGAAGAAGTCATTTTCCTTTCCTAGTTTGTTGACTGGCTGTTTTTATTATAAAGCAGTGTTGAATTTTGTCATATACTATCTACATCTATTGAGGTGATAATGTGGTTGTTGTCCATAAACTACTAAATGTGGCTCTACATTGACTTTTGGATGTTTAACCAACTTTGAAAACTTGAGATTGTCAACATAAAATGAACAAACCTTTTAGAAATTTTTTTTTAAAAAGGAAGAGTTTTATTCCAGCTCAAATGAGGACAGCTACCCAGGATACACAATCTTCACAAAGAACACAGTTCTCCAGAGAAAGAATGTTTTGTTTTGTTTTGTTTTGTTTTTGAGAAGGAATGTTTAATACAGGGTTTTACTTGTTTTTGTTACATCAAGAGTTACAAATTATCATGATGAAGGACATTTCAGAAAATTACAAACTCTATCTTATGCTTAGGATGTGCAAGGCAGGCTTTTGAGTTATGGGAATGGAATTTAGGGAGATTTTTACTCTTATGTTTAGTTTGAAATGTTTCTTTTAGGTTATTTGCTAATGAAGCAGATGTACAACGTGTGCTCAGGGCAGAAATAGAGCCTGTGCTTTGAACTCATTCTGACCTTGGTAAAAGTTAAAGTATAACTTTCTTGGGGGCCCAGGAGCAGGGTCCGCAAACATTAAAAGTTGAAAATTTCCTTATCATTTCCCCATTTCGATCAATAATCTTTTCCAGGAAAGCATTGATTGTCAGCCTTATTCTATGTCCCTCAGTATCAGCATGACTGGCTTGTGCACCTGGGTCTGTGAAGTCCCACATTGCTAGGTATGAATATATATACATTTTTTAACCTAGGGTTCCTAATTGGGGGAATTTATTGTAACATAAACAGTGAGAAGCTTAAAAGTAATATATGTCCTCTATTGAGTCCAATTAATGAGCAAAGGTAGTATGTGTGCTTGGCTTAGATTCTCTAGTTTTACATTTGATATAACATTTATAACAAAGATACAGGGACAGTAAAAGAATTCCAATAAGTGCAATTTGAAGGTACCAATATGATGTTGGAATAGACTCAGAAGAAAAAAAGTCCAAAGAATACTTTACATACATCTTGATAAAAGTGTAGGGAAATTTATGATTATTTATGAGGAAAGATGGAGCATGTGCATTGAGCAAACATAATATATATTCCCATGTTTCTTTAGGATGGAAACTTAACATCAGAAGGGGGCAAAATTCATGCTCTGACATTAGGAGGTTTTCTGAGGATTAGGAGAAGAAGAGGCTATGGGTATGCTTCAAAAACTAGTATAACCTAGATTTGGTCTTAGGCTTGTTGTGTCTGGCAAGGAATGCAGGGCCTTGCTTGTTCATAGGCTGGAATCTTTGAGTTCAGGCATCTGCGAAGATAGCTAGTGAGTTTGTTAGTGGAGTCTGAGAAGACACAATAGCTGATTAGGGGGAAACAATTGTCTGAAAAGCAAGTTTTTAACTTTTCCTTAGCTTTAATTTCATTAACCCTAAGGGGCATGGCTTCAATTTCCCCCTGAGTTATGATGATTTCTCAATCTTTAAGAATTGAAGTCATGTGGGGCTCTGTGCTGACAGTGTGGAACCTGCTTGGGATTCTCTCTCTCCTCTCTCTCTGCTCCTAACCCACTTGAAGTCTCTCTCTATCTCAAAATAAATAAAGAAACTTTAAAAAATTAATGAAGGGGTGCATAAGTGGCCTGGTAGGTTGAACATATGACTCTTGATTTCATTTCAGGTCATGACCTCACAGTTCGTGAGATTGAGCCCCTCATTGGTCTCTGCGCTGACAGCATCGAGCCTGCTTGGGATTGTCTCTCTTCTCTCTATCTGCTCCTCACCCATTCTCTCTCTCTCTCTCTCTCTCTCTCTCTGTCTCTCAATAAATAAATAAATAAATAAATAAATAAATACCTAAAATATTTTTTAAAAAGAAAGTGAAATGATGACCATTCTGGTTACTTTTTATCTTATCATGTAAGGTAGCTTTGGATAAAGAGCAGTTTTTGCAAATCTTAGCTGTGACACGTCTATGCAGGGCTAAACATAAGTTTTTACTTTATAGGTCATAATAGCAAGGGAAATAGAAACAACATGATTCAGACATGCTAAGCATTTCTGTTATAATTCATAATTGTCATTCCCTCATTCCATTTATATGGAACATGGGTCGAGGTCAGTCTTTTGTAACTGCTTCAAACTGAATTAGGGTGCCGTAGGGGCTTTGGAATGGAAGGATTTGACATGGCGAAGGACACATTTAGTTCGTTCTGCTAATGGAGGGAACTATAAGAGATAGTTCCTCATCTGAGAACTTGGATATATTCCTACATAGTTTGGTACTACATGTAATCATTAATTTTATCCCCAAGTATATTTTAAAGAAAAGTAACAGTATAGTTGAATCGACCATTCCCTCTAAAATTAATCTGACATTGATGCATATCCAAGAGAATACATCAGTAAACCAGTCCCAGCCACCTTGGAAAGGGGGTTATGATGGTTAAGGACTTCTTGTAGCCAAGTGGCTTGCTGCCTGATTTTATCTATATGGATTCTTATTCCCCAGAGGGAGTTAATATAGGTGCACGAAGTGGTATTAGCCATTATATGGACACTGCCTTAGTTGGCAAGCAATCAGGTAATCAATAAGAGGTATTTTTTTGGAAACAAAAGAAAAATACAGGTTAGAGCAAATTATAAACCCAGTGCTTGAGTCCCTAGTGCTGCCAGTGAGAAGATTTTAGATGTCAGGCTTGAAGCTTCCTCAGATGAAGTGGGAGCAGGTAGCAGCATCTATCTGATGGATTTTTCTGGCTTGTAGTTCAAATGTCTCTGTTGATCCTTTTGAGTGGCCTATAGAGCAATAGGCACAGACATTGTCTCTATGAACTATTGTGACATTTCTGAATTTTACAGAAATTTCTCTGAAGTTTACCTCAAGTTGTCTAGCTTCAGTCTGCAGGGCTGGTAAGGCTGCTGGAAACTCTGTAAGCAGGGTATCAGGCTGACATTTCCAAGGGGCTCTATTGGCTCCATAAAGTCAACCTTCATTCCTTAAAGCTGTCTGGTCATATCTGAGTCTATGCATGTCTCCCTCAAATATGATATTCCATTCAAAGTCTGGTCATATAACCAATGTTTCCAACAGTATCTTGTTATAAGGAGAACAGATTTTTATTGAACTTATGTAAATAATTATAATTGTCATGAAAGAAAGAATATTCACTGAGAGTTTCTGAATTCTGGAGGGTTTAGGTAGGGAGAAAAGATAAATGCTTCAATTTGTCCAAAGGAATATTTTGTCAAATTTTTGTAAGTCATAGATACTTTGGGAGAAAAAGTTTCCTTAAATATGGAAGAGCAAACATTAGAGAGCCAGCAATATTTTCAAACAGGAGTCATTAAAAAACTATAATCATCTTCCTTAATTCATTCAGTCACATGTTATTAATTTTTGTTCTGTTTGAGTGTAGTTTTCCCATTAGTTTTGGAAATCCTACTCAGTTTAGTCTTATGTGTTAGGGGTATCAGAGATCTGTATTTGTCAAAAGTCCTTTTTGTGAATCTCCTTCAAGCTGAAACATATTTTGCAAGAACATCTGAACAATACTTATAAATGACAATGACTAAAAAATGGACATGATTTTATGAGACTCTGATAAGAGTTAATTACAATGCAGCTGACAAGGAAATTTCATTATTTTTGTGACACACAATATTTTAATAATTAGAATTTTAGTGATGATATTATACCAGGACATATTAAAACCTTAGGAATTTTATATGGTTTTAGAGTAGTTATAGCATTGACCCATGACCATACCCTAAGAAAGGTTATTATCATTTGTTTGACAATGCTTCCCATGTAACTTAACATATTAAATAAACAACCCTAAATATTCAAAAAGACTTAATTTAGGATATTAATTTCTAGTCAGTTTGTTTAAAAAAAAACACAAAAAACCTCAGAATGCCAGCATCTGGGTGGCTTAGTTGGTTGAGTGTCTGACTCTTGATATGTGCTCAGGCCATGATCCCAGGATCATGGGATCGAGCCCTGAATTGGGCTCCACACTCAGTGTGGAGATTCTTAAGATTCTCTCTCTCTCTCCCAGTGCCCGACTCCCCGAATCCAGCTCGCTCGCCCTCTCTCTCTCTCAATCTCGAAAATAAGACTGAAAACAAAATAAATCAGGGGTGCCTGGGTGGCTCAGTTGGTTAAGTGTCAGATTCTTGATTTTGGCCGTAATCATGATCTCATGGTGTGTGGGATTGGGTCCTGCAATGGGCTCTGTGCTGACAGCATGGAGTCAGCTTGGGATTCTCTCTCTCCCTCTCTCTCTGCCACTCTCCTGCTCATGTGCTCTCATTCTCTCTCTCTCAAAATAAATAAACATTAAAAAGAAAACAAAACAAAAACAAAAGAATTTTAAAAAACAGAATGTTTTAAATCATGTTTC
>NW_027530250.1:0-569 GCF_008692635.1 Crocuta crocuta | reverse complement strand
GACATAACAGATATTATGGAAGGTAGTATAGTCATTAGCAAAACTTATCTCTTTTAATATTGAGAAGATTTAGCTTTCTTAAGTAAACAAAGACCTGGTTAAACAAAACACAAAAACGTTGTTTAGAATTTTTTTTAACAAGAGAAAATCAATAATCCAAGAAAGGCTTTTTTTTTTATCAAAGAGAAAAGCCAAATTTTATTTTTATACCACTGTACTTTAAAAACTCATTTATTCCAACACTCATCAGTCTGACTACACATAAATCCATTTCCAAAGATATCCTTTCACAAACTTTCTATAACTTTCTTCTTCATTTAAATTTTGCGCTAAATTTTCCCTCTGAAAATAACTATTCTCATTTCAGGATGAAATTATTTACTTTTCCATCAACAAAAATGTATTCTCATTCCTTCTAGTTTTCTTACATATCTCCTACCTTCCCACATACAGAGTTAGTTTCTTTATCATTTTCCAGAAGATTAATTCACTCAGAAATACAAGCAAATATCAGGGAATACTATTAAAATTATATGCCAACAAATTGGACAACTTAGAAGAAATGGACA
>NW_027530249.1:0-499 GCF_008692635.1 Crocuta crocuta | reverse complement strand
GACCTGAGCCGAAGTCGGACGCTTAACTGAGTGAGCCACCCAGGCACCCCTGAAACTAATATTGAAAAGAAAGCATTTTCCCTATTTGTGACATTTCTAGGGTTTCCATCCAGGGTACACAGTCTGAAGTGTTGACGTGGAGTCCTGCGTAAAGACTTTGCANCTTTGCAACAGTCTTTACATTTCTAAGTTTCCTCTCCAGTATGCCCTCGGTCATGTTTAATCAGGGCATTATTCCGGCGAAAGGCATTCCTGAGTTGTGTACATTGGTTGGATTTCTTCTAAGTATGTATAGTCTGATGTCAAAGATGGTATAAAGAATGCTTAAAGGATTCACAAAGTTATTCACCTTTGTAATATTTCTTCCCATTAAATATTCTCTGATGTTCAGAAAGGTTGGAGTGCTGGGCAAAGGTTTTGCCACATTCTTGTCAATTTTGAAGATTCTCTCCAATAGGTATTCTCTGCTTTTGAGTGAGTTTGGAAGTCTGGTTAAAAC
>NW_027530248.1:0-610 GCF_008692635.1 Crocuta crocuta | reverse complement strand
GCTTCGGTGAGATTCCTGCTTTCTCCAGTAAGGCCATTTTTAACAATTATATACTTTATATATTCTCTTCCTTTGAGGTACCAAGATGGAATAGGATTCACAGAATCACTAAAAGCACTATTTCTGCAAGATAAACTGTGAACGGAAGGTGTCGACAGAGGCACACACATGTTTGAGGATTGCATTTATATTGTACAGTATAAGTTGTGTCTATTTCTTAGATGGAAAGGTTTAGCGGGTAAGAAATGTAGTTATCAAAGTATATATTTCTTATTTTTTTAAATATTTATTTATTTTTGAGAGCTGGAGACAGAGGATGAGCAGGGGAGGGGCAGTCAGAGAGAGGAGACACAGGACCCAAAACAGGCTCTAGGCCCCAAGGTGTCAACATAGAGTCTGACACGGGGCTTCAACTCGAAAACTGTGAGATCATGACTTGAGCTGAAGTCAGACACTTAACTGACTGAGCCGCCTATACAGGCACCCCTGTGCATATTAAATTCTAATATGAATTAGAATTTCACGACAGCGATTCAGAGATCAGGGTCTGTCTGATTCAGGAGTGAGAATGGGAACTGAGTCTGTGCTTCTAACAAGGCATCAGCAAATA
>NW_027530247.1:0-1162 GCF_008692635.1 Crocuta crocuta | reverse complement strand
TGTTCCTGATCTCAGGGGGAAAGCTCTCAGTTTTCCCCCATTGAGTATGATAGTAGCTGTGGGCTTTTCATAAATGGCTTTTATGATGTTTTAATAAGTTCTACTATCCAGACTTCTTGAGGGTCTTTATTAAGAAGGAATGCTCTGGGAGCGCCTGGGTGGCTTAGTCGGTTGGGCGTCCGACTTTCGCTTAGGTCATGATCTCGCGGTTTGTGGGTTCGAGCCCCGCGTCGGGCTCTGTGCTGACTGCCAGCTCGGAGCCTGGAGCCTGTTTCAGTCTGTGACTCCCTCTCTCTCTCTGACCCTCCCCTGCTCACGCTGTCTCTCTCTCTCTCTCCTAGAAATAAATAAAACATTAAAAAAAAAAAAAAGAAGGAATGCTCTTTTTTGTCAAATGCTTTTTCTGCGGATAATATGATTTTTATCTGTTCTTTTGTTGATGTAATGTATTACATTGATTGATTTGCTAATACTTAACCATCCCTGTAACCCAGGAATGAATCCCACTTCGTCTTGGTGGATAATACTTTTTATGTGCTGTTGAATTCAATTTGTAAGTATCTTGTTGAGGATTTTTGGATCTGGATTAATCAAGGATATTGGCCTGTAGTTCTCCTCTTGCTGGATCTCTGTCTGGCTTGGGAATCAAAGTGATGCTGACTTCATAAAATGAGTCCTGAAGTTTTCCTTCAATTTCTATTTTTTAGAATAGTTTGAGAAGAATTGGGGTTAATTCTGTTTTAAATGGCTGGGAGAATTTCACAGGAAAGGCATCTGGCCCAAGGCTCTTATTTGTTGGGAGATTTTTGATAACTGATTCGATTTCCTCATTTGTTATGGGTCTGTTCAGGTTTTCAATCTCTTCTGGTGTGAATGTAGGTAGTGAGTGTGTGTTTAGGAATTTGTCCATTTCTTCTAAGTTGTCAAGTTTGTTGACATTAGTTTTTCATAGTATTCCCTGATAATTGCTCATATTTCTGAGGTGTTGGTTGTAATCAGTCCATTTTCATTCATGATTTTTTCTATTTGACTACTCTCTCTTTTCTTCTTGAGAAGCCTGGCTAGGGGTTTTTCTATTATGTTTATTTTTTCAAAAAACAAGCTCTTCGTGTCATTTATCTGTTCAACTGTTTCTTTGATTTCTATATTGTTTATTTCTGCC
>NW_027530246.1:0-843 GCF_008692635.1 Crocuta crocuta | reverse complement strand
ACAGATTGAAGAGGCAGAAAGGAGAAGAAGTGATTTAGAAGACACATTTATAGAAAAAGAAGAAACTGAGAAAGAAAGAGACAAACTGATCTAGGAACATGAAAGAAGAGATCAAGAGCTCAGCGATACAATCAAACGGAACAATATCCATATCACAGGAATCCCAGAAGAGGAAGAGAGAGGGAAACGTGCTAAAGGAGTCCTGGAACAAATTATAGCAGAGAACTTCCGCAACCTGGGGAGGGAAGTAGACGTTGATATCCAAGAGGCACACAGAACTCACCTCAGACGTAATTTGAATTGATCTTCTGCACGATATATCATAGTAAAAATGGCAATATATAAGGACAAAGAGAGAATTTTGAAATCNCAGCTAGGGAGAAAAGGGCCCTAACATACAAAGGGAAACCTATGAGAGTGGTGACAGACCTATCTACTAAAACTTGGCAGGCCAGAAAGAAATGGCAGGAGATCTTCAATGTGATGAACAGAAAAAAATATGTAGCCATGAATCCTCAATCCAGCAAGCCTGTCATTCAGAATAGAAGGAGAGATAAAAATCTTTCCAAATAAACAAAACTTGAAAGAATTTGTCACCACTAATCCAGCCCTACAAGAAATCCTGAGGGGGACTCTCTGAGGGAAGTGTTGCAAGGAACACAAGATACAAGAGACACCAACACAAGCATGAATCCCACAAAGGACACAATGACTCTAAAACCACATATTTCAATAATAACACTGAATGTAAATGGGCTGAATGCTCCAATCAAAAAACGAAGGGTAGGAGAATGGATTAAAAAACAAAATCTATCTATTTGCTGTCTACAAGAAACACATTTT
>NW_027530245.1:0-1197 GCF_008692635.1 Crocuta crocuta | reverse complement strand
GAATGGATAAAAAAACAAAATCCATCTATTTGTTGTCTACAAGAACCTCATTTTAGACCTGAGGACACCTTCAGACTGAAAGGAAGGGGATGGAGAAATATCTATCATGCTACTGGAAGTCAAAAGAAAGCCAGAGTAGCCATACTTACATCAGACAAGCTGAACTTTAAAGTAAAGGCCGTAACAAGGGATGAAGAAGGGCATTATNGGATGAAGAAGGGCATTATATAATAATTACAGAATCTATTCATCAGGAAGAGATAACAATTAAAAATGTTTATGCACCAAATATGCAAGCACCCAAATACATAAAACAATTAATTACAAACAGAAACAATCTTATGGATAAGAATGTGCTAATAGCAGGGGACTTTAATACTCCACTTACAGCAATGGATAGATCAACTAGATAGAAAATCACTAAAGACACAATGGACTTGAATGACACAGTGGACCAGATGGATTTGACAAATATATTTAGAACTTTACTTCCTGAGGCTATGGAATTCACTTTCTTCTCAAATGTGCATGGCACATTCTCCAAGATAGATCACATACTGGGTCATAAAGCAGCTCCCAATAAATATAAAAGAATTGAGATCATACCATGCACACTTTCAGATCACAATGCGATGAAACTTGAAATTAACCACAGGAAGAAGTCTGGAAAACCTCCAAAAACATGGAGGTTAAAGAACACCCTACTAAAGAACGAATGGGCCAATCAGGCAATTAGAAAAGAAATTTAAAAATATATGGAAACAAATGAAAATGAAAAGACAACAATCCAAACTTTTTGGGATGCAGCAAAGGCAGTCCTAAGAGGAAAGTACATTGCACTCCAGGCCTAATTTCAGGAAATTAGAAAAAGCACAAATACAAAATCTAACAGCACACCTAAAGGAACTAGAAGGAGAGCAACAAGAGCACCCCAAACCCAGTAGAAGAAGAAAAATAATAAAGATCAAGGCAGAATAAACAATATAGAATCCCAAAAGCAGTTGAACAGATCAATGAAACCAAGAGTTGGTTTTTTGAAAACATAAACAAAATTGATAAAAATTGAGCCAGGCTTCTCAAAAAGAAAAGAGAGCACCCAAATCGACAAAATCATGAATGAAAATGGATTTATTAAAACCAAACCCTCTGAAGTACAAGCAATTATCAGGGAATACTATGAAAAATTATATACCAACA
>NW_027530244.1:1006-1372 GCF_008692635.1 Crocuta crocuta | reverse complement strand
TAAACAAAATTGACAAACCTCTAACCACGCTTCTCAAAAAGAAAAGTGAGAGGACCCAAATAGACAAAATTATGAATAAAAATGGGCTTATTACAACCAACCCCTCAGAGATACAAGCAATTATCAGGGAATACTATGAAAAATTATATGCCAACAAATTGGACAACTTAGAAGAAATGGACAAATTCCTAAACACACACTCACTACCAAAATTCACACGGGAAGACATAGAAAATCTGAACAGACCCATAACGAGTGAAGAAATTGAATCAGTTATCAAAAATCTCCCAAAAAATAAGAGCCCTGGACCTGATGGCTTCCCTGGAGAATTCTACCAGACATTTAAAACAGAATTAATCCCAATTC
>NW_027530244.1:437-905 GCF_008692635.1 Crocuta crocuta | reverse complement strand
CAGAGATCCAGCATAAAAAGTGAACTACAGGCCAATATCCTTGATGAATATGGGTGCAAAAATCCTCAACAAGATACTTACAAATCAAATCCAGCAGCACATAAAAAGAATCATCCACCAGGATCAAGTGGGATTCATTCCTAGGTTACAGGGCTGGTTCAACATTCGCAAATCAAGCAGTGTGAAAAGAAAAGATAAAAACCATATGATCCTATGAATAGATGTAGAAACAGCATTTGACAAAATACAGCATCCCTTCTTAATAAAGACTCTAGAGGGGCGCCCGGGTGGCTTAGTCGGTTAAGCGTCCGGCTTTCACTCAAGTCATGATCTCGCAGTTCGTGGGTTCGAGCCCCGCGTCTGGCTCTGTGCTGACTGCCAGCTCAGAGCCTGGAGCCTCTTTCGGAGTCTGTGACTCCCTCTCTCTCTGACCCTCCCCTGCTCATGCTGTCTCTCTCTCTCTCTCTC
>NW_027530244.1:0-215 GCF_008692635.1 Crocuta crocuta | reverse complement strand
TCCTAGCATCAGCCATCAGACAACAAAAGGAAATAAAAGGCATCAGAATTGGCAAAGAAGTCAAACTTTCACTCTTCGCAGACGATACGATACTCTACATAGAAAACTCGACAGACTCCACCAGAAGCCTACTAGAACCGATCCATGAATTCAGCCAAGTTGCAGGGAATAAAATCAACGTACAGAGGGGCGTCTGGGTGGCTTATTCGGTTAAG
>NW_027530243.1:0-668 GCF_008692635.1 Crocuta crocuta | reverse complement strand
CTCAACAAGATACTTGAAAATCGAATTCAACAGCACATAAAAAGAGTTATCCACCAAGATAAGGTCGGATTCATTCCTGGGTACCAGGGCTANCCACTCTCACCACTGTTATTTAACATAGTGCTGGAAGTCCTAGCATCAGCCATCAGACAACAAAAGGAAATAAAAAGGCATCAGAATGGGCAAAGAAGAAGTCAAACATTCACTTTTCGCAGATGGCATGATACACTACATAGAAAACCCAAGAGACTCCACCAGAATCCTACTAGAACTGATCCAAGAATTCAGCAAAGTTGCAGGGTACAGAATCAACGTACAGAAATCGGTTGTATTTTTATACACCAACAACGAAGCAACAGAAAGAGAAATCAAGAAACTGATCCCATTCACAACTGCACAAAAAACCATAATGTACCTAGGAATAAACCTAACCACGGAATATAAGAGATCTGTATAATGAAAACTATAGAAAACTTATGAAGGAAAGTGAAGAAGACACAAAGAAATGGAAAACCATTCCATGCTAAGGGATTGGAAGAATAAATATAGTTAAAATGTCATTACTACCCAAAGCAATCTACACATTCAAGGCAATCCCAATCAACATTGGACCAGCATTCTTTTGAAAACTAGAAAAAACTATCCTAAAATTTGTATGGAACCACAAA
>NW_027530242.1:0-835 GCF_008692635.1 Crocuta crocuta | reverse complement strand
AAGAGAAATCAAGAAACTGATCCCCTTCACAATTGCACAAAAACCCATAAAATACCAAGGAATACACCTAACCAAAGATATCGGAGATCTGTATAATGAAAACTATAGAAAACTTATGAAGGAAATTGAAGAAGACACAAAAGAAATGTAAAAACACTCCATGCTCATGGATAGGAAGAATAAATATTGGTAAAATGTCATTATTCCCCAAAGCAATCTATACATTCAACCAATCAAAATTGCATTGGCTGTCTTCTCAAAGCCAGAACAAACTATCCTAAAATTTGTATGGAACCACAAAGACCCCGAATAGCCAAAGTAATATTGAAGAAGAAAACCAAAATGGGAGGCATCACCATCTCCGACTTTAGCCTTTACTACAAAGCTGTCATCATCAAGACAGGATGGTATTGGCACAAAAAAAGACAAAAAAACAAATGGAATGGAATAGAGAACTCAGATTTGGACCCACAAATGGATGGCCAACTAATGTTTGACAACGCAGGAAAGAGTATCCAACGCAGGAAAAAAGACAGCCTCTTTAACAGATGGTGCTGGGAGAACTGGACAGCAACATGCAAAGGAATGAAACTAGATCACTTTCTCACACCATACACAAAAATAAACTCAAAATCGATAAAGGACCTGAATGTCAGACAGGAAACCATCAAAACCCTAGAGGAGAAAGCCTGAATCAACCTCCTTGACCTCAACCGNCACCAATTTCTTACTTGACACATTCCCAAAGGCAAGGGAATCAAGAGGAAAAATGAACTATTGGGATCTCATCAAGATTAAAGCCTTCTGCACAGCAAAGGAAACAATAAATAAAACT
>NW_027530241.1:0-662 GCF_008692635.1 Crocuta crocuta | reverse complement strand
TAACTAACTTGGATGTAAATTAAAGAATAAATAAATTTAAAAATAGAAACAAAAAAATCTGTCTTTAATTTTATTTGAGAGAGAGAGAGAGACAAACAGAGCGGGTGTGAGCAGGGGAGGGGCACAGGGGGAGGGAGAGAGAGAGAGTCCCAAGCAGGTTCAATGCTCAGCATGGTGCCCAATGCAGGGCTCAATCCCATGACCCTGGGATCATGACCTGAGCCAAAATAAAAAGTTGGGATGCTCAGCCGACTGAGTCACCCAGATGCCCCTAAACACCATCCTCTTGAATGTACGGTTTTCCTAACTATCACTCTAAAGAATAAATGTATGGGGAAAACAAGGTACAAATTGTGGGTGGTCTTCAATTTGTTTTTCATGGATCTTGTTTCATGCATTGCAACTTGAAAAGATCATTTTTCATTTCCTGAAAAGTTATAGAACACAATTATTTCATTTCCAGGTCTNTGTGGGAAAAAATCTGATTTTATCTCTAGTTTGCCTGCAATTTCAAAATGTGGTACTCTAATTACTAACAGGATAAACAGTAAAAGTTTATATGCCATATGGTTTAAAATCACTAAAAGACTGTATGTCTAAAGGAAGTGCCAGAGAGTTTATTTATTTATATCAAAAGAAAGCCTAAGTAGCAAAACTTATAT
>NW_027530240.1:0-958 GCF_008692635.1 Crocuta crocuta | reverse complement strand
CCTTTGCTGTGCAGAAGCTTTTAATCTTGATGAGGTCCCAATAATAGTTCATTTTTCCTCTTGATTTCTTTGCCTTTGAGGATGTGTCAAGTAAGAAATTGCTGCAGTTGAGGTCAAGGAGGTTGTTTCAAGCTTTTTCCTCTAGGGTTTGTTGGTTTCCTGTCTCACATTCAGGTCCTTTATCCATTTTGAGTTTATTTTTGTGTATGGTGTGAGACAGTGATCTAGTGTCATTCTTCTGCATGTTGCTGTCCAGTTCTCCCAGCACCATCTGATATAGAGGCTGTCTTTTTTCCATTGGATACTCTTTCCGGCTTTGTCAAAGATTAGTTGGCTGTATACTTTTGGGTCCAATTCTGAGTTCTCAGTTCTATTCTATTGGTCTATGTGTCTGTTTTTGTGCCAGTACCATACTGTCTTGATGATAACAGCTTTGTCGTGGAGGCTAAAGTCTGGGACTGTGATGCTTCCCATTTTGGTTTTCTTCTTCAATATTACTTTGGCTATTTGGGGACTATTTGAGAAGAATGTTGGTGCAATTTTGATTGGGATTGCATTGAATGTGTAGATTGCTTTGGGTAGTAATGATATTTTAACTATATTTGTTCCTCCGATCCATGAGCATGGAATGTTTTTCCATTTCTTTCTGTCTTTTTCAATTTCCTTCATCAGTCTTTATGCTGTTATTCATACAGATCTCCTATATCTTTGGTTAAGTTTATTCCTAGTATTTTGTGTTTTTTTGTGCAATTGTGAACGGGATTAATTTCTTGATTTCTCTTTCTGTTGGTGTATAAAAATGCAACCGATTTCTGTACATTGATTTTGTACTCTGCAACTTTGCTGAATTCATGGATCAGTTCTTGTAGGCTTCTGGTGGATCTGTCAGGTTTTCCACGTAGTATATCATGTCGTCTGCGAAAAGTGAAAATTTGACTTCTTCTTTGCCAATTCTGAT
>NW_027530239.1:338-479 GCF_008692635.1 Crocuta crocuta | reverse complement strand
TAAACTCAAAATGGATAAAGGACCTGAATATGAGACAGGAAAACATGAACACCCTAGAGGAGAAAGCAGGAAACAACCTCCTTGACTTCAACTGCAGCAATTTCTTACCTGACACATCCGAAAGGCAAGGAAATCAAGAGC
>NW_027530239.1:0-160 GCF_008692635.1 Crocuta crocuta | reverse complement strand
AAACTACACGCCCGAAAAACAAACAACCCAGTGAAGAAATGGGTAGAAGATATGAACAGACACTTCTCCAAAGAGGACATCCAAATGGCCAACAGAAACATGAAACGATGCTCATCATCCTCCTCATTAGGGAAATACACATCAAAACCACACTGAGATA
>NW_027530238.1:571-737 GCF_008692635.1 Crocuta crocuta | reverse complement strand
AAAGTCCAACTGGACTAAATTTAGAAAAACCAGATGACTAAATTTTGTTAAACAGCTGAATGATTTTGCTCTTAGTTGCTGAATAAATTTTAATAAAATCAGCTCTCCCATCTCATATATCTCCAAATCTCATACTTGGCCACAAAAATATATTCAAACTTCATAA
>NW_027530238.1:0-279 GCF_008692635.1 Crocuta crocuta | reverse complement strand
TTTTTTTTTTTTTTTAGTACTTATTAAAGATATCTGGAGTTGTCATTCCCAGCTTCTGATCACCATGAGCGAATTAGCAGGATCTACAGTGCTGAGACGATTTCTGCCTCTCGAGGAAAGAAATTAGTGTGTAAAACAGTTGCGTAGCTGTAGTGTGGGTAAACATACTAGGTAGATTAATACCTTGATAATATTAATAATCATAATGGAAAGTTGATAGTGATGATCATAATGAAAGAACCGTTCCGATCTCTTATGCGTTGTACATACTGAATTATT
>NW_027530237.1:0-541 GCF_008692635.1 Crocuta crocuta | reverse complement strand
AGAAGAAGTCAAACTCTCACTTTTCGCAGACAACATGATACTCTATATAGAAAACTCGACAGACTCCACCAGGAGCCTACTAGAACTAATCCATGAATTCAGCAAAGTTGCAGGATACAAAATCAATGTACAGAAATCGGTTGATTTTTATACACCAATAATGAAGCAACAGAAAGAGAAATTAAGAAACTGATCCCATTCACAATTGCACCAAAACCCATAAAANAAAATACCTAGGAATAAACCTAACCAAAGATATAAGAGATCTGTATGATGAAAACTATAGAAAACTTATGAAGGAAATTGAAGAAGACACAAAGAAATGGAAAAACATTCCATGCTCATGGATTGGGGAAAAATATTGTTAAAATGTCATTACTAGCCAAAGCAATCTACACATTCAATGCAATCCCAATCAAAATTGCACCAGCATTCTTCTCAAAACTAGAATAAACTATCCTAAAATTTTTATGGAACTACAAAAGACCTCAAATTACCAAAGTAATATTGAAGAAGAAAACCAAAACAGGAGGGATCATCC
>NW_027530236.1:310-475 GCF_008692635.1 Crocuta crocuta | reverse complement strand
GGTACATGTGCTCCTATGCCTCAGGATTTCTGTATCCCTTGGGTATATTCCCAGCAGTTCTATTGCTGGGTCATAGGGGAGTTCTATTGTTAGTTTCCTGAGGAACCTCCACACTGTTTTCCAGAGGGGCTGTACCAGTTTACATTCCCACCAACAGTGTAGGAG
>NW_027530236.1:0-218 GCF_008692635.1 Crocuta crocuta | reverse complement strand
TGTGGTTTTGATTTGTATTTCCCTGATGAGGAGGGATGCTGAGCGTCGTTTCATGCGTCTGTTGGCCATCTGGATGTCCTCTTTGGAGAAGTGTCTGTTCATATCTTCTGCCCATTTCTTCACTGGGTTGTTTGTTTTTCGGGTATGGGGTTTGGTGACAGATTGGTGATAGATTCTTATAGATTCTGGATATTAACCCTTTATCTGATATGTCATTT
>NW_027530235.1:285-458 GCF_008692635.1 Crocuta crocuta | reverse complement strand
TATGATCCTGTCAATAGATGCAGAAAAAGCATTTTAGAAAATACAACATCCCTTCTTAATAAAGACTTTCGAGAAAGTCAGGATAGAAGAAACTTACTTAAACATCATAAAAGCCATCTATGAGAAGCCCTCAGCTAACATCATCCTCAACGGGGAAAAACTGAGAGCTTTCC
>NW_027530235.1:0-220 GCF_008692635.1 Crocuta crocuta | reverse complement strand
AGTCCTAGCATCAGCCATCAGACAACAAAAGGAAATAAAAGGCATCAGAATTGGCAAAGAAGAAGTCAAACTCTCACTTTTCGCAGATGACATGATACTCTACATAGAAAACCCGACAGACTCCACCAGAAGCCTATTAGAACTGATCCAAGAATTCTGCAAAGTTGCAGTGTATAAAATCAACGTACAGAAATCGGTTGCATTCTTATACACCAATAAT
>NW_027530234.1:0-665 GCF_008692635.1 Crocuta crocuta | reverse complement strand
GTTATTTTATTTTCCTACTCGTAGTGATATTTGGGACTCTCCACGATCTGTACTTTGTCTTGTTTCTTGAAGTAGCCCTGGAGTAGAACACATACAGACAAACACACAGGGAGCAGGGGCCCACAAACCCACAGACAAATCCAACTAACATGCAAACGGAGAGGGAAAATGAAAAAGTTAAGAGAAAAGATGGAGGAGATAGGGCGAATAATCGAAAACAAAAAATACATAAAAAGGTCAAGAAGAAGAAAAGAAAAGGAAANAAAAGAAAAGGAAAAAAGAAGAAAATAGATGGACAAAGGACGGTTTAAAGCATATAACCAGATTTCCCAGCTACAATTAAATAGCGGGTGTATGCAGTGCTGGTTGAAGAGCATAGAGAAAGAGACAGAAGACAGGGAGGGTATGAGGCAAAATTGGAAATAGAATGAACAGGCAGAAGGGATAAGATGCTTTTTTCAAAGAGCTAAAGTGTGGAATATGTTTGGATACTTGAGAGAAGGACGCTGGTGTTATCCAGAGAAACTATATAGTCTAGTTACTCCTAAGAGAAAGAGATGAAAAGGTCGGTACGTTTAGAATTTACATCTACAAAATGGACTAAATGTGATTGTTTAAGGAAGCTGGCGGCCAGAGTTAATCAGGTCAGTGTTCTGGGGAAAAAA
>NW_027530233.1:0-493 GCF_008692635.1 Crocuta crocuta | reverse complement strand
GAAGAAAAGGTTGCAAGGAACAAAGATACCAGGGACACCACCACAGACATGAACCCTACAAAAGATAAAAAGACTCTACACCCACATATTTCAATAATAACACTGAATGTAAATGGGCTGAATGCTCCAATCAAAAGACATAGGGTAGCAGAATGGATTAAAAAACAAANAAAAACAAAATCCATCTATATACTGTGTACAAGAAACTCATTTTAGACTGGAAGATACCTTCAGATTAAAAGTAAGGGGATGGAGAAATATATATCATGTTACAGGAAATCAGAAGAATGCTGGAGTAGCGATACTAATATCAGACAATCTGGACGTTAAATTAAAGACAATAACGAGATGAAGAAGGGCACTACATAATAATTACAGGGTCCATCCATCAGGAAGAACTAACAATCATAAATATCTAGGCACCGAATATAGGAGCATCTAAATATCTAAAACTATTAATCACAAACAGAAACAAACTTATAGATAAGAATGT
>NW_027530232.1:1059-1258 GCF_008692635.1 Crocuta crocuta | reverse complement strand
CTCTCTTTTTCCCCCAGAACACTGACCTGATTAACTCTAGTCGCCAGCTTGATTAAACAATCACAACGAGTACAGTCTATAGATATAAATTCTACACCTACCGACATCTTCATCTCTTTCTCTCAGGAGTAATTAGACTATATAGTTTCTCTGTATAATACCAGCATCCTTCTCTCACCTATCCAACCATATTCTACCC
>NW_027530232.1:0-980 GCF_008692635.1 Crocuta crocuta | reverse complement strand
CCCTGTCTTCTCTCTCTTTCTCTATGCTCTTCAACCAGCACTACATACACACGGCTATTTCACTGTAGCTGGGAAATCCAATTATATGCTTTAAATCGTTCTTTGTCCATCAGTTTTCTTCTTTTTTCCTTTTCTTTTCTCCTTTTTGACCTTTTTTTGTATTTTATACTCCTTATTATTCGCCCTCCCTTCTCTGGCTTTTCTCTTAACTTTCTCGTTTTCCCACTCGCTTTGCATGTTAGTTGAATTAGCCTGTGCGTTTGTGTGCTCCTGCTCCCTGTGTGTTTGTCTGTCTGTTTTCTTTTCCAGGGCTACCTCAAGAAACAAGCTAGAGTACACAAGGTGGAGAGTCCCAAATATCACTACGAATAGGAAAATAAAATAACCAAGGTCCCAACAAGAGAGACCAAGAGATACCATTCAAAAAACACTCTCTGAAAGGATAGGCCCTGGACAGTCAAAGAGTCTTCTTGGATATAGCAGCGCTCATAGATACAGAGAGCATTAACAGGTCTCTAAAACCAAAAAGAGCCGGAAAGCTAACTAAAAAGTCGAAACGAAAGACCTCTCCTCCAAAGAAACTCCAAGAAGAAATAACAGCTATTGAACTGCTCAAAACAGATATGAGTAGCATAACTGAACAAGATTTTAGAATAATTATGGTAAAATTAATAGCTGGGCTTGAAAAAAACATAGGGGACATCAAAGAAACTATGGCTACAGACAGAATGGAAAATAAAAGTAGGCATGAAGAATTAAAAAATGCGATAAATGAGATACATAATAAATTATAGGCCTCCAATGCATGGCGTGAAGAGGCAAAAAGGAGAATAAGTAATTTAGAAGACACCATGATAGAAAAACAAGAAGCAGACAAAAAAAGAGACAAACTGATCCAGAAACAGGAAAGAAGATTTCGAGAGCTCAGAGATACCGTCAAACGCAACAAAATCCGTATCATAGGAATCCCAGAAGAGGAA
>NW_027530231.1:0-485 GCF_008692635.1 Crocuta crocuta | reverse complement strand
AGTGATCTTCTGCAAGAATGTCAAAAATACATAATTGAGGAAGGACGGTCCTCCACAAATGGTGTTGGGAAAGCCAGATATCCATACGCAAAAGAATAAATTGGACTCTTACCTTACACTATACACAAAAATCAGCTCAAAATGGGCTAAAGACTTAATATAAGACCGAAAACTATATAACTCCTAGAAGAAAACATAGGAGAAAAACTTCATGACACNCTTCATGACACTGGAGTCAATACCACAGCTCCATCTTAAAACCAGCAAAGCATTTGCTAAGGTGTTATTCTCCCAGAGTTACAGCCAGAAGGGAATGATTTCATAGCTATGACAACAAAAGCATAGGCAGCAAAAACATAAATAAACAAGTAGGACTACATCATACTAAAAATCTTCTGCACAACAAAGGAAACAACAGAATGAAAAGCAAACCATGGAATAGGATAAAAAAATGTGCAAGTCATATACCTGATAAGGAGTTAGTC
>NW_027530230.1:0-654 GCF_008692635.1 Crocuta crocuta | reverse complement strand
GTGGGAAGCTGTACGGCCCCAGCAGGGACCCAGCCTGGTGTAGACGTGTGTCAGATGGAGGTCGTGGGTCTCCCCTTACGCACATGTCCGTTTGTGTGCCCAGGGCCATGTCTGCGTAGTCCCCAAGGCCTGCCCACCCTATGGGGTCCCGAAGGGCTTGGTCAGAGTTCTCTGGTGGCGACGGGCAGCTCAGCCCCATGCCGGAGAAGCAGCCGAGAAACCCCTTCCCTTGTAATTCAACAAGCTAGGGGGTCCGTGGGCCCCCTGTCTGCTGCCCTGAGCCCCTCCATCCAGCCTTCTTTCCTTCAGTGGAATGATTGACCCATCCGTCCATCCATCAGTCTGTCCATCCATCTAACCATCCATCCATCCATCCATCCATCCATCCATCCATCCACTATTCAGTCCTTTGTTCACTGGGCACCTTCTCTGTGCCAGACTGTGCCCTGGGCCCCGGGAAGCAGCCCTGAACACACAGGTGATCTGACCCTCACGGAGAATCATCTGGGGCAGAGCGGACTGTAAACCAGGGACCCATAGATTCAAGCAGTCATGACTGCTAAGAGGGGGACAGACCAAAGCAATGTGAATGAACAGTGCCCGAGCACGGAGCGGGCGCCTGGAGGAGGTGACATTGGAACGAAGCGGGCAGGG
>NW_027530229.1:0-755 GCF_008692635.1 Crocuta crocuta | reverse complement strand
AAAACTTTTTCAAAGCTCTTATTCCTCAATATAACTCACTCATTATCTTCCTCCCACATTTCAGTATGTGTTTGCCTACCCTAACTTTTTATTTTTTTTTAGCCTAATCAGTAGTAGCTTCTTTATTTTCAAGTCAGTATTTTAGCGGAACAATCTCTGTGTAAAAACTTCTGTGTCCTGACATAGTTCAAGTTAGGTGGGTAAAGGAAANTGCATATTTCTCTGGTTAAACTCTCAGATTGTCTTGTCTCTTCTAGAGTTTAGTTAAAGTTGACTCCAACAAATTTTGCTAGATTTTAAATGTCTTCAGTTTTCACACATTTAAACATGTTTTTATAGTGACAAGTATAATGTCTCAATAAAAAAACGTGATTATGCAAAAAAGGTGAAAAATAATTGCTAGAGTGAACTATGTAGGTAGATAAAATGGAACTGTACATGGTACTCAAGCAAAAATATTGACCTACAATATTGTTGTCTTGGTAAAAATGAAGATTTTTTATCTTAGTAAAAATGAAGAAATCAGAATATCTGTTAGAGCAGACAGACATGGTGAAAAGAGATGCATGGAAATTCCATTCTCAGTACTTCCTTTTATATAAAAAATGGGAAGAAAGATTATGAACTAAAAAAAGGAGAAAATGTTGACAATTGGGGAAAATAGAACAAACCACAAAACATTCTTCTAAAAAATTTGAAATGAAGACATGATCGAGAAAGAAAGAGCCCAAAGAGGGTGCACAAAAATGGAAAAA
>NW_027530228.1:0-784 GCF_008692635.1 Crocuta crocuta | reverse complement strand
TCTTGATGAGGTCCCAATAGTTCATTTTTGCTATTGATTCCCTTGACTTTGGGGATACGTCAAGTAAGAGATTGCTTGAGGTCAAGGAGGTTATTTCCTGCTTTCTCCTTTGGGTTTTGATGGTTTCCTGTCTCACATTCAAGTCCTTTGTCCATTTTGATTTTATTTTGGTGTATGGTGTGAGAAAATGATGTAGTTTCATTCTTCTGCATGTTGTTGTCCCTTTCTCCCAGCAACATCTGTTAAAGAGGCTTTTTTCCATTGGATACTCTTTCTGGTTTTGTAAAAGATTATTGGTTGTATACTTTTGGGTCCAATTCTGAGTTCTCTATTTTATTCCATTGGTCTATGTGTCTGTTTTGTGTCAATATCATACTGTCTTGATGATGACAGTTTTGTACTAGAGGTTAAAGTCTGGGATGGTAATGCCTCCCATTTTGGCTTTCTTCTTCAATATTACTTTGGCTATTCGGGGTCTTTTGTGGTTCCATACAAATTTTAGGATACTTTGTTCTAGTTTTGAGAAGTAAGCTGGTGCAGTTTTGATTGGGATTACATTGAATGTATATTGCTTTGGGTAGTAATGACATTTTAACTATATTTATTCTTCCAATCCATGAGCATGGAATGGTTTTCCATTTCTTTGTGTGTTCTTCAATTTCCTTCATAAGTTTTCTATAGTTTTCATCATACAGATCTCTTATATCTATGGTTAGGTTTATCCCTAGGTATTTTATGATTTTTGTGAATGGGATCAGTTTCTTGATTTCTCTTTCTGTTGCTT
>NW_027530227.1:269-500 GCF_008692635.1 Crocuta crocuta | reverse complement strand
ACATTCGGTGTTATTATTGAAATATGTGGGTTTAGAGTCTTTGTGATTCATGCTTGTAGTGGTGTCTCTGGTATCTTCGTTCCTTACAACACTTCCCTCAGAGCGTCCCCCTCAGGATTTCTTGTAGGGCTGGCTTAGTGGTGACAAATTCTTTCAATTTCTGTTTATTTGGAAAGACTTTTATCTCTCCTTCTATTTTGAATGACAGGCTTGCTGGATAGAGGATTCTTG
>NW_027530227.1:0-244 GCF_008692635.1 Crocuta crocuta | reverse complement strand
TCTCCTGCCATTCCTTTCCGACCTGCCAAGTTTCAGTAGATAGGTCTGTCACCACTCTGATAGTTTTCCCTTTGTATGTTAGGGCCCTTTTCTCTCTAGCTGCTTTCAAAATTCTCTCTTTGTCCTTACATTTTACCATTTTTACTATGATATGCCGTGCAGAAGATCGATTCAAATTACGTCCGAGTGGAGTTCTCTGACCTCTTGTATTTCAACGTTTACTTCCTTCCCCAGGTTGGGGAAG
>NW_027530226.1:424-506 GCF_008692635.1 Crocuta crocuta | reverse complement strand
CTGGAGGTGACAGCTCTGGGAGGTGACAGCCCTGGAGGTGACAGCCCTGGATGTGACAGCCCTTGAGGTGACGCCCTGGAGG
>NW_027530226.1:0-374 GCF_008692635.1 Crocuta crocuta | reverse complement strand
GAGGTGACAGCCCTGGAGGTGACAGCTCTGGGAGGTGACAGCCCTGGAGGTGACAGTGCGGGGAGGTGACAGCCCTGGAGGTGACAGTGCGGGGAGGTGACAGCCCTGGAGGTGACAGTGTGGGGAGGTGACAGCCCTGGAGGTGACAGTGTGGGGAGGTGACAGCCCTGGAGGTGACAGTGTGGGGAGGTGACAGCCCTGGAGGTGACAGTGTGGGGAGGTGACAGCCCTGGAGGTGACAGCCCCGGAGGCGACAGTGTGGGGCGGTGACAGCCCCGGAGGCGACAGTGCGGGGAGGTGACAGCCCTGGAGGCGACAGTGCGGGGAGATGACAGCCCTGGAGGTGACAGTGCGGGGCGGTGACAGCCCTGGAG
>NW_027530225.1:0-743 GCF_008692635.1 Crocuta crocuta | reverse complement strand
GTATTTTGTCAAATGCTTTTTCTGCATCTACTGACAGGATCATATAGCTTTTGTCTTTTCTTTTGTTGATGTGATGTATCACATTAATTGATTTGCGAATGTTGAATCAGCCCTGTAACCCAGGAATGAATCCCACTTGATTTTGGTGGATGATTCTTTTTATGTGCTGCTGGATTCGATTTGCAAAGATCTTGTTGAGGATTTTTGCATCCGTATTCATCAAGGATTTTGGCCTGTATTTCTCTTTTTTTGCTGGATCTCTGTTGGCTTGGGAATCAGAGTGATGCTAGCTTCATAAAATGAGTCCGGGAGTTTTCCTTCAATTTCTATTTTTTGGAATAGCTTGAGGAGAATTGGGATTAATTCTGTTTTAAATGTCTGGTAGAATTCCCCAGAGAAGCTATCAGGCCCAGGGCTCTTATTTGTTGGGAAATTTTTGATCACTGATTCGATTTCTTCACTCATTCTGGGTCTGTTCAGGTTTTCTATTTCTTCCCGTGTGAATTTTGGTAGTGAGTGTGTGTTTANTAGGAATTTGTCCATTTCTTCTAAGTTGTCCAATTGTTGGCATATAATTTTTCATAGTATTCCCTGATAATTGCTTGTATTTTTGAGGGGTTGGTTGTAATAAGTCCATTTTCATTCATAATTTTGTTTATTTGGGTGCTCTCTCTTTTCTTTTAATAAGCCTGGCTAGGGGCTTGTTAATTTTGTTTATTTTTTCAAAAAACCAACTCTTGGTT
>NW_027530224.1:262-499 GCF_008692635.1 Crocuta crocuta | reverse complement strand
TTTTATTTTATCTGCTTCCTCTTTGAAGTTACACTATGTCATTTTCTGTTATATTGTGGTAGGAACCCCTGCCTAAGGAGAAAGAAAAAAATTGAAGAAGAGAGAAGAGAAGACTTCAAGGTCACCTAGATATGAGTCTAGCTGCCTACATCCCCTTTGTTCCTGTAAACTGAAACAACTTAATCAGACTGCATGTTTATGTGTATTACCATATATGGGAGACAAAGAAATAGAAAA
>NW_027530224.1:0-229 GCF_008692635.1 Crocuta crocuta | reverse complement strand
CCTATGCCATATGATGTGGGCCGCTCAGTTCTTTTGGGTACGAACCCAACTGAGCGGTGCCGGCAAAATAAAGTTGCTTCCTGGAAAGAAAAGTCTCGGTGTCACGACTCTCTGAGCGAGAATCCTGCAACATTACCTGGGGGCCTCTCCCGGGACTCGGAGACGGTGCATTGTCACCTCCCTAGCCACCAGGGTACTAGCCTCGGAGCGCCGGGAGAAGCGACCTCAC
>NW_027530223.1:0-1081 GCF_008692635.1 Crocuta crocuta | reverse complement strand
GGTAGTGTTTGGCTAAATGTAGACAAAATTTGCTGCTCTAACTCCGTCATTTCCTTAGTTAGGTTGTGATGCCCTGTTAATGACCATTTCACCTTTTCCCAACCTTCTCTCATGTTAAAAGGCACAGACGTTATACATCATTGAGAGGAGTTCCAATCACATTTCAATACACTTTTTGTGGGTAAGACAGTTAATTGATCCCCAAGCCATGAAACAGTATGTTGAAGAATGAATACGTCAGTTGCAAGTTGTGCATCCAGATCTCGTTGTTGCTGCCATATGTCTTTATGCCATGGCATAAAGACATGCCATTCCCGTACAAAGGCTACTGTTTAGAATCCTTGAGGCAAAGCAAGTCCAGCCACGGCAGCTGTTGCAGTAACCGCAGCCACTGCAAGAACTGAAGCTATGATGAGCGCAAGCGTGCGTCGGGACCGGTGAAGCAAAGTTTGTATAGCAGTCACCAAATGAGATACAGCAAAAGAGTCCGACCAAGGTCTTGTCCAATTTACAGGCGACCGTACTTCGGGACGAGTTTTAACAATTACCAATGAAAAATTAGAGTTATTGATTTGTGTTTCAAAACTTTTCCACCATGACTGATGTACACATTGTGTTACATTACAATGATTACATGATATAGATCCCTCTGTAGCATTCCGAGTCCAATTCCCATACAACAATGCAAAGGGGTATTTTAGACAAGCCGTAGCAGAATAGGATTTATTAACATGCAAGTTAACATGAAAGGGACCTGAACTGTCAGTCTTATCCAAAGTATAGTTTCCTGACCATATAGTGAGATTCCCTGAAACTGCCCATACTTTCCAAATATTCCCTTGAAAGTGGGGATACCCTAACAGTTGCAACTGAGGGGGAGCGAGTGCAAATTGCTGCCATTTTACGGTTTCATTACCATGACCCATTAAAGTACCATTAATTCGGTGCCATTTAAAAGTTTTGTTAGACCATTTCTCGAAAATATGACCATGATCAGGGCTCCAGTCTGCAATAACGAATCCAGAATAATTCATGCCCTTAAAAGGCCGATGACCTCGGCATCTTTCCCATTCCAAAGATT
>NW_027530222.1:4529952-4639019 GCF_008692635.1 Crocuta crocuta | reverse complement strand
AAAAAAATAAAATAAAATAAAAAAATAAAAAGGCAAAGAAAAATCTTGGATCATGAAAGAAGAGTTAGAGAACTCAGTGACACCACCATATGTAATAACATTCATATTACAGGAGTCCCAGAAGAAGAGAAAAAGGAGTAGGAGATTTATTTGAGGGAAATTTAGCTGAAAATTTCCCTAATCTGGCGAAGGAAATGGATATCCAAATCCAGGAAACAGAAAACTCCCCTTAAAATAAACAAAAACAGGCCAACACCAAGACATATTGTAGTTAAATTTGCAAAACAGATGAAGAAAAAAATCCTAAAAGCAGAAAGACTAAAGAATTCCCTAAATTATAAAGGAACACCAATAAGGTTAGCAGCAAATCTCTCCACAGAAACTTGGCAAGCCAGAGGGCAATGGCATGGTATGTTCAATGTGCTAAATGGGAAAAACCTGCAGCCAAGAACACTCTATCCAGTAAGACTATCATTCAGAATAGAAGGCAAGATAAGTAATTTCCCAGACAAGCAAAAACTAAAGGAGTTCATGACTAGTAAACTAGCCTGCCAAGAAATGTTAAAGGGGACCAAAATCTACAAAGATGTGAAAGGAAAAGAGAAGACCTCTAGAAACAACAACAAAACAAGTAAAAAATGATACTATATATGTATCTATCAATAAATACTCTGAATATAAATGGACTAAACTATCAAAAGGCGTAGGGTGTCAGAATGATTTTTAAAAATCCACCGATATGCTGCCTCTAAGCCATTTATTTCAGACCTAAACAGAACTGAAGATTGAAACTGATGGGGTGAAGAAGTATTTATCATGCAAATGGACATCAAAAGAAAGCCAGAGCAGCAATACTTACATCACTCAGCATAGATTTTAAACCAAAGACTGTAACAGAGATGAAGAATGACACTATATCATAATAAAGGGGACTATCCATCAAGATCTAATAATCATAAACATTTATGCCCCCAACTTGGGGAAACTAAATGTTGAAACAATAACAAGCATAAAGTAACTCATTGATAATAATACAATAATACTAGAGGACTTCAACACCACACTTCAAAATTAACAAGGAAACAATGGCTTTGAATGACACACTGGACCAGATAGAATTCACAGATATATTCAGGAGCAATTCCTTCTAAAGCAGCAGAATATACATTCTTTTCAAAAGCACATGGAAGAGATCACATACTAGGAAACAAATAAAGCCGCAACAAAAACAAAAATGTTGATATCATACCATGTGTATTTTCTGACTACAACACTGTGAAATGAAGTCAACCACAAGAAAAATTGGAAAGACCATAAAGACAGAGGCTAAAGAACATCCAACTAAAGAATGAATGGGTCAACCAGCAAATCAGAGAAGAAATTTTTAAAAATACATAGAAACAAATGGAAGGAAAACACGACATCCCAAAACATGTGGAATGCTGCAAAAGTGGTCTTAAGGGAGAAGTATATGGCAATACAAGCCTATCTCAAGAAGCAAGAAAGTCTCAAATAAGCACCTAAACTTAAATCTAAAAGAACTGGAAAAAGAACAGCAAACAAAACCTAAAGCAGCAGAGGTAGATAAATAATAAAGATTAGAGCAAAATAAATGATATAGAAACTAAAATACAGTAGAACAGATCAATAAATACAGAAGCTGATTCTTTAAAAAAAAATTAACAAAATTTATAAACCCCTACCCAGATTTTTTTTTACAAATAGTTATTGTCAAGTTGGATTCCATATAACACCCAGTGTTCATCCCCACAAGTGCCCTCCTCCGTGCCCATCCCCCCCTTCCCCACACATCCATCAGTCCTCAGTTTGTTCTCAGCATTCAAGAGTCTCTCATGGTTTGCCTCTCACCCTTTCTCCCACCATTTCCTNTTCTTTTTATGTGCTGTTGGATTCAATTTGCAAGTATCTTGTTGAGGATTTTTGCATCCGTATTCATCAAGGATATTGGCCTGTAGTTCTCTTTTTTAGCTGGATCTCTGTCTGGCTTGGGAATCAGAGAGATGCTGGCTTCGTAAAATGAGTCTGGGAGTTTTCCTTCCCTTTCTGTTTTTTGGAATAGCTTGAGAAGAATTGGTATTAGTTTTGTTTTAAACTTCTGGTAGAATTCCCCAGAGAAGCCATTAGGTCCTGGACTCTTATTTGTTGGGAGATTTTTGATCACTGATTCGATTTCCTCACTAGTTATGGGTCTGTTCAGATTTCCTATCTCTTCCTGTGTGAATTTTGGTAGAGGGTGTGCGTTTAGGAATTTGTCCATTTCTTCTAAATTGTCCAATTTGTTGGCATATAATTTTTCATAGTATTCCCTGATAATTGCCTGTATTTCTGAGGGGTTGGTTGTAATAAATCTATTTTCATTCACGGTTTTGTCTATGTGTGTGCTCTTTCTTTTCTTTTTGAGAAGCCTGGCTAGAGGTTTGTCAATTTTGTTGAAAAAGGAAGAGAAATAATAAAGATTAGAGCAAAATTAATGATATAAAAACTAAAATATAGTAGAACAGATCAATGAATCCAGAAGCTAATTCTTTGAAAAAAGTTAATAAAATTTATAACCCCCTAGCCAGATTTAACAGAAATAAAAAAGAAAATACCTAAATAAAATAAAAAATGAGAGAGAAGAAATAACAAACTCACAGAAATAAAAACAATTAGAATATTATGAAAAATTAAATGCCAACAAACTGGACAATCTGGATGAATTGAACAAATTCCTACAAACTCACAAAATACCAAAACTGAAACAGAAAGAAATTGAAAATTTGACCAGACTCATAACCAGCAAAGACATTGAATCAGTAATAAAAAAAATCTCTGAACAAAAAAAAGTCCAGGGCCAGATGGCTTCCCAGGGGAATTTTACCAGACATCTAAAGAAGAGTTAAATCTTTCCTCCTGAAAGTGTTTGAAAAAATAGAAATGAAAGAAAAACTGCTATACTCATTTATGAGGTCCATATTACCTTGATTCCAAAACCAGACAAAGACCCCACTTAAAAGCAAAATTACAGGCCAATATCCTGTTAGCCATTTCTATGTCTTCTTCGGAAAAATGTCTATTCAGGTCGTCTGCCCATTTTAAAATCAGAATGTTGGTTTCAGTTATTGAGTTGTATGGGTTCTTTACATATTATGGATATTGAGCTTTTAACAGACATATAATTTGCAGTTATTTTCTCTCATTGAATGGATTTTCTTTTCACTTTTGTGACTGTTTCCTTTGTTGTGCAGAAGCATTTTAGCTTGATATAGGCCCAGTTATTAATTTTTGCTTTTATTCCTTGTACTTTTGATGTCATGTCCAAAAACTCATTCCCAAGACTATTTTCAAGGAGTTTTCTCCTACATTCTAGGAGCTTTGTAGTTTCAAGTCTTATGTTTAAGTTTATTTTTGTAATTTTTGTAAGTGCTTTAAAATATTGGTCCAATTTTATTCTTCTATATGGAGTTATCCAGTTTTCCAAAACCATTTATTGAAGAGACTATCTTTTCACAGTTGCATATTCTTAGCTCCCTTATCATATACTAGTTGAGTGTAAATGTGCATATGTATGAGAGTTTATTTCTGTGCTATTTTGTTTCATTTGTCTATGCTATTTTTTGCCAGTACTATACTGTTTTCATTATTATAGCTTTTACCATAGTTTCAAATGATGACGTGTACTGACTAGTTTTCCTCTTCTTTCTTGGGATTGTTTGGACTCTTCAGGGTCTTCTGTGATTCCCCTACAAATTTTAGGATTGTTTTTTCTATTTCTGTGAAAAATGCCATTAGAATTTTAGTAGGAATTGCATCAAATCTAGAGAGCTGTAGGTAGTATGGACATTTAAACAATATTGACTCTTTTTGTCCATGAACATAGAGAATCTTTCCATTTATTTGTGTTGTCTTCAATTTCTTTTATCAATGTCTTGTAGTTTTCTGTGTATAGCTGTTTTACCTCCTTGGTTAAATTTATTCCTAAATAATTTATTGTTGTTGATGCTGTTGTAAATGATATTGCTTTCTTAATTTATTTTTCAGGCATTTTGTTGTTAGTGTATAGAAACTCAAATGATCTCTCTAGGTTAATTTTGTACCCTAAAACATTATTCAATTTGTTTATTTGTTCTAAAAGATTTTGGGAATCTTTAGGATTTTCTACATACAAGATCATATAATCTGCAAACAAAGACAGCTATACTTCTCTTTGGTTTATATGCCTTTTATTTATCCTCCTCCTCCTTCTCCACCCCTTCTTCCTTCTCCCCTTCTTCCTGATTACTGCTCTGGATAGAACTTCAAGTGCTATGTTAAATAGGGGTGATGAGAGTAGGTATCTTTGTCTTGTTCCTGATCTTAGAGGAAAAGCTTTCAACCTTATACTGTTGAGTATAATGTTAGCTGTGAATTTGTCATAGATAGTTCTTCTTATGAGGTATTTTCTTTCTGTACCTAATTTGTTTAGTATTTTTATCATCAACTGATGTTGTATTTTATCAAATGCTTTCTCTGCATCTACTAAGGCAATCATATGATTTTCATCTTTTATTCTTTTTATGTTGTATATCACATCAATCAATTTGCATATGTTGAGCCACTCTTGATATTATTGTAGTGTCTTTGTCTGCCTTTGGTTTCAGAGTAGTACTGGCCTTGTAAAATAAATTTGGGAGTGTCTTCTCTTTTTCAAGTTTTGGAAAAATTTGAGAAGCATTGGTGTTAATTCTTCTCTGACTAGTTGGAGACTTCAGAAGGGAAACCATCTGGTCTTGGGTTTTACTTTGTTGGGCTGTTTTTAATTACTTTTTCCCATTCCTTCATTATGAACTTATTGTGTCCTTAAAGTTAAGTGAGTCTCTTGTTTTCAGCATACTGTTGGGTCTTGTTTTTTAAATCCATTGAATTACTCTTTAACTTTGGAGAATTTAAGCCATTTACACTTATAGTAATTATTGATAATGAAAATCTTTCTAATGCCAACTTGCTGTTTTCTGACTGTCTGTAGTTCTTTTGTTCCAATCATCCTGTCTCCTTTTCTTTCTATTTGCACTGATGATTTTTCATAATGGTATCCTTTTTTATTTTTAAGTTTAGTTATCCTGAGAGAGAGCAGGGGAGGGGCCAAAAGGGAGAGAATCTTCACTGTCAGCAGAGTCCAAATGGAGCTTGATCATGACCTGAGCCAAAATCAGGAATCAGGTGCTTACCCAGATGAGCCACCAAGCACCCCCATAGTGGTATACTTTGATTTCTTTCTCTTTATCTTGTGTGTATCTTTAATAGATATTTTTCCTTTGTGGTTGCCTGAGGCTTACATAAACATTTATAGTTATAACAGTTTAAGTTGATAACAAGTTAACTTCAATCACATACAAAAACTCTACCCTTCTCTCCTTTTCCCAACGTTTTTGTTTTTGATATCACAGTTTGCATCTTCTTATATTGTATATCCATTAAAATTGTACCTATGGCTATTTTAATACTTCTGTACTGTGGTCTTTATACTAGAGATAAGTGATTAAGATATCACCAGATTATACCATTGGAGTATTCTAATTTTGACTACATACTTACCCTTATCAGTGTGTTTTATAGTTTCATGTTTTTATGATACTGATAGCTTTCTTTCATTTCAGGTTAAAGGACTCCTTTCAGCATTTCCTGTAATACAGATCTAGTGGTGATGAACTCCTTTAACTTTTGTTTTCTGGGTAGTCTTTGATTCTTTTGTTTCTGAATTACGTCTTTGCTAAATAAAGTATTCTTGGCTGGTAGTTTTAATTAATTAATTAATTAGCAGTTTGGATATATCCTCCCATTCTCTTCTGGCCTGTATAATTTTTGCTAAGAATTCCACTAGTAGCTTTGTGGGAGTTTTCTCATAAGTGACAATCTTCTTTTCTCTTGCTACCTTCAATATTCTTTGTCTTTGATTTTTTAAGTTTGCTTTTGTTTTTGTTTTTGTCTTTGTTTTGAGAAAGACAGAGACAGCATGACCGAGGGAGAGGCAGAGAGAAAGGGAGAGAGAGAAAATCCAAAGTAGGCTCTGCACTGCCAGCACAGAGCCTGATGCAGGGCACAAACTCACGAAACTATGAGATGGTGACCTGAGCTGAAATTGAGACACTTAACCGAATGAGCCACGCAGGTGCCCCTCTTTGTCTTTGATTTTTGACAGTTGTATTATAATGTGTGTTGGAGATCCCTTTGATTGGATTTGGGTATCTATAAGCTTCATGAAGTTGGCTGTCCAAATCTCTCACCACTTTTGGGAACTTCTCAGCTCTTCTTTAAATAAGCTTTCTGCTCCTTTCTTCCGCTCTTCCCCTTCTGGGACTCCAATAATACAGTTTCTCTTAACAACATCCATAAGTCCCATAGGCTTTCTTCACTTCTTTTCACTTTTTAAACTTTTTGCTCTTCTGACTGGATAGTTTCAAGTAATGTTTTCTAGTTCATTGATTCTTCTGTTGGTTCAGTTTGATGTTAAAGCTCTCTATTAAAGTCTTTAGTTCAGTCTATATTCTTCAGTTCTAGAGTTCTGTTTGGTTCTTTTTTATGTTCTAGCTCCTTTTTGAGCTTCTAGTTTTGCTCTTTTATTGCTTTTCTGATATAGTTAAGTCGTGTATCTGTGTTCTTTTTTACCTCTCTGATCATCTTTAAAAGAATTATTTTGAATTTCTTGTCAGGCAATTCATATATCTCTATTTCTTTGGGGTCAGTTACTAGAAGTTTACTGTGTTCCTTTAGGGATGGTGTGTTTCCTTGACTTTTGTAATGTCTTTATCTTTACATATCTTTACGTATCTCCACATATTTGAAGAAGCATTCACCTCTACCATACTTTATGGACTGACTTCAGTAAAGAAGGACCTTCACCTGTGGGTGGGGGCACAATAGAGAGTGCTGTGACCCCAGGCAGTGATGTAGAGTGCCACATACACAAGTGTGTGCTGGCTCCTAGACCGAGGCAGATGTGATGTCTCATTGACTCAGGCTGCTGGGATCCACAATATCAACAAATACATGGTCCTCATGAGATCTCTGGGGGGTCTGCAGTAGCTACAAGTGTTGCTGGTATCCTTAGTGTTTTCTCCAGATCTAGCTGCTATAGGCCATAGCAGGTGGTGGTCATAGTTGGACTGTTTTATGCACACACTCAGCTGTGGGTGCTAGCTATAGGCACCTGTGTTGTGGCAGGGGTAGTTGCACACAAACATGAATTGGCAAGGTGCTGGGCAAGGAGTAAGGGTTGAGGTCCATTTCAGTCACACTTGCAGCTAGAGGGCTCTGGCTGTTGGTGTACACTTCTGTGGCTACTGGGTCTTGCCACAAGTGTGCATATGGCAGTAGAAGTTAGTAATTGGAGTCAGGTTGGATTAGTGCAGGTGCACAGCTGCGTGGGTTAGCTGTATTTGAGCACAGCAGTACAGGCCAGTGATAGGAGTTGGGACCAGTCTGGGTCCACAAACAGCTATGTAGACCTTGGCTATTGGCACTTGCTCCTATGGGTCCAGGGTCTTGCCATGGGTATGCACATGGCAATGTAGTCTGGTGATGGGAGTCAGGCCAGTGGCATGTATAGCTTTATAGTTATATGACTGGAAGGGCTAGTCTCAAATGAGCCCATGGTGGTAGGGTCAGCTGTCATGGTCTAGACTGGCATCTTGCTATCACAGAGACTATGGCTGGCTACCGGTGTCGTTCATGGGATCTAGTAGAAATAGGGGAAGGATCAAAGAGGGATTTAGGAAGCTAGAATTTGAAAATGCAAAAATCTATGGGGTAAAACACTGAGTCAAAACCTGTGTGGGTGTTTGTGGTGGCCATACTAGACATTTGTTTCTTCAGCAACACAACCTGCTGAGGTCCTCTGCAAAGCCAGCCACTGGAAACCCCTTTGTGGCTCATACTAGTAGCCTCTGTCCACTCCCAAACATATTGGGAATTTTGGTAAACCATTTTTTTCTTATGATCCTCATCAGCTTTATTAAGTTTCACATGTTTTGCCAACACACGACAGAGGCTACCTTTCCTTAGCAGGGATCTATTTAACATGATATAGAAGTGGGGAAATGGGAACCCTCTTGCACTGTTGGTGGGAATGCAAACTGGTGCACCTGCTCTGGAAAATAGTGTGGAGGTTCCTCAAAAAATTAAAAATAGAATTAACTATGGCCCAGCAATAGCACTACTAGGAATTTATCCAAAGGATATAGGAGTGCTGATTTGTAGGGGCATATGTACCCCAATGTTTATAGCAATGCTTTCAACAATAGCCACATTATGAAAAGAGCCCAAATGTCCATCAACTGATGAATGGATAATGAAAATGTGGTTTATATATACAATGGAATACTACTAGTCAATGAGAAAGAATGAAATCCTGCCATTTGCAGCAAGGTGGATGGAACTGGAGGGTGTTGTGCTAAGTGAATTAAGTCAGTCAGACAAAGACAAATATCATGTTTTACTCATATGTGGATCTTGAGAAACTTAACAGAAGACCATGGGGGAAGGGAAGGGGAAAAATAGTTATAAACAGAGAGGGAGGCAAATCATAAGGGACTCTAAATACAGAGAACAAACTGAGGGTTGATAGGGGTGGGGGGGAATGGGTGATATGCATTGAGGAGGGCACTTGTTGGGATGGGCATTAGTGTTGTATGTAAGCGATGAATCACAAGAATCTACCCCCAAAACCAAGAGCACACTATATACACAATATGTTAGCTAACTTGACAATAAATTATGTTGAGAAAACAAGCAAACAAAACACCAAAATCAGATAGGAATAGTGGAAGAGCTGTCAATACACTTCTTCTGTGGGAGTAAAGCTAGCAGTAGTTCTTGCAGCAGTCCACACAACCGCATAGGAGCTAGTTTCTCTGTCTCCCCAAGTATCAGCTCATTTGTGAAAAAAATAAGGCTCGCAGTGGGGCTCCTGGGTGGCTCAATTGGTTGGACATCTGACTTCGGCTCAGGTCATGATCTCACGTTCATGGATTCAAGCCCCACATCGGGCTCTGTGCTGGCAGTTCAAAGCACGGAGCCTGCTTCGTATTCTGTGTCTCCTTCTCTCCCAGCCCTTCCCTTGCTCGCACTCTCTCTCTCTCAAGAATGAATAAACATTTTTAAAATTTTTTCTTCTAACTCACATTGAGTTAGGAATCATCCTGTTTTTCAAAACTCATGCCCCTCAAGAGCATATATCTCATGTTAGAGACGTAACTTTTTTATGCTCCAGATATTGAAAAATTGTTTTTCTTTTTTTTCCTTAAAAAGTCTTGCTAGGAGATTCATTGTTTTATTAAACTTCTGGTTTTGCTTATTTTCTCTATTATGTGTCTGTTTTCTGTTCACTGATTAATGCTCTTTATCATTTCCTTTCTTTTATTTTTCTTTAGATTTAATTGGCCTTCTTTCTTCTTTTCTGAATGTGGAAGTGTAGATTTCATTTTCTTCTGTTAAAAGAGATATGTTTAAAGCTTTATATTTTCCTCCAAACTCTGCTTTAGATGTGTCCCACAAATTTTGAAATTATTTTTGTTATTACACTTAAAATATTTTCTATTTTCCCTGTGAGTTCTTTGAACTATTGGTCATTTGCATTAATTTTGGGATATTTTTAGTTTTTATTCTTTTTAATTTTTATTTAAATTCCAGTTAGTTAACATACAGTGTAGTGTAAGTTTCAGGTGTGCAATGTGGTGATTCAGCACTTCCATATAACATCCGATGCTCAACATAAGTGTACGCCTTGATCCCCATCGCCTATTTCACCCATCCCTACACCACTTCCCCACTGGTAACCAACTGTTTGTTCTCTGTAGTTAAGACTATGTTTCTTGGGCTTTTTTCCTCTCTCTCTGCCCTTTGCTCTTTTGTTTTGTTCCTTAAATTTCATATATGAGTGAAAGCATATGGTATTTGCCTTTCTCTGACTTAGTTCGCTTAGCAAAAAGTCTCTAGCTCCACCCATGTCAATGCAAATGGGGAAGTTTCATTCTTTGTTATGGTTGAGTAATATTCCATTGTGTACATATACAACTTCTTTATCCATTCATCAGTTTATGGACACTTGGGCTGTTTCCATAACTTGACTATTGGAAATAATGCTGCTATAAGCATTGAAGTGCATGTATCCCTTTGAACTAGTAGTTTTGTATACTTTTCTATTTCCTTAAGTAGTCCACTATATTTTTATTCAAGTTTTTATTTAAATTCTAGGTAGTTAACATATAGTGTCATATCAGTTTCAGGAGTAGAATTAAAAAGTTGTCTCACTGTCATCGATTTCTAGCTTAATTTCACACACAGACAGGCTGGAAACATTTCAACAAATTTAGCCAATGTATGTTCATATAGTATGAATCTCTACTGCAGTGTGACTAATGTCCTATGCTGTCATCTACTGACAACTGATGGGAATGCAAACATATTTTTTATTATTGAAGGAAAATTTGTAAATAACATGATATAAGTTTCAGGTGTACAACATTATAATTCAATATCTGTATACACTACAACGTGATCACCACAAAAAGTCTAGTTAGCATCTATTACCATAAATATGACCCCCTTTACCCATTTTGCTCTCCCTCAACACACTTACCCTCTGATAATCATCAAGCAGTTCCTCTGTATCTATGAGTTTGTTTTCGTATTATTTGTTTTCTTCTTTTATTTGGATTTTTTAGATTCCATATATTAGTGAAATCATGTGGTATTTGTCCTTCTCCATCTGACTTATTACGCTTAGTATAACACCCTCAAGGCCCATCCATTTATATCTGGGAGAGGAGGTGAGTCCATGCTCTTCTTATGCTCCCATTCTGAACCCCTCTGCTTGGAGTGCAAACATTTCTTAAATGATTTCAAGTAATCAACTTTTTAAAAAACTTAAGCCAAGAGACTATGAACAAAACTTTACTTTTGAATGACTGAGATAAGACTGCTTTCAGACTGAATAAAACCTCTCATATGCTGATAGTATATGAAAAAACTTTTACTGAAAAGAGTGAAAAATTAAACTATTGTGTTTGGCTTATTAAATATTGTGATATGTTGTTACTTGATGTAAACTTAAACTTGATCCCTACAATACAGAGATCTGTGGACACTTTAAAAACAGATTGGCTGGGGGAGCCTGAGTGGCTTAGTCGGTTAAGTGTCCGACTTTTGCTCAGGTCATGATCTCGCGGTTCGTGGGTTCGAGCCCCGCGTCGGGCTCTGTGCTGACTGCCAGCTCGGAGCCTGGAGCCTGTTTCAGTCTGTGACTCCCTCTCTCTCTGACCCTCCCCTGTTCACACTGTCTCTCTCTCTCCTAGAAATAAATAAAACATTTAAAAAATAAATAAATAAAAACAGATTGGCTGGTTCTGCCCTGCAGCCCAGCAGCTGGCCTGTGAAGCCCCTCTCTGCCACAGATAAGATTTATTTGAGATTTGTGAAAGGAGGTGGCTCCTGTGCTGATGCAGGCGGAGGGGTTGAGCTGCATACTTGAGAGCAGAGGGTGTGACTCCCCCGCAGAGGTTATCAGTCCGCTGCCCGAGAAGAGCCGTCATGGGAACTGGCGAGTGAAATCCAACATGGTGGAGAAGTAGGGGGGCTTGACGTTCCCTTCTCCCTCAAACACAGAAGTCTAGAGGCCAGAGGAATTTGAATTCCAAGAGTCTGGGCTGCAGAGTAACAGAGACGTCTCCAGGGACCCACAGGGACAACCCAGTGGGCCATAGGTGCATGATTGGCAACCGGGAGAGATAAAACAGGTGGCATAGGCATGGAAGAGAGGGATTCCCCTTCTGTGGAAAGACAAAGGGAAAAGAAAGAGAGGCTGTGGAAGTGTAGGACTGTATTTAGACAAGAGAAAAACCATGGACCGAGGATCAGAACAAAAGGGAGCAAGATCCAATCTCTAACTGCGAGACTGGGGCCAGCTGCCCTGTTGGCGCACCTGAGGAGAAGGGAAGCCAGCCCTGGGCTCAGTAGCTAGTTCAGAAGTGCAGTCCGCAGTGGGAGAAAGCAACCCCTCCCTCAAGTGCTGTGGGAGGAAGGTATATAACCTTCAAAGGACAAAGGACCTCGCCTGTGCCTGCCAGCCAGAGGCCATTTATTGGCGGGGTGGTGTGGCACTTCCCCAGAATCAGGGTGCCGAGCGGGACCCTTTAGAACATCTGGGTTTGAATCCAACGAGCCCTAGGGAGGCGTGGGAGACTGAGGAGCTAAAAAACAAAACAAACCAAAATCGACCTGCTTGCACCTGTGCTGCACTGTGATGACTGCCTGAACAGAGAGCAGTTTGGGACACACTGTCCAGGGAGGAGAGACTGGGTGTCGTAATTTTCCTCCCCATCACCAACAAGGTGAGGCTTCAGGGAATGGCCAGCGGCCCACAGTGGAGGTGGAACCCGCCTCCACCAAACCACACCCCTCCCAACCTGGTAACTGGAGATCTACCTGACTCTGACCCACCAACCAGACAGCCCCTCCCGCAGACCAGTGCTGCCACCAGTTCCAAGGCACCCAGCAGGTTTGCATTTTCTGATTTAATTCTTGGACAATTCTTATTATATATATTTTTCTTCCTTTTCTCCTCCTTGTTTCTTCCATCCTCTAATGTGGTTATTTTGGTTGTTGCTTTGTTTAAGCAGACATATTAATCTATTCTTTTCATACCTGCTCTATATCTCCTTCTTTATTTCTCTCTCTCTCTCTCTCTCTGGATTAAGCCATATAGTCTCTCTGCCTGGTCAGTTTTCTTTTCCTTTCTTTTTCCCCAACCTTGTCATTTCTCTCTTTGCATGGGAAAAGTCCTCTTTCATCAGCACTGCACCCCTCCCCCACTGTATTCTTTTGTTTGTTTGTGGGAATTTTTTTGGTTTGTTTTTAATTTTTTTCCAGGGCTACTTCAATGAACAAATCAAAGCACACCTGGTGGAGGGTCAAAACCATCACTACGAGTAGGGAGATAAAGCAACCAGAGCCACAACAATAGAGAGCATGTAAACACACTCCAAAGAACATCTCCTGAAGGGCCAGGCCCTGGACAGTATGACCTCTCCTTAATATCGTAGTGCTCGCAGGTACAGGACACATAACAAGACTTTAAAACACAAAAGGGACAGAAAAGTAGCTAAAATGATGAAACAGAAGAATTCTCCTCAAAATAAATTCCAGGAAGAAATGACCACTAAAGAATTGATCAAAACAGATATAAACAATATATCTGATCAAGAATTTAGAATAATAGTCATAAGATTAGTCGCTGGGCTTGAAAAAAGATTAATATACAGCAGAGATTCTATTTCTGCAGAGATCAAGGAATTAAAAACTAGTCATGATGAATTTTAAAATCCTGTAAATGAGGTGCAAAATAAACTAGATGCGGTGGCAGTGAGGATTGAAGAGGTGGAGGGGGTGAAATAGAAGATAAAACTGTGGAAAAAGATGAAGCTGAGAAAAGAGAGATAAAAATATTCTAGCCTATGAGGGGAGAATAAGAGAAGTGATTCAATGAAACATAATAATATCTGTATCATTATGAATTCCAAAAGAAGAGAGAGAGAAAGGGGCAGAATGTATACTTGAACAAATCATAGCTGAGAACTTTCCCAATCTGGGGAAGGAAACAGACATTGAAATCCAGGGAGGCACAAAGAACTCCCTTCAGATGTAACAGGAATCGATCTTCTGCTCAATGTATCATAGTGAAACTGGCAAAAGATAAAGAGAGAATTCTGAAAGCAGCTAGGGACAATTGGGCCTTAACCTACAAGGGTAGACACATAAGGGTAGTAGCAGACCTATCTTCTGAAACTTGGCAGGCCAGAGAGGAGTGGCAGGAAATATTCAATGTGCTGAACAGGAAAAATATGCGNAGATTAATATACAGCAGAGATTCTATTGCTGCAGAGATCAAGGAATTAAAAACTAGTCATGATGAATTTTAAAATCCTGTAAATGAGGTGCAAAATAAACTAGATGCGGTGGCAGTGAGGATTGAAGAGGTGGAGGGGGTGAAATAGAAGATAAAACTGTGGAAAAAGATGAAGCTGAGAAAAGAGAGATAAAAATATTCTAGCCTATGAGGGGAGAATAAGAGAAGTGATTCAATGAAACATAATAATATCTGTATCATTATGAATTCCAAAAGAAGAGAGAGAGAAAGGGGAGGAATGTATACTTGAACAAATCATAGCTGAGAACTTTCCCAATCTGGGGAAGGAAACAGACATTGAAATCCAGGGAGGCACAAAGAACTCCCTTCAGATGTAACAGGAATCGATCTTCTGCTCAATGTATCATAGTGAAACTGGCAAAAGATAAAGAGAGAATTCTGAAAGCAGCTAGGGACAATTGGGCCTTAACCTACAAGGGTAGACACATAAGGGTAGTAGCAGACCTATCTTCTGAAACTTGGCAGGCCAGAGAGGAGTGGCAGGAAATATTCAATGTGCTGAACAGGAAAAATATGCGGCCAAGAATCCTTTATCCAGCAAGACTGTCATTCAGAATAGAAGGAAAGATAAAGATTTTCCCAGACAAACTACAACTGAAGGAGTTCATTACCACTAAACCAGCCCTACAAGAGATCCTACGGGGGACTCTGTGAGTGGAACATCACAAAGGACCAGACTACAAAGGACCAGAGACACCACTACAATCATGAAACCTATAGATAACAAAATGACACTAAATCCATATCTTTCAATAATAATGCCGAATGTAAATGGACTAAATGTTTCAATCAAAAACATAGCATATCAGAATGGATAACAAAAACAAGACTCATCTGTTTGCTGTCTATAAGAGACCCATTTTAGACCTGAGGACACCTTCAGATTGAAAGTGAGGGGATGGAGAACCATCTATCATGCTACCGGAAGTCAAAAGAAAACTGGAGTAGCCATAGTTATATCAGACAAACTAGATTTTAAACTAAAGCCTGTAACAAGAGATGAAGAAGGACATTATATCATAATTATGGGGTCTATCCATCAAGAAGAGGTAACAATTATAAATGTTTATGCACACAATTTGAAAGCACCCAAATATATAAAATGATTAATCACAAATACAAGCAATCTTATTGCTAAGAATGCAGTAATTGTGGGTAACTTTAATACTCCACTTACAGCAATGGACAGATCATCTATGCAGAAAATCAATAATGAAAAAATGGTCCTAAATGATACCCTGGACCAGATGGACTTGACAGATATATTCAGAACTTTTCATAAAAAAGCAGAAGAATACACATTCTCCTCGAGTGCACATGGAATATTCCCCAAGACAGATCACATTCTGGGTCACAAAACAGCCCTCAATAATTATAAAAGAATTGAGGTCATAACATGCACATTTTCAGATCACAATGCTATGAAACTTGAAATCAACCAGAGTAAAAAGCTTGGAAAACCTCCAAATGCATGGAGGCTAAAGAACATCCTACTAAAGAATGAATGGATCAACTAGACAATTCAAGAAGAAATTCAAAAGTATATGTGAAAAAAATGAAAATGAAAACATGACAGTCTAAACCCTTTAGTATGCAGCAAAGGCAGTCCTAAGAGGAAAATACATTGAAATCCAGGCCTATCTCAAGAAACAACAAAATTCCAAATACAAAATCTAACAGCACACCTAAAGGAACTAGAAGCAGAACAGCAAAGAAACGTCAAGGCCAGCAGAAGAGAAATAATAAAGATTAGAGCAGAAATAAACAATAGAGAATCCAAAAGAACCAGTAGAACAGATCAATGAAACTAAGACCTAATTTTTTTAAAGAATAAATAGAATTGATAAACACCTAGCCAGACTTCTCAAAATGAAAAGAGAGAGCACCCAAATAGATAAAATCATTTATGAAATTGGACTTATCACAACCAATCCCTCAGAAATACAAAAAATTATCTCAGAATACTATGAAAAATCATATGCCAACAAACTGGACAACCTGGAAGAAATGAACAAATTCCTAGACACCCACACACTACAAAACTCAAATAGAAAGAAATAGAAAATTTGAACAGACCCAGAACTAGTGCAGAAATTGAATCAGTTATCAAAAATCTCCCAACAAATGAGAGTCCTGGGACAGATGGCTTCCCAGAGGAATTCTACAAGACACTTAAAACAGCTAATACCTATCCTCCTCAAGCTTCTATTCCAAAAAATAGAAATTGAAGGAAAGCTTCTGGACTCATTCTATGATGCCAGCAGATTCCTAAACCAGAGTTCAAAAAAAAAGGGGGGGGGGAGGGAGGAGAATTACAGACCAATATCCCTGATGAATACGGATGCAAAATTTCTCAACAAGATATGAGCAAATAAAATTCAACAGCATATAAAAAATAATTATTCACCTTGATCAAATGGGATTCATTCCTGGACTGCAGGGCTGGCTTAATATTCGCAAATCAATCAATGTGATACATCACAATAATAAAAGAAAGGACAACAACCATATGATTCTGTCAATAGATGCAGAAAAAGCATTTGACAAAATACAGCATCCTTAATAAAAACTCTCAAGAAAGTCAGGATACAAGGAACATACCAAAACATCATAAAATCCATATATGAAAAGCCCACAGTTAATATCATCCTCAATGAGGGAAACCTGAGAGCATTCCCTGCTGAGATCAGGAACATGACAGGGATGTCCACTATCACCACTGTTGTTTAACGTAGTGTTGGAAGTCCTAGCATCAGTCAATTAGACAACAACATGAAATAAAAAGCATCCAAATTGGCAGAAAAAGTCAAACTTTCGGTTTTCACAGATGACATGATACTTTACATAGAAAGCCCAAAAGACTCCACCAAAAAGCTGCTAGAATTGATAAATGATTTCAGCAGTTACAGGATACAAAATCAATGTACAGAAATCATTTGCATTTCTATACACCAATAAAGAAGCAACAGAGAGAGAAATCAAGAAATTGATCCCATTTACAATTATACCAAGAACCATAAAATACCTAGGAATAAACCTAACCAAAGATGTAAAAGATCTGTATGCTGAAAACTATAGAAAACTTATGAAGGAAATTGAAGAAGACACAAAGAAATGGAATATGCTCAGGATTGGAAGAATAAATATTGTTAAAATGTCAATACTACCCAAAGCAATCTACACATTCAATGCAATCCCAATCAAAATTGCACCAGCATTCTTTTTAAAGCTAGAAAAAAACAATCCTAAAATTCTATGGAACCACAAAAGACGCTGAAAAGCCAAAGTAATGTTGAAAAAGAAAACCAAAGAGGGAGGCATCACAATCCCAGACTTTAGCTTCTCCTGCAAAGCTGTAATCATCAAGACAGTATTGTATTGGCACAAAAACAGATACATAGACCAGAGAACCCAGAATTGGACACACAAATGTATAGCTAACTAGTCCTTAACAAAGCAGGACATAGTATCCAATGGAAGACAGTCTTTTTAGCAAATGTGCTGGGAGAACTGGACAGCAACATGTAGAAGAATGAAACTAGAACATTTTCTTATACCACACACAAAAATAAATTCAAAATAGATGAAAGACCTAAATGTGAGACAAGAAACCATCAAAACCCTAGGGGAAAAAACAGGCATCACCTCTTTGGCCTCAACCGCAGCAATTTCTTGCTTGACACATCTCCAAAGGTACGGGAATTAAAAGCAAACATGAATTATTGGGACCTCATCAAGATAAAAATCTTCTGCACTGCAAAGGAAATAATCAACAAAACTAAAAGGCAACCGACAATGGGAAAAGATATTTGCAAATGACATATCAGATAAAGGGTTAGTATCCAAAATTTATAAAGAACTTACCAAACTTAACACCCAAAAAACAAATAATCTGGTGAAGAGATAGGCAGAAGACACGAATAGACACTCTTCCAAAGACGACATCCCGATGGCCAACATTCACATGGAAAGGTGCTCATCATCAGAGAAATACAAATCAAAACCACACTGGGATACCACCTCACACTGGTCAGAGTGGCCAAAATTAACAACTCAGGAAAACATCAGATGCTGGCGCAGATGTGGAGAAACAGGAACCCTCTTGCACTCTTGGCGAGAATGCAAACTGGTGCAGCTGCTCTAGAAGACAATGTGGAGGTTCCTCAAAAAATTAAAAATAGAGCTACCCTACGACCCAACAATAACACTACTGAGAATTTATCCAAAGAATAGAGGAGTGCTGATTCATAGGGCACATGTACCCTGATGTTTACAGCAGCACTTTCAAAAATAGCCATATTATCAAAAGAGCCTAAATGTCCATCAACTAGTGAATGGATAAAGAAGATGTGGTTTATATATACAAAGGAATACTACTAGGCAATGATAAAGAGTAAAATCCTGCCATTTGCAGCAAGGTGGATGGAACTGGAAGGTATTATGTTAAGTGAAATAAGTCAGTCAGAGAAAGAAAACAGATATCATGTTTTCACTCATATGTGGAACTTGAGAAACTTAACAGAAGACTATGAGGGAAGGGAAGGGGAAAATAGTTACAAACAGAGAGGGAGGGAATCAAACCATCAGAGACTCTTAAATACAAAGAACAAACTGAAGGTTGATAGGAGGGGCTGGGGAAAAGGGAAAATGGATGATGGGCATTGAGGAAGGCACTTGGGATGAGCACTGGTTTGTATGTAAGCGATGAATCATGGGAATCTACCCCCAAAACCAAGAGCACACTGTACACACTGTATCTTAGTCAATTTGACAATAAATTATATTTAAAAATAAATAAATAAATACACATTAAAAATAAAACAAAAAATAAAATCTAATTGGCTGGGGCACCTGGGTGGCTGATTGAGCATCTGACAGCTCACATCAGGATCTCAAGTTTCATGAGTTCAAGCCCCTCATTGGGCTTGCTGCTGTCAATGTGGAGCCCGTTTCAGATCCTCTGTCTCCCTCTTTCTTTGCCCCTCCCCAGCTCACACACTCTCTCTCAAAAAAGAAATAAACCTTAAAAAAAACTAATTAGCTAACGTCCAACTTGTTAAGGGATGTAAGGAACATTAAGAAGTCTCAATGAATAATAAGAGTTCTATTGATTAAACAATATAATAGTTTGTCTTTTCCCATTTTAAAACTGTTAAGGAAGATAGAGAATCAGTAAAGGGTCAAATTCTTCCCTTTTCTGAATGAGAATTTTACCTTTAGTTAGCTGCCTCGCTCTGGAAATAAATAAAAGTGGTATGTAGCAACTATGTTATTAAGCAATATTTACCAAGGTTAAAATGAATCGTTTTTTTAAAAAAATGTTTTATTTATTTCTGAGAAAGAGAGACAGCGTGAACAGGGGAGGGTCAGAGAGAGAGGGAGACACAGAATCTGAAACAGGCTCCCGGCTCTGAGCTGGCAGTACAGGACCCGACATGGGGCTCAAACCCACGAACCGTGAGATCATGACCTGAGCCAAAGTCGGACGCTTAACCGACTGAGCCACCCAGGCGCCCTGGTTAAAATGAATCTTGATTGGTAAATTGAATCTGAACTCAGAGAACTATAAATGCCTCATGAGAAGCCATATGTTTTGGATTTTCTTAGTGTGGGACTCTTATAACCGGGCAACCTCCTTGTGAGAACCCTGGAGGGTATGGATTTGCATCAAGCTTCCAAGGATCATGAGTCTTTTAAACCAGAGAGGTTTCCATATTTCACCCATTAATGTTAATTTCCATTTCCTTGAAACTGAGCTTTTACTTGGAGAATCAGAGAAAATAGCACCAACATGACTGTGTAAACTGCAAGGACTGCCGCAAGATTTACTTCCACAGAAAGCAACATATGAGACTGGTATGTCTCATAGCCTCTGAATAGACTGAAGTGTAGCCTATGATAGTTCCGTAAGAACAAATGCTTAATTGAGCCTAAAAAACAAACAAACAAACAAGAAACCAAAGTTGGGAGGTGACATTAGCATGATGATGGACTTAGAGATCTCAACACTGTGTCCCTCAGAAAAAGGACAAATAAACAGCCAACTAACAAAAGCAGCTCTGAAAGCTCTGGACTACAATAAAGTAGTAGAAGAAACCCTGTGGAGCACAAAATCAGAGGATGGCTGATAGAAAAAAATATAAAGGATTGTACTCGCACAATTCCATTCACTAGTCCAAAGCAGCTCAGCACCAAGCAGAATCCACTTAGAGGAATTCACTTCATGGGTAAAAGGGATATAGAGGGAGTCCAGGAATCTCCATCATTGCTTGTCACATCTCCGGCCTTGCTACCAAGAACCTCACAGACTTTACCAACACTGAACACAGCTGATGTAGCCACCCTGAGTCCCTGTTGCTGCATTGCCTCCCTAGGGCTAGAGCTGCTGCTGTGCTGTGCCCCATCCCTTGGGTCCTGAGTCAGGGCGTTGACCCACCATTACCAATGCTGCACTGTCACTACTCTGTGCCCCCCCCCCCCAGGGCCTAAGTTGTGGTCGTTGCTGCACTATTGCTACTCCACACTCTGCTCCCTAAGGCCTGAGTGATGATTATGTCCTTCCACCACAAGGGCTGCACTGTTTCTGCATCCAGACCCTTAAGCCCAGGCCATGACTTCACCTTTTCATCCCTGGGCCCATGTCCTCCTGCATTCTACCCTCCTTCTCCTGTGGCCCAAGTCATTACAACAAGCCCCAGATACTCAAGAGCTCAGTACATGAATGATCTGCACATGCTTCTGCCTCAGACATCCATGTAATCACAACAGCAAGTGTAACTCCATCCCAGGCCTCAGGTACCATGGTAGTATCCATGTTCCTGAGCACAAGACCCCAGCTTGGCTTCTGCTCTGGGTGCCATTGCTCTAGACCCAATGCCAAAGGATCTTCTGGGCTAGAATTTCCTTTCATGGACAAAAAGAAAAAGGAACAAAATAATTATCCAGTAACTGACCCAAAAGAAAAAGAGGTCTACAAGTTACTTGAAAAGGAATTCAAAATAATTATTTTCAGAAAGGTCAGGGATTTTCTTCTTCTTTTTTTAAATTTATTTATTTTTTTGAGTTTTAGAATAATTTTATTAATTGTTTTTTTATTTTACAAATAGTTTATTGTCAAATTGGTTTCCATATAACACCCAGTGTTCATCTCCACAAGTGCCCTCCTCCATGCCCATCTCCCCCCTCCCCCCCATATCCATCAGTCCTCAGTTTGTTTCTCAGCATTCAAGAGATCTGTATGATGAAAACTATAGAAAACTTATGAAGGAAATTGAAGAAGACACAAAGAAATGGAAAGGTCAGTGATTTTCAAGTGAACACAAATAAACAGCTCAACAAACTTATGAAATCAATATATGGACAAGAGAAGTTTAACAAAGGGTTAGAAATAATTTTAAAAGAACCAAAGAAATATACTGGAGCTAAAGAATACAATAAATGCAATGAAAAATGTAATAGAGAACTTTTGTAGTATATTTGATTCAAACAGAAGAACCTGTGAACTTGAAGATGGACCTCTTTAAATTATCTATTCAAAGAAAAAAGAATTAAAAAGAAGGAAGAAAGCATATAAGATTGTGAGACCATCATAAGAACAAATATAGTCATTATGGCAGTCCTAGGAAACAAAGAGACAAGGGTGCAGAAGACTTAAGTCACAAACTACCAAAACTGAAACAGGAAGAAATAGAAAATCTGAACAGACCCATAACCAGCTAATAAATTAAATCAGTAATCAAAAATCTCCCAGAAAACTAGAGTCGTGGGCTAGATGGCTTCTCAAGGGAATTCTACAAGACATTTAAAGAAGAGTTAATACCTATTCATCTCAAACTATTCCAAAAAAAAGAGAAGATGGAAAACTTCCAATTGATTCTATGAGACCTATGTATCACCCTGATACAAAAACAGATAAAGACACCACAAAGAGAGAGAGAGAGAGAGAGAGAGAGAGAGGGAGAGAGAGAGAGAGAGAACTACAATATCTCTGATGAATACAGATGCAAAAATCAACAAAATACTACCAAACAGAATCCAACAATACATTTAAAAAGCCATTCACCATTTTCAAGTGGGATTTAATTCTTGGGTTGCAAGGGTGGTAAAATATTCTCAAATCAATCAGTGCGACACATCACATCAATAAGAGAAAGGATAAAACCCATATGATCATTTCAATAGACACAGAAAAAGCACTTGATGTAGTACAACATCCATTCGTGATAAAATCCCTCAACAAACTAAGTTTGGAGGGAACACAGCTCAGCGTAATAAAGGCCATATATATGAAAAACAGTTAATATAAGCCTCAATGGGGGAACAGTCAAGAACAAGACAAGGATGCCCACTCTGACCATTACTACTTAACATAGTACTACAAATCTTAGACTCGGGAATCGGACAGCAAAAAGAAATAAAGGGCATACAAATCAGTAAGGAAGAAGTCAAACTTTCACTATTTGCAGATGACACGATACTCTGTGTAGGAAACCCAAAAGACTCTACCAAAAATTGCTAGAAGTAACACATGAATTCAGAAGTCACAGGCTATAAAATAAACGTGTAGAAATCTGTTGTATTTCTATACACCATAACAAAGCAGAAGAAAAAGAAATGAAGGAATTGATCCCATTTACAACTACACCAAAACTAGTAAGATACCTAGGAATAAACCTAACGAAAGAGGTGAAATATCTGTACTCTGAAAACTATAGAACACTTATGAGAGAAAATGAAGAGGATGCAAAGAAATGGAAAATAATTCCATACTCATAGATTGGAAGAACAAACATTGTTAAAATATCTATAGTACCCAAAGAAATCTACACTCTACACATTTCATGTAATCCTTATCAAAATAACAACAGCATTCTTCACAGAGCTAGATCAAATCATCCTGAAATTTGTATGGAACCACAAAAGACACCAGATAGGCAAAGCAATCCTGAAAAGGAAAAAGAAAACTGGAGGCATCACAATTCCAAATTTCAAGCTATATCACAAAGCTGTAGTCATCAAGATAGTATGGTACTGACACTAAAACAGACACATAGATCAATGAAACAGAAGAGAAAACCCAGAAATGGACCCACAACTATGTGGTCAATTCATCTTCGACAAAGCAGGACAGAATATGTATTGGAAAAAAGACAGTCTGTTCAAATGGTGTTGTGAAAAGTGCACTGCGACATGGAGAAGAATGAAACTGACCAGCCAGAGCAACTTCTCACTAGACATATCTCTAGAGGCAAGGGAAACTAAAGCAAACATGAACTATCGAAACGTCATCAAGATAAAATCTTCTGCAAAGCAAAGAAAACAATCAACAAAATTAAAAGGTAACCTTCAGAATGGGAGAGGATAGTTGCAAACGGCATATCAGATAAAGGGTTAGTATCCAAAATCTATAAAGAATTTTTCATCTTCTTTGGAAAGTGTGTATCCATGTCTTCTTTATATATACATATATATTTATATATACATATATAAAATGCACACACACACACACACACACACACACATATGAGAGAAAGAAAGCACAAGCAGGCAAGGGGCAGAGAGAAGGAGAGACAGAATCCCAACCAGGCTCCATACCATCAGCACAGAGCCTGATGCAGGGCTCAAACTCACAAACGATGAGATCATGACCTGAGCTGAGATCAAGAGTCACTGAATGCACCACCAAGTCTCCCCTCTATTCATGTCTTCTGCCCATTTCTTAATATGTTTTTTGTTTTTGTTGATATTGAATTACAGATCAATTTCCCTTATAAATGAAAAATGAATACAGATGTAAAAATCATCAAAAATATTAGCAAGTAGATCCCAACACTATATTAAAATGATTATTCATCATGAGCAAATGGAGTTTGGTCCAAGAATACAAGTGTATTTCAACATAAGAAAAACAATTAATGTAATATATTACATTAAAGAATGAAAAGGGGGGTTCCTGGGTGGCTCAGTCAGTTAAGCATCTGACTCTTGATTTCAGCTCAGGTCATGACCTCACAGTCATAAGATTGAGCCCCTTGCTGTGTGTGGAGCCTGCCTAAAACTCTCTTTCTTCCCCTCCCTTTGCCCCCAACTCATGCTTTCTTTTTCTCTATATTTTAAAAAAATAGAGTGAAAAGGAAAAACACACATAATCATCTCAATTAATGCAGAAAAGACATTTGACAAAATCCAATGTACTTTCATGACAAAAACTCTTAGTAAACTGAAGCAGAGGGTAAATTCTTCAACATGATGTAAGTTATTTATGAGAAACCCACAACTAATAATATCATACTCAATATTGAAAAAGTAAAAGCTTTCTAAGATTAAGAACAATACAAATAAATCCACATTCAACATTATAATGGAAATTCTAGCTACAGCTATACGACACGAAAAATAAAAGGCATTCACAGTGGAAAGGAGGAAGTAAAACTATCTCTATTTTTAGATAACATAATTCTATATATAGGAAATCCTGAAGAATCTATAAGAAAGCTACTGAAGCTAACAAGCAAATTCAGCAAAATTACAGGGTACAAGTTCAACAAACAAAAACAAGTTGTATTTCTGTACATCAGCAATGAACAGTCCCCTCTACCCCAAATTAAGTAAGCTATTCCATTTACAATAGTATCTAAAAGAATGAAATGCTTAGGAATAAATATAAGGAGGGGAAAATCTGTATGCTAAACCTATAAAACATTGTTGAAAGAAATTGAAGAAGACCTGAATATATAGATTTACCATGTTCATCAATAAGACATGAAGACTTAACATTGTTAAGATGTCAAAACTACTCAAAGTAATCTATAGATACTATAAAATCCCTATCAGATTCCCAATGGCCATTTTTGCAGAAACAAATAAGCCAATTATCAAATTCATATGAAATTGTAAGGGTCCCTAAATAACCAAAACCATCTCAAAAAAAAATACTTACTACGAAACAATAGTAAATTAAAATAATACATGGGCCACCTGGGTAACTCAGTTCGTTAAGTGTCTGACTTTGGCTCAGGTCATGATCTCATGGTTTGTGAGTTCAAGTCCTGTATTAGGCTCTCTGCTGTCGGCATGGACCCTGCTTCAGATGTCCTCTGCCCTCCCCTGTTTTCACTCTCTCTCCCTCTTTCTCAAAAATAAATAACACTTTTTAAAAAACTAAAATAACATGGTCCTGGCATAAGGACAGACATATATACCAATGGAACAGGGTAGAGAGCCCAAAAATAAATATTCACATATTGAGCAATTGATTTTCAACAAAGCTGTCAAGATCATTCAACAGGGAAAGAACAGTCTTTAACAGATAATGCCTGGAAAACTGAATAGTCATATGCAAAAAAAGTGAAGTCAAACCCTTACCTTACACCATATACAAAATTAACTCAAAATGAGCCAAGATCTAAACCTAAGACCTAAAATTGGAAAACACTTAGAAAAAAAGATATTGGGAAATATCTCATGACATTTGACATGACACCAAAATCATAGGCAACAAAAGAAAAAATAGATAAATTGGACTTCAAAATTAAGAACTTTTGTGCATCAAAAGATCCGATCAAGACAATATATTGTAAATTGTAAAACTTTATGTTTTTCTTCTGCCTTAACATCCCCACAAATGAGCTGAGAGCACAACCCCCAACTCCCTGCCGACAAGTGATGAGATGCACCAAAATGATAGAGGTTGTCCTGCCACAAGTTTCCCTTCTTGTCCTCCCCTGACTGACCTAGTGACAGTCAAATGAACCAATGAAATAACCTGGCACCCTTTGCTTGTGTACTCCGCCCTGACCCTCAAAAAGGCACTTGCCCACAGACTTTCTCTCTCTTGGTTTCCTACCTGCTTGGTGAGTCTACTTCCTTGGTGCTCTTACTGTGTGACTTCTCAGTATGCAGTGAGTCTGTCTCTCTAGGTCCTGTCGGTATAATAAAATTTGTTTTTCTGAGCCTCTCCTGTGACCCCTCTTGTGGCCATACCTGACTGACCATCACCTAAAAAAAACAGAGCAATTGTCATCATGAACAGCATGGCCTTGTCACCAGTAGTGAGAAGAGACTTACGAGATGCCCCTTGACTACGCTTAGCTTTCTAACTGGCTATTCTGGTTGGGTTGTACCATCTGGGAAGGCTAGGTGCAGTGTTGGCATATCTGTGTTCTGCTTTGTGCCACAACTTTGCATTGCCCTTTTTGGGCACTGCCAAGACTTCCCACCCTGCATTGTGGGTATCTTTCTCCTAACACCCTGAGATTCCACTTCCAGGAATCCCTAATTTGGCAAGAGAGGGAGAAATTTCTCTCCAGTTAACAGACTAGCACAATTGGTTATAAAAATATTATTAAGGCTCAATCAGGATTGAGGGTGAGAGTGGAAGAGGGACCTCTCTGTCCCCAGTAAAGGTGCACTGGGTATCAGATGCAGACTATTATCTGGTTCTTGGGCAGATGAAGGCAGCACTACGACAATGGAGCTTCTCCGTGTTCAAATTCCCTCTTCATGTTCATGTTCCTCAAGTTTCTCCCCAGTCCTAAGCAGTGAAGGAGCACCACCTTCATACCTTGCTGCTATAGCTTTTCATCTCCCCACCCCATGGGGTATGTGAGGCCTCATCCATGGAGATCAGTGGCTCAGGATCTGATGGCTGGGATGAGAACAAAAGTACTTCATTCTGGCACCTCATAGCACACCAAATGTTAGCCAATTACCTAAGAAGTGTAAAATCTCTGCGGTGTGCCTAGGCTGTATTAGTGCTGCTGAATTTCAGCATGCCAAGATACTCCTGCTCTGCTTCCAAGGTCTAGGAACCCTTTTCAAGTGAGACTCAGCTACCATAGCTCTTCTAGATTCAGAACCCAACCCAGCTGATATTGACTGGAATACCCTAGAGAGGGAGGGAGCTGCCCATGAAGGAGATCATAGGCAGAAGATGTCCGACGTCTTTCTGATCATAACACAGTGTGTTAAGAGCACAAGAACTAGAAACTAAAATTCATTATTTCATGAGACTAGAGATTCAAACTATTCTCAAATATTTTATTCAGGGAGATAAGGAGAAGGGAGTCATTTGGTTACTGAGAATGTCTAATATGGGCTTGGAGCTCCTGCCTTGGGCTGCAGAGATGAAGCAACTCACCTTTATTATTGATCCTAAAATGCATAATTCATTTAGAGATCCTTTGGCCCTCAGAGCTCAAATCTTACATGATATTTTATGCCAAAATCACCCAAGGAAGATAAAGGGCATCCCAAGTGCCAGGGCAAGTATGATAAAGAAGCCAAAACTTTTAAGGAGGTTATAGAAGCCTCAGATAAGGAACCCAAAATTTGTACCACTCTTTGGTATTCCAAAGCCCTATTACTGCCTTGTATTTTCGTATCTTGGAAGTGAGTTCATCCCTTCTTTGCAGTCATTGTTACCAAGGCAGATGCTCAATGGAAAACTATCCAGGAGGGCCCAGCATGCTTCTCTGCAAAACTGGTATGGTTCAATGAGTCTATCATTTATTTGAACAATCAAACAAGGAAGATCCTGAACACATTTCTAATAAGAAGAAGCCCCCTTGACACAGAATCTGAGGAATGTTCTTGCATAGAAGAATTGTTTAACCTGATTGGCTTTTCCCCATACCATATGAGGACAATGAATGGAACTGATCTTCTAGCTCTCTGTGAAGGCTCCACCCACCCCAAATCACAAATTCTGACCTGTTAAACTCTGACTTCTAAAGCATGGGGTCTCTTCTCCCCCATGCCCTTCCCACTAATCTATACCACTTCTCTTACCATTTCTTTTCTGACTCATTTACTCCCTACTGCCTCTAAGCCATCTGACTCACCCTATTTATTGGCAGTTGAATAGAACATGCCTCATGAAGTAATCACTATCCAGGCCACTCCATTTTGCAACTAAAGGAGATTGTATTAGAAGGATTTCATCCCTTGTTCATAGATCTGATGGCTCAGGGAACCAGTGGTCCACTGGTTATCCAGCACATACCCAGACCTCTGAAATCAGCAACCACTGTGACCTTTTTATTAGGGATTCCAAGTAACTGCTTAGGGGCAGATTGGCCACATAAGACTCTGGTGGTTAATTGAAACTCTACATATAGACAATATTTTCTAGTTTTGCCAGATATGGAAGCCCAACTTACCTTCATTCCTAACAACCATTTCAAATTTAAAGGAAGTACCTCTTTATTTTTTTAATTCAAGTCTAATTAACATACAATGTTATATTAATTTCAAGTATACAATATACTGATTCAACAGTTCTACACATTACTCAGTGTTCATCACATTAAGTGTACTCTTAATCCCCTTCACCTATTTCACCCATACCCCCATCCACCTCTTCTCTGGCAACTGCCAGTTTGTTTTCTATATTTAAGAGTCTGATTTGTTTGTCTCTCTTTCCTTTGTTCATTTGTATCTTTCACTTAGCATTATGCCCTCTACATCCATCCATGTTGTTGCAAATGGCAAGATTTTATTCTTTTTTATGGCTCAGTAATATTCCATTGTGTATATATACCACAGCTTCTTTATCCATTAATCTATGGATGGACACTTGGGTTGCTTCCATATCTTGGCTACTATAAATAATGCTGCAGTAAACATAGGGGTGCATATGTCTTTTCAAATTCGTGTTTTCATTTTCTTTGGGTAAATACCCAATAGTGGAATTGGTGGATCGTATGGTAATTCTATTTTTAATTTTTTGAGGGACCTCTATATTGTTTTCCACAGTGGCTGCACCAACTTGCATTCCTACCAATGGTGCACAAGGGTTTCTTTTTCTCCACATCCTTGCCATCACTTGTTGTTTCTTCTGTTTTTGATTTTATACATTTTGACAGGTATGAGGTGATATCTTATTGTAATTTTGCTTTGCATATCCATGATAAGTGATATCGAGTATCTCTTCATGTATCTGTTGGCCATCTATATGTCTTCTTTGGAAAAATGTCTGTTCGTGGCTTCTTCCCCCTTTTTTAAAACCAAGTTTTTAATTTTTAATTCCAGTATAGTTAAGATACAGTGTTATATTAGTTTCAGGTGTACAGTATAGTGATTCAACAATTGCATTTATTATTATGCAGACATCATAAGTGTACTCTTAATCCCCTTCACCTATTTCACCCATTTCTCTACCCACCTCCCCTCTTATATGGTTTATTTTAAATGAGTACCTTCAGTTAAAGTTAATATTTTTTCAACAATACTTTTTACTTGAAGCATACTTCAGAATACATGGTTCTAAGAGTTATATAAAAAACATTCCATCCAATAAAGGCAGAATATACATTTTAATTTGAGTGGGTTTTTTTTTGTATGTTNATAGTGATTCAACAATTGCATTTATTATTATGCAGACATCATAAGTGTACTCTTAATCCCCTTCACCTATTTCACCCATTTCTCTACCCACCTCCCCTCTTATATGGTTTATTTTAAATGAGTACCTTCAGTTAAAGTTAATATTTTTTCAATACTTTTTACTTGAAGCATACTTCAGAATACATGGTTCTAAGAGATATATAAAAAACATTCCATCCAATAAAGGCAGAATATACATTTTAATTTGAGTGGTTTTTTTTTTTGTATGTGCAGTTGTATAAGTTCTTTATGTATTTTGGATAACAATACATTACCAGATATATCATAGGCAAATATCTTCTCCTAATTTGGTGAGTTGTCTTTTGGTTTTGTTAATGGTTTTCTTTGCTATGCAAGATGTTTTTATTTTGGTGTGGTCCCAATAGTTTATTTTTGCAACACTGGAACAAGCCAAAGTCCCAGTCTCCTAGTGAGAATCAGAGAGTGGGCCATTATGGAACTGCCCCTGTCAGTAAAGGTAGTGAACAGTACACAAAATCCTTGACACAAGGTACTGTTGGCTTCCACCTGTCTTTCAAGATTTGAAAAAAAAAAAAAAGACAGGGTGATTATTCCCACTATTTCTCCTCTTTCAGTAGTCCTAGTTGGTCAGGACTTTTGCCAACTGGTGGTGCTTACCTATTGATTGTTAAATATTCAATGCTCAAGTATTCCTCATTAAGGCCCGAATACCTAACAGAATCAAATTAATTGAAGATATCCAAAGACTGTCTGGCAACTGTTTCACCATGGAGTCCCTGGCCAGTATGTTTTATTCACTGCCTATTACCAATCAGTCACAGCCTCAGTTGGCCTTTACCTTGAAGGAACCCAATATGCACTTCCTCTGTTGACCATCGCTTATTTAAACCTAGTCATTACCATGGTTTCTGCCTCCAGGGCCTGGACACACTTTTGCTTTAGGATTTCTTACTAGCACTACCTAGATGATATCCTGATATGGAGCCCCCTTTGAGGAGGATTTATATGCATTTACATGTCCTCTCCAAAAACAAGGTCCAGTAATAACTCCACACAAAATCCAAGGGCTGGTGATCTCGGTTAAATTCTTGGGCATAATCTGGTTTCTGATGGCCACCAAATCACTACCACAGTTAAACATCAGCTTTTACAGCTCAACCCACCCCAGATACCTTGCTAGTTTTTGTTAGACTTCTTCATGTCTGGCAATATTATATTCTACACCTTTCAACTTTTCTTCAACCTATTTACCAAGTCACTTGAAAGCCTGCCAACTTCCACTGGGGAGAGCTCCAGCAACAGGCATTTGGATTAATTCAACAGTCTATACAATGAGCCCAGCCACTAGTTCCCCCTAAACCAATTTTGGACTTGAACCATTGGCCATCCTAACTATGCCTCCAGGAGCCTATGGACTTAACATGGTCAAAAACAGCTCCATGTGGGTTTTTGGATACAGAGACTTCCATCAGCCACCACCTGATACATGCCTGTAGCTTACCAAATAGTAGCTGCCTACTGGACCCTGATAGAGACCAATGCTCTTACTGACTCCACCCAGATTTCTGTCCTGCCATAGGGGAGAGATTCTTCTCAGCAGTAACTTGACACAGCCATGGAAGCCTCTTTGCTTGACTGGAAATGGAACCTTCAGTAATTGGTTAAACCTGATAAACAGGGCCTTCTGAAGCTGCAGGAGGATGTGGGTTCCCCCACACTCAGCCCCTGACCTCAAACCAAGAAACAGCAATTTCCTTTATGAAATGAGGAGTCCTTTGGGACCAACTGTCTGACATGGAAAGGAAGTTGGTGTCGCAGCACCACACTGTATGCAATGAAGCTCACTGAAGAGCCACAGCCTATCATTGACCTCAAGTACCTCTATGGTTAGGGATGATGTCCATTGGTCTGCTCAGCCAGCTTGCAGAGTTGGAAATGGTACATTCAGCACTATAGGATGCCCTTTGCCTAGCGGGTTCCCCACATCTAGATCTTTATTGATTCATGACCAAGCAGAGTAATGATTTTTTAATTAATATAAGGCAGGCCCATCTAGGGGATACCATACTTGGAAAGAATTGGCAATATTGCCCATTCCCATTTTTGTCACATATGTTTCTCCGCATATGACATAACACTCCAGATACACATTTCAACAACACAGCAGACAAACTAAGATTAACTTTTTCACTAGCCACCTCACTGCCTTACTGGACTCCTCCTTGTTGTCATACCCACTGGCATTTTGGACATAATAGTTCTGGGCACTGGGACATGCATGCTTTTGTCAGAATGGGACCATAGACAGGGCACTGCTCTGGGACCCTCTCTGGCCAAGACAGCGACTGAAAACGGTGACTTATCCTCCAAGACTAAACACTGGCATATTTCTCAGTGGGGATCTGTTCCTTAGGTTTCCTGTCCCTTCTCCTGATGGTATATTGATTATCTTGGTCCCTTCCCCGCACCGTGGGTCCCACTCGGCATGCCTCTATCATGATTAACTCCTTTACAGAGTTGATGCTAGCCTTCCTAGGCAGCATGCCACAACTGATCTCACAAAGACCATTATTAATCCCCTTGGTGTTCCAGATATCATTTATTCTGACCAAGGAACTCATTTTAGTTCCCATGATCTCCAGACCTGGGCGTTAGAACAGGTATTAGATCATGACCGGAGCCGAAGTTGGACTGTTAACTGACTGGGCCACCCAGGTACCCTTAAAACATCTTATTGGACTTTTATTTGTTACTAAAATTGCTGTCTGGGAAATGAACCTCTTCCAGGGTTTACTCCTGCTAGGCCCCATTCTCCTCAACTCTCCACTCAGGGGGATCCAGACCCTTCACACTAATTTCATACAAGTTGCCCCTGCTTGTTGTCAAAGGCAATCTGGCTTATTTCATTGTCTGGGACACTCATGTCCTCATTACTCCTGTCAAAATTTCTTCCTCATATAAATGTAACTTTTGGATTTTTCCTGTAACCCCTTTGGCTTCAAAGTCCAATCAGGGACATTTTTAAAAAATATGATCCTTTAACCACTGAAAGCCCATTGGGATGCCCTAAATATTTCAGACACAGGATTACCTACACAAGCTAATGCCAAAGACTGAGACCTTGCTGCTGGTACTCAGGATATAAAGGATGGCTGCTTAACCCCCATTCTGCTGACTCTTTTTAGAAAGTGTAAATTATAGACCAAGAGTTTATCCGTGAAGTTAATGTCACCTCAGACAACTGCTTCTGCTCTGTATTTGGACTCTGTTTTGGGCACTTCCCCTTAAAACAGCTCCCACACTCAGTACCCCTGCTCCTGCTACACACAGCTGGTCCCAGCGAACTGCGACATTGTATTGCTCCCTATGAATATGAACCCCGGGAGTCCCTATTTTCTGAGATTGATAATTGTCTAACCCTGGATCCTGCTTTGCTGAAACCTGCCTGTGAAACTGAGTTCAAATCCCATGCTTCTAGAGTAGCTTGATTCATTAAGCCTCTACATTACAAAGTATTGTAAATTAAATACCACTCTGAAGAGAATATCTCCTAGTATACATCTCTAACCACTCATCTCCCAGATTTGCCATTCCTATGTGCCCTTCTAAAGATTTCCCATGACTTCTGTTTCCTCCATAAACTGACCATGGTAGGAATATCCTCACAGCCCAGCACTGCTAGGGTTGGCACATAAGAGCATACGTTCACACATACCACTTTCATGAAAACCTTCACTTCCTTTGTTCTCTCACTTATATCACAACAACCACCAAACTGCCCCGGTGACAGATCAAGACCTCTAATTCATATGCATGAGCCACCAAAGTTCAGCTATGACTCTAGCCCTTTGAAATCGTTGGGCCTCCGAACAAGTCCTAGTAAACATGGAGCCCCACCTCAAAATCCTCTCTAACAACATCATGATAGAGGAAGTTCTTTGTGGCTTCAGAGGAAAGCTCCATTTGCTTAAATATATCACTTGCCTTCATTCTTAACTGTACTCACCTGGGACAGCTATACATTATAGTCATTCCCATAGGCCTAGAGCTTATATGCTGGAATCAACTAAGTGCACTTGGCCAATCCACCGTGCTAGGATTTCACTCTCTTATAACATCCTCATGGTATTAAATAATGGTACATTCAAGTTCTACTGTAGCTCAAACTCACAGGCAAAGCAACTTATGTATTTTTTTCTTTGCCGACTCCTTGTTTTTGCTAATGAAACTATATATCAGAGTGAAGTGGTTCCATGGGGGATTCCCATATTTCTTTATCTACAATCTCCCTATTTCTATCAACCCAAGGACACCAGACAAAATGCACAATATTCCTGTCTTAATAGGACTTACCATAGCTATAGGAATCTCAAGAATTGGAGAGTATTAAACACAATCAAATCATAACTGTCAAACAGAAACTTTCCATGGACCTTTCAGGTCACATGCAAGGGATGCCCAAAACATCGTCCTTCATACAACTAGTCCATGAGTTTCTAGCCCAAATGGTAATGGATAACAGACTGGCTATTGTCTATGTACTAGCCAGGGAAGGAGGAGTTTGTGCCATCCAGGATACCTCCTTCTGTGTGCACATGAATAACTCTGGACAGGTACAGGCCAAGCTATGAGGAATGACCAAGAGGTAAAAGTCTTTTATAATATAAAGATATATATCATACCTATATCTATATCTGTATCTATAACAAATATATATATATAGCAATATATATGTATATATATATATACACATATATGTATGTGTATATGTTTATATATTCCTTAATCCAGAGATGCCTGGCTTTTCTTGCAAAATAGGGTGCCTCATATAAAACCTTCATAATATGCGTAATAAGGCTCTTTCTAGTTGTCACCTTTATCAAAACCTGCCTTCAGAGGCAGTGTTCCATTTACCTCTAACAGCACCAAAGCCCAAAAGGCAAGCATTAGCCATCCCAATTAGTATTGTTAATGGTATTTAGGTAGCCCAGGGTCAATTTGATTGCCAATTTTAACCTTTGTATTTTCCTACTGCCACAGCATCCCAGCAAACAAGCTGTGAGCTTTTTGCTCAGGAGGCACAGAGGAGAAGGTCGGGTAAAGACAGAAGCAAAGATTGAAGTTGTGCAACCACAAGCCAAGAAATTTCTTTTCTTTTCAAAGTTTATTTTGAGATTGAGAGAGAGAGAAAGAGAGATTTGGAACGGGGCAGAGAGAGAGGGAGAGAGAGAATCCCAAGCAGACTCTGTGCTGCACAGAGTCTAACACAGGGCTTAATATTGCGAACCATGAAATCATGAGCTAAATCAAAATCAAGAGTCAGATGTGTAATTAACTGAGACATCCAGGTGCCCAAGCCAAGGAATTTCTGAAGCCCCTAAAAGCTAGAAGAGGCAAAGAGATTCTTTCTTATAGTCTTTGGAAGGAATGGATCTGAAAATCAGGAAAGACCTTGATTTAGGACTTTAAGCCTCTGAAATTATGAGAGAATAATTTTCTCTTGTTTTAAGAGACCACGTTTATGACAATTTCTATTTATATATAAAAAATTTACTTATTTATTTTTGAGAGAGAGAGAGAGAGAAATATCTTGGGCAGGGATGGACAGAGAAGAGGAGAGTGAATCCCGAGCTCTCTGTGTGCTATCAGCGCAGAGCCCAATGCCAGGCTTGAATTCATGAACCTTGACATCATGACCTGAGCCAAAACCAAGAGTTGGATGGACACCTAACCAACTGAGGCATCCAAGTGCACCCAGGGTAATTTCTTATAGCAGCCACAGGAAATAGATACTAAGAGAGTTGGGCTAATATTACCACTGTGATTGTAGATCTGTGTTTTTTTTTGTTTGTTTGTTTTTTTTTGCTTATAGTTGTCAGTCTGTGCTTTATGTAATTCAAACCTATATCATGAATTTTATTTGTATGTGTGGAATTATATGGGGATAGCTGTATGGAGAACTCATTGAATCTATACTCCACATAAACTGTCCTTCAAGTGATATGTTGTTTCAGATATGAGTTTTGGTAAGATATGACATTCTACTATGCTTCTACACATATGTTTAGAAATATTTATATCTTGAGAGAAAATGTTAGCTGAAGGATGCAAAAAAATAAATTTATAATATAAATGTAGAATTATAGATTAACCTTTATTTATGAAATGACTCATTTCTAGGTGTTCTATTCTGCCCTAAAGACCTATCTTTTGTATTAATATAGCTATAATATCTTGCATTTCCTTAATCTTTTGTGACTTATGTTTTTCCATTTTCTATTTTTTAATTTAAAAATATTTACTCATTAATTTATTAAAAATAATAAATCTATGATATGTTAACACACATAACATTATTTTCATTAACAATAAGAATACCCCCAAAACCATAACAAGAAGGGGGTCATCATTAGGGAAACATACAATTTTTTTCTTCTTCTTTCGATATCCCTATATTTGAAGTGAATCTTTTTGAAGCAGGAGATATTTGAGTTTTCTCCTGTTCATAAGCTTTTTATCTTTTAATAAGAAAATTGAGTCCACTTACATTTAGTGCATTAATTTTCTATATCCTGGTTTGTATTTTCCATCTTACTATTTTTTTAATTTGGAAATAAGCTTATTGTTCTTTTCAATCCTTCTTTTGCATCCTAAAAGGAGAGGAGAGAAGGAGGCAGAAAAATTAATTCAAGGAATAATGACCAAGTTGGACCATATCTGGGGCATAAGACAAGTCCCCAAGCATTACCATGAATCACATAAAGATCTTCTCCTATTCCAAAGGTTGCTTTTTAGTTTTGTTGATTTTTTCCTCCACTGTCCAGAAGCCTTTTATCTTGATGAAGTCCCCACAGTTTATTTTTGCTTTGTTTCCCTTGCCTTAGGAAGCATATCTAGTAAGAACTTGCTACAGCTAATGTCAAAGAGATTACTACCTGTGCTCTCCTCTAGGATTTTGATGGTTTTCTATCTCACATTTAGGTCTTCATCTATGCTGAATATATTTTTGTGTATGGTGTAAGAAAGTGGTCTAGTTTCATTCTTTTGCATGTTGCTGTCCAGTGTTCCCAATGCCATTTGTTGAACAGACTATCTTTTTTCCCCATTGCCTATTCTTCCCTGCTTTGTAGATTAGTTGACCATATAATTGTGGGTTCATTTCTGAGTTTTCTATTCTTTTCCATTGATCTATGTGTCTGTTTTTGTGCCAGTACCAAACAGTCTTGATAACTACAGCTTTGAAATATAACTTGAGGTCCAGAATTGTGATGCCTCTAGCTTTGCTTTTCTTTTTCAAGATTGCTTTGGCTATTTGGTGTCTTATGTGATTTCATATAAATTTTAGGATTATTTGTTTTAGCTTTGTGAAAAATGCTGATGGTATTTTTTACGGATTGCATTCAATTTGTAGATTGCTTTGGGTAGTGTAGACATTTTAATAGTATTTGTTCTTCCAATCCATGAGCATGGAATATTTTTCCATTTCTTTGTGTCCTCTTCAATTTTTTTCATAAGAAATTTATAGTTTTCAGAGTGCAGATCTTTTATCTCTTTGGTTAGGTTTATTCATAGATATCTTATTGTTTTGGTGTAATTGTAAATAAGATCAATTCCTTAACTTCTCTTTCTGTTGCTTCATTGTTGGTGTATAGAAATGCAACAGATTTCTGTACATTGATTTTGTATCCTGAAACTTTACTAAATTTGTGTATCAGTTCTAGTAAGTTTTTGTTTGAGTCTTTTGGCCTTTATGTACAGAGTATCATTTTGGAATGGGAGAAGATTTTTGCAAATAACATATCTGATAAAGGGTTATAATCTGAAATCTATAAAGAACTTATCAAACTTAACATCCTCAAAAACAAATAATCCAGTTTAAAAATGGGCAGAAGACATTAATAGACACTTTTCCAAAGAAGACATCCAGATGGGCAACAGACACATGAAAAGATGCTCAACATCACCTATCACTAGGGAAATACAAATCCAAACTACAATGAGATATCATCTCACACCTGTCAGAATGGTTAAAATTATCAACACAAGAAACAACAGGTGTTGGTGAAGATGCAGAGAAAAGGGAGCCCTCTTACGCTGTTGGTGGGAATGCCAACTGGTGCAGCCACTCTGGTAAATAGTTTGGAGGCTCCTCAAAGGTTAAAAAAATAGAACTACTCTGAGGTGCCTGGGTGGCTTAGTTGGTTAAGCGTCCGACTTTCGCTTAGGTCATGATCTCATGGTTCGTGGGTTTGAGCCCCGCGTCGGGCTCTGTGCTGACTGCCAGCTCAGAGCCTGGAGCCTGTTTCAGTCTGTGACTCCCTCTCTCTCTGACCCTCCCCTGCTCGCGCTGTCTCTCTCTCTGTCTCCTAGAAATAAATAAACATTAAAAAAAAAAAAAAAGAACTACTCTATGAACCAGCAATTGCACTACTAGGTATTTATCCAAAGGATACAAAAGTACTGATTTGAAGAGATACATGCACCCCAATGTTTATAGCAGTATTATAAAAAATAGCTAAATTATGAAAAGGACCCAAATGTACATTGACTGATGAATGGATAAAGAAGATGTAGTACACACACACACACACACACACACTGGCATATTACTCAGCCATAACACAGAATGAAATCTTTCCATTTGCAATGACATGAATGGATCTAGAAATTATTATGCTAAGTGAAATAAGTCAGAAAAAGACAAACACCACATGATGTCATTCATATGTATAATTTAAGAGACAAAATATATGAACATAGAGGGGAAAAAAGAGAGTCAAACTAGAAAACAGACTCCTAACTATAGAGAACAAACTAAAAGTTATTGGAGGGGAGGGGGGTAAGGGTGGATTAAATGAGTGATGAGTATTAAAGAGGGCACTTGTATGATGAGTACTGAGTGTTGTATGTAAGTGGTAAGTCACTAAATTTTAGACCTGAAACTAATATTACACTGTATGTTAACTAATTGGAAATTACATAAAAACTTTTAAAAAACCTAAATAATAAAGAGAATACTCTGTAACCACAACAGAATTAAAATCGAAATGAATAACATTGTATCCAGAAGATCCCTAAGTATTGGAAATGAAGCCACTTAATTCTAGGGTCAAACTAGATATCATACAGGAAATTAGAAAATATTTAAAACTGGGGCGGCAGTGGCCATGAAGCGGGTCCATTCCACGCACACACGTGGGGCGCAGAGGCCTCGAATCCCAGGTTGTATTGCTGCTTGACCCCGGTGGATCTGAGGCTGCGACACTTCCCATCCCCCACTCAACCCTCCGGCAGTAGGGAAGGAGCAACCTGTGGGACTGTTTTGGGCAGTATAAACAAAGCCCGGAGACTGGGACCTGGAAACGAGGCAGGGCGTGGGGCATAGAACTCAGCCCATTGACTAAGTCCTCAGCACAGGGAGATCCGACCCAAAGGAGTAACTTGCAAAGCTTAGCAGAGAAGACACTGGGGCGGTTCCATTTTTCTCCCCAGAACCACCAAGGCAGGGCCTCAGGGAGCGGCCAGCAGGACACGGTGGAGGCAAGACCTGGCTACACCAAACCACGCCCATCCCTGCCAGAGAGCTGTTTTGTTGTTCTTGTTATTGTTGTTGTTTTTACCTGAGCCTGGGTTTGCGTGTTTATTGGTTTTGTCTGTGCGTTTGTGTACCTTTGTTCCCTGTGTGGTTGTCTGTTTTCTTTTTCCAGGGCTACCTCAAGAACAAGCCAAAGTACACATGGTGGAGAGTCCCAAATACTGCTACGAGTAGGGAAACAAAATAACCAAACTCTCAACAAAAGAAACCAAGAGACATCATTCAAAGAACGACTCCTGAATGGACAGGCCCTGAACAGTCAAGGAGCCCTCTTTAATACAGCAGAACTTGGAGGGGCAGAGTGTACAACAAGCTTTTAAAATTAACAAGAGATACAAGACTAACCAAAATGACGAAATGGAAGAACTCTACTCCAAAGAAATTCCAGGAAGAACTGACAGCTAAAGAACTGCTCAAAACAGATATAAGCAACATAACTGAACAAGAATTTAGAACAATAGTCATAAAATTAATCGCAAGGCTTGAAAAAAGCATGGAAGACATCAGAGAAACTATTGCTACAAACACTATGGAGCTCAAAAATAGTTATGATGAATTTAAAAATGCTATAAATGAGATATATAATAAACTGGAGGCGTCCAATGCATGAATTGAGGAGGACAGAAGTAGAATAAGTGAGTTAGAAGACACAACTATACAAAAAGAAGAAACTGAGAAAAAGAGAAAGAACTGATCCAGGAACATGAAAGAAGAGTTTGAGAGCTAAGCGATAAAATCAAATGGAACAATATCCATATCAGAGGAATCCCAGAAGAGGAAGAGAGAGGGAAAAGTGCTGAGGGAGTCCTTGAACAAATTATAATAGAGAATTTCCCCAAACTGGGGAGGGAAGCAGATGTTGAATTCACGTGCACAGAGAACTCCCCTCAGATGTAACTTGAATCGACCTACTGCATGACATATCACGGTAAAAATGGCAAAATATAAGGACAAAGAGAGAATTTTGAAAGCAGCTAGGAAGAAAAGGGGCCTAACATACAAAGGGAAACCTAACAGAGTGGTGACAGACCTATCTACTGGAATATGTCAGGGCAGAAAGGAATGGCAGAAAATCTTCAATGTAATGAACAGAAAAGATATGCAGCCAAGAATCCTCTATCCAGCAAGCCTGTCATTCAGAATAGAAGGAGAGATAAAAGTCTTTCCAAATAAACAAAAATTGAAAGAATTCATCACCACTAAACCAACCCTACAAGAAATCCTGAGGGGGACTCTAGAGGGAAATGTTGAAAGGAATGCAAGATACCAGAGACACTACCACAAGCATGAATCCCACAAAGGACACAATGAATCTAAACCCATATATTTCAATAATAACACTGAATGTAAATGGGATGAATGCTCCAATCAAAAGACATAGGGTAGCAGAATGAATAAAAAAAACAAAATCCATCTATTTGCTGTCTACAAGAAACGCATTTTAGACTGGAGGACACCTTCACATTAAAAGTAAGGGGATGGAGAAATATCTACCATGCTATGGAAGTCAAAAGAAAGCTAAAGTAGCTATACATATATCAGACAATCTGGACTTTAAATTAAAGACAGTAACAAGAGATGAAGAAGGGCATTATATAATAGTTACAGGGTCTATCCATCAGGAAAAACTAACAATTATAAATGTCTACGCACCGAATATGGGAGCACCTAAATATACAAAACAATTAATCACAAATAGAAACAATCTTATAGATAAGAATGTGCGAATAGCAGGGGACTTTAATACTCCACTTACAGCAATGGATAGATCAACTAGACAGAAAATCACTGAAGAAACAATGGACTTGAATGACACATTGGACCAGATGGATCTGACAGATATATTTAGAACTCTACATCCTGAGGCCAAGGAATTCACTTTTTTCTCAGTGCTCACGGCACATTCTCCAAGATAGATCACATACTGGGACATAAAGCAGCCACTAAATATAAGAATTGAGATCATACCATGCACACTTTCGGATCACAATGCTATGAAATTCGAAATCAATCACAGGGAGAAGTCCGGAAAACCTCCAAAAACATGGAGGTTAAAGAACACCCTACCAAAGAATGAATGGGCCAATCAGGCAATTAGAGAAGAAATTTGAAAATATATGGAAAATACACTTGAAAATACAAATGTAAATGAAACCACAACAATCCAAAATCTATGGGATGCGGCAAAGGCAGTCCTAAGAGGAAAGTACATTGCCCTCCAGGCCTATTTCAAGAAATTAGAAAAAGCGCATGTGCAAAATCTAACAGCGCACCTAAAGCAACTAGAGGGAGAGCACCAAGAGCACCCCAAACCCAGTAGGAGAAGGAAAATTTAAAAAAAAAAAAATAATAATAAAAAGAAGGAACAGAAATAAACAATATAGAAACCAAAGAAACAGTTGAACAGATCAATGAAACCAAGAGTTGGTTTTTTGAAAAAATAAACAAAATTGACAAACCTCTAGCCAGGCTTCTCANGCAATTATCAGGGAATACTATGAAAAATTATATGCCAACAAATTGGACAACTTAGAAGAAATGGACAAATTCCTAAACACACACTCACTACCAAAATTCACATGGGAAGAGATAGAAAATCTGAACAGACCCATAACTAGTGAAAAAATCAAAACAGTTATCAACAATCTTCCAACAAATAAGAGCCCTGGGCCAGATGGCTTCCCTGATGAATACTACCAGACATTTAAAACAGAATTAATACCCATTCTTCTCAAGCTATTCCAAAAAATAGAAATCGAAGGAAAACTTCCAGACTGATTTTATGAAGCCAGCATCACTTTGATTCGCAAGCCAGACAGAGATCTAGCAAAAAAAGAGAACTGCAGGCCAATATCCTCGATGAATAGAGATGCAAAAATCCTCAACAGGATACTTGCAAATCGAATCCAACAGCACATAAAAAGAATTATCCACCAAGATCAAGTGGGATTCATTCCTGGGTTCCAGGGCTGGTTCAATATTTGCAAATCAATGTGATCCATCACATCAACAAAAGAAAAGATAAAAACCATATGATCCTGTCGATAGATGCAGAAAAAGCATTTGACCAAATACACCATCCCTTCTTAATAAAGACCCTCGAGAAAGTCGGGTAGAAGGAACTTACCCAAACATCATAAAAGACATCTGTGAGAAGCCCTCAGCTAACATCATCTCAACGGGGAAAAGCTGAGAGCTTTCCCCCTGAGATCAGTAACACGACAAGGATGTCCACTCTCACCACTGTTGTAACATCATGTTGGAAGTCCTAGCATCAGCCATCAGACAACAAAAGGAAATAAGAGGCATCAGAAGGCAAAGAAGAAGCCAAACTCTCACTTTTCAGAGACGACATGATACTCTACATAGAAAACCCGACAGACACCACCAGAAGCCTACTAGAACTGATCCAAGAATTCAGCAAAGTTGCAGGGTACAAAATCAACGTACAGAAATCGGCTGCATTTTTTATACACCAACAATAAAGCAAGAGAAAGAGAAATCAAGAAACTGATCCCATTCGCAATTGCACAAAAAACCATCAAATACCTTAGAATAAACTTAACCAAGGATACAAGAGATCTGTATGATGAAAACTATAGAAAACTATGAAGGAAATTGAGAAGACGCAAAGAAATGGAAAAACATTCCATGCTCATAGATTGGAATAAATATAGTCAAAGTGTCATTACTTCCCAAAGCAATTTACATATTCAATGCAATCCCAATCAACATTGCACCAGCATACATCTCAAAACTAGAACAAACTATTCTAAAAATTTGTATGGAATCTCAAAAGACCCCAAATAGCCAAAGTTATATTGAAGAAGAAAACCAAAACGGGAGACAACACTATCACAAACTTTAGCCTCTACTACAAAGCTGTCATCATCAAGACAGTATGGTATTGGCACAAAAACAGACACATTGACCAATGGAACAGAATTGAGAACCCAGAATTTGACCCAAAAGCGTACAGCCAAATAATCTTTGACAAAGCAAGAAAGAGTATCCAATGGAAGAAAGACAGCCTCTTTAACAGATGGTGCTGGGAGAACTGGACAACAACATGCAGAAGAATGAAACTAGATCATTTTCTCACACCATACACAAAAATAAACTCAAAATGGATAAAGGACCTGAATGTGAGACAGGAAGCCATCACAACCCTACAGGAGAAAGCAGGAAACAACCTCCTTGACCTCAACCGCAGCAACCTCTTACTTGACACATCCCAAAAGCAAGGGAATCAAGAGCAAACATTAACTATTGAGACCTCATCAAGATTAGAAGCTTCTGCACGGCAAATGAAACAATCCATAAAACTAATAGGCAACTGACGGAATGGGAAAAGATAGTTGCAAATGACATCAGATAAAGGGCTAGTATCCAAAATCTATAAGGAACTGGNAATACTACATGGCAATGGGAAAGAATGAAATCTGGCCATGTGTAGCAACATGGTTGGAACTTGAGGATGTTATGCTGAACGAAATAAGTCAGGCAGAGAAGGACAGATACCATATGCTTGCACGTAATGGAGGATTAGGAGGAACTTAATGTAGGACCGTGGGGAGAAGAAGGGGACAAATGTCAGGGAGAGGGAGGGAGGCAAACCATAGGAGAGTCTTAAATACAGAGAACAAACTGAGGGTTACTGTAGAGGAGTCGAGTGAGTGTATGAGCTAAATGGGTATTGAGGAGGGCACTTTTTTGGATCAGCCCTGTGTGTTATATGTAAGTAATGAATCACTACCTTTTACTTCTGAAACCAATATTACACTATATTATGTTAACTAACTTGAATTTAAATTGAAAAAAAACACTCACTGTACTTAATGGTGGAATATTATACATTTTCCCCTGAAATGGAGAATAAAACAGAAATAGCTGCTCTCATCAGTTTTAGCCAACTTAATACGGCAAGTAAATAAAAAAGAAAGTCGATAACAGATTGGAAAGGAAGATGCAAAACTATCTTTATTCAAAAACCATGTGATTATTTACATAGACCATTTTAAGGAAAACATAAAAATGCTAGTAGAAACAGTATGTGACCTGAGAAGAGTTTTGTGATATGAAATTAATGTTTTTAAAAAATCAATTTTACTTTTGTTTACTAGTGTATTAGTCTGCTAGAGCTTCTGTAACAAAATACCTCAGACTGAGTGGCCATTTTAGACTTCAATACCCCATTTTCAATAATGAATAAAAAACTAAATGTAAGATTGGCAAGGACATAGAAGACTTGAAAAATACTATAAATAAACAGACTTAACAGAAATCTATAGAACACTTCACCCAATTATTTTCAAGTCCACATGGAACATTCTCAATAGGCCATGTACTACACCCTAAAACCAACAACAATAAATTTAAACGAATGGAAATAATACAAGTATATCCTTCAACAAAATAGAGTATAAGTTGAAATCAATAATGAGAAAAAAAATTGGGAACCTGACTAATATGTGGAAATTAAGCAACATACTTGTATATAATGAATGGATCAAAGGATCAAAGAAGAACGAAAAGAGACATAAGAACATACTTTGAGATGGATAAAAATGAAGATATATGTTATCAAATCTTATGAGTTGCATGTAAAGTGGTGTTTAAATGCCAATATACAGTTGTAAATGTCTATTTAAGAAAAAAGAAATATCTCAAGTCAATAACCTAACCTTCCACCTTAAGCCACTTGAAAAAGGGGAGCAAACTGAATGTAAACACCGCACAAAGAAGAAAATAATTTTAGGGAGAATTAGTAAAGTAATGAATAAAAAAATAGAGAAAGATCAATGAAATCAAGATATTTTTAGAGATAACAAAATTAACAAGTCTCTGGCTGGATTGACCAAGATAAAATGAGAGAAACCAAAAATATTAGACTTGGAAATGAAAGAGGGACATTACTACCAACATTGCAAAATAAAGAGAATTATAAAGTAATAACATTAACAATACATTAACACATTAAGTAACTTACTTAATGGACACATTGAAAAAGACATAGCTANAAAAAAATTTAAAAAAAAAGACATAGCTACAAAAACTAGGACAAGAAGAAATAGATTGTTTGAATAAGTCTATAATAAATGAGAGATTAAATTAATAATAATAATAATTTAAAAAATACAAGCAAAAAACCCACAGGCCCAAATGGCTTCACCACTGAATTCTTTGAAACATTTAAATAATTAATAGAATTCCTCACAAACTTTTCCAAAATACAGAAGAACAAATAGTTTCAATTTGTATAATAAGGCCAGTATTAATTCCCATAATCTCAAAATCAGACACAGACATCACAAATAAAACTACAGACCAGTATCTCTTAAGTATATAAAAGCAAAACTCCACAGCCAAAAAGATAGCAAACCAAATCGAATAGCATATAAAAATTATTACACAAAATACAATACGGGATTTATCCCACTATGAAGGATTGGTTTAATATCTGAAAATAAATTAAAGTAATACATCCATCAACAGAATAAGAAAGATAATATGAATAGCTGGATGGATGCAAAGACAAGTATTGGAAAATATACAGCACCCCTTCATGATGAAAAAGAGTCAACAGACTAGAAATAGAAGGGAACTCCCATAACCTGATAAAGGTCATATACCAAGAAACAAAACAAAACAAAAAACAAACAAAGCTAACATCATAGCTAATGGTGAAATTGGATGACGTCTCCCTATGATCAGGTGGAAGACAAGGATGTCTGTTCTTGCCCCTTCTAATCAACATTGTTCTGGAGTTACTATCCAAGAAATTGGATAAGAAAACAATAAGAGGCTTCCAGATGGGAAAGGATAAAATACAACTATCTCTATTCACAGAAAACATAATTTATACATAGAAAACTGTAAATAATTAAAAACTATTAGAACTAATAAATTAATTCATCAAAGTTGATGTTATACAAGATCAATGTACAAAAATCAATTCCATTTCTATACACTTACAATGATCAATCCAGATATACCTGTGGGAAACAGTACAGGGCTGACACAAGCTGCCTAACTTGTTCACACCATCTCACACCCCTACACTTGGCAGACTGCCCATCACAGTCAACCTTGCCTCAGTTCCAGGTCAGTGGGCCCCTTCCCCAAAAGACCAGCACAAACCCTTGCTCACACATGACTCCTGACCAGAGAGTTCTGCAGGCGTCAGTTCTAGTGGAAGTGGTATCAGTTCTCACTTAACAAGCAGACCAGAGCACACATAATTAAAACTTGCCACATGCTGGCCAAAGACCAAACACTGTCCAGTACAAGTAAAGAGAGCCTCTGCAGAAGACTGGCCAGAATGATAGAGCAGCCAAAACTACAACAGCAGAGCACACACAGGACCAACAGAGACAACCCCTGAAGAGCCAGGCCCTGGACACTCCCTGAGGCACGAAACATAAGAGACTTTTTAACACAGAGAAGAAGGCAGAGAGTTACAAAGAATTCCAAGATGGAGGACTTAATTCCAAATGAAAGAATAAGATAAGGTCACAGCCAGAGATCTAAGCGAAGTAAGTAACACTCCTGATGGAGAATTAAAAGCAGCAATCATACAGATATTTGCTCGGCTTGAGAAAAGAATGGAAGACATCAAGAAGACCCTCACCACAGAGAAAAAGAAGTTTTTTTAAAAATATCAGTCAGAAATAAAGAATGCAATAACAGAGATTGGAAATAGGCTTGATGCACTAAATAGGCAGCTAGAAGAAGCAGAGAAATGAATAGGTGATGTAGAAGACAAATAATAGAAAATAACAAAGCTGAAAAAAGAATTATGGAACATGAGAATGCATGCTGGGACTCAGTTACTCCATTAAACATAACATTCTTATAATAGGAGTCTCAAAAAGAAGAGACAGAAGAGGCAGAAAACTTATTTGAGGAAGTTATAGCTGAAAACTTCCCTAATCTGTCAAAAGAAACAGACATCCAAACCCAGGAAACACAGAGAACTCCCATCAAAATCAATGAAAGCAGGGGTGCCTTAGTGGCTTATTAGGTAGAGCATCCTATCCCTGATCTCAGGGTCATGAGTTCGAACCCTATATTGAGTGTGGAGCCTACCTAAAAGAAAGTCAACAAAAGTTGGCCAACACCAAGACATATTGTAATTAATTTTGCAAAACATAGTGATAAAGAAAAAACCTTAAAAGCAGTAAGACAAAAGAAGTCCTTAATTTATAAGAGAGACCCATTAGGTGAATGAAACACCTAGGCGCCCCCCCCCCAGCTTTTTTTAATGCGAGAAAAGATTCTTAAATATGACACCAAAAGCAAGAACAGAAAATAGATAAATTGGATGTCATGAAAATTAAATGCGTGGGGCATTGCATTAGTTTTCTAGGGTTACCATAACCAGTACCACAGACTGGGTGGTTTAAACAACAGAAATTTATTTTCTCTGGAGGTTAGAGAAAATAAGGCACCTGTAGGGATAATTTTCTCTAAGGGCTCTCTCCTTGGCTTGTACATGGCCACCCTCTTGCTGCCACTGTGCACACATGTCCATGGTGTTTCCTTATCTTCCTGTACGGACATTAGTTATGTTGAATTATGGCCCCACTCTCTAATAGCTTCTTTTAACTTAATTACCTCTTTAAATACTTTATTTTTATTATATTCGAGGGTACTGGAGGTTGGGATTTCATCAGAGAAATTTTTAGGGACACAGTTCAGCTCATTATACGCATTAAAGTACACTATCAAGAAAGTGAAAAAACTACCCATAGAATGGGAGAAAATATTTCCAAATCATATATCTGATAAACACCTTGCATCCAGAATATAAAAAGAACTCTTCTAACTCAATAACAAAAAGACAAATGATCAAATTTAGAAATGAACAAAGAGGGGCTCCTGGGTGGCTCAGTTGGTTAAATGTCCTGAAGCCTGTTTCAGATTCTGTTTTTCCTTCTCTCTTTGTCCCTCCCTGCTCACACTCTTTCTGTCTCAAAGACAAATGAACATTAAATAATTTTAAATAAAAAATAAACATTAAAATTGTTTTTAATGAAGAAATAAATGGACAAAGAGTCTCAATACACATTTATCCAAGGAAGGTATGCATATGACCAATAAATATATGAAAAGGTGCTTGACATCATTTGGCACCCAGGAAATGCAAATCAAAACCACAATAAGATGTAACTTCACACTGTCTAGGATGGTTAAAACCATAAGTCACATAATAAAAAATGTTGGTAACCATATGAAAAATTAAAACCCTTATATGCTACTTATGGGATTGAAAAAACGGTTTAGTCACTTGGGAAAACTGTCCAGCATTTATTCAAATGATTAAACATAGACTTTAGCCTATGACCCATCAATTTCACTCCTAGGCAGATATCTAAGGGAAATGAAAACATATGTCCTCTCAGAAATTTGCACATGAAAATAGCAGCATTATCCCTAATGGCATTATTCTTAATTGTCCCAAAATGTGAAAGCAACCCAAATGTGTGTTAACTGATGAATGGATAAACCAAATGTATCAATGGATAAACCATGTATTCAATGGAATATCATTTGGTCACAAAAAGGAATGAGGTACTGTTACATGCTATAGCATGATGGATCGGGAAAATATTATGGTAGGTAAAAGAAGCCAATCAGAAAATGTTATGGTAACTAACTCCAGTCTTTAAGCCCCACTGGTCACAAGTACTCACCCAAATACGCCCCTCTCATTTTCCCAGCCAATGAATTTGGGGAAGTTTTCTCCTGGTGTATTCCCCTGTGTGCTTCTCTCTTTCTTGCCTTTCTTTACAATCATGGCTCCTTCCTCTCTGCAGCACCGGCAGTCCATTTCTGTTCCTAACCATGTCTCCCTCTTCCTAACTTCCCTGATGCGGTGTTTTCTCTCCCTTTAGTTGTGGAGATTGTTCTGTCAGTCTTTAGATTGATTTCCAGAGTATTTAGAATGATTTACTCGTTATCTAGGTGTGTTCACAAGTCTAGACAAGCCTAGGGTCTTTCTACTATGCCACCATCTTAGCTCTTTCCTATCCCATATACTTAAAAACTTTAGTTTATTGTGTGTAAGTAATACTTTGAAATTTTTTTACTTTTATGAGAAAGGGCTTAGTTTAAAAAATCAAATTCTCTAAAAATAAATGCAATTTAAAGGACTCAACAGTAAAGAAATAAATTTTCAAGAAACATGATCTCACATTCAGAAATCTTACAGAGAAAATGGATAGCAGAATAGTCCCTCAAAGATTTCAGATACTTATGTAATTAGAATCAAGCTATAAAAGGAATATGTTCATTCTGTTTACTGAGTAAAATTAAAGTTAGAAAAAATAAACATATCAAAAAGCCATAGACAATTAGAATTGAAAAGGAAAAATAAATACTGAAATTAAAGAATCAGTGGGTTGTCTTTAGAAAACTTCTAGTTCTGACCAGGATAGAGTAGATTATATTTCATTAAACCTGTTTCATGTAAACATACATATACATATGTGTGTGTGTGTGTGTTTATATATAACAGCCTATATAAAACAAAAATTAAAGGCATTGGAGAGCAAACAGTGGAGTCAGGAGTTGAAGAACTATGCTCTTTGTTAGGAAAAAGCATGTAAGGGGAGATTCATACTTATTCTGAATGATTTCCTGAGGGCTTTTTCCAACATGGGAACTGTAGTCGGAAGTATAATACAGTCGTTTTAGAATGAATAGTAGAGATCAAAGTTCAGAGATGCCATGTGGTTGGGATTTAAGAAAATTTCTATAGGGTAGGAAACCATAGAGAGAGAATTCCAGTTACAAAGTCACATGAAGTCATTGGCTGAAACCTTAACTGTACATACAAAGGGCAGAAAAACAATGAATTAATCAGAAAGCAGCAGTTGGGAAGTTAACAAACTGAGCACAAGTTTCAGCAGCCATGTTTTACTGATGAGACAGAGGTTGGAGTTCAAAGCTTGCTATGTGAAAGGGTTCTGATAAACATTAGAGCTTTCAGTTGAGATTCCACAATGGACACATCCTAGAAATATGGACCATACCATAGGAATAATAATAAAAATGGAATAGTCTAGTCCTGACACAGTCTCAAACAAACCCCCTAAAGTGTTAATATGGTCGATTGGTACTCTTACTGGTGTACAGAAAAGAGTTTTATCCTTAAACATGTTTAACATACAATGTCCAGCATTCAACAAAAAATTATAACACATCTTATAAAACAGTAGCAAATGACAAAAACGAGAACAAAATAGACAATAAAGCAAATGCTGAAATGATTTAGATTGCGAATTAACAAACAGTATTTTATTTTATTATTTTAAGGTTTATTTATTTTGAGAGAGACAGAAACAGCACAAGTGGGGGAAGGGCGGACAAAGAGGGAGAGTGAGAATCCCAAGCAGGCTCTGCACTGCCAGGAGAGAGCCTGATGTGGGGCTCGAACTCATGAAACTGTGAGATTATGATGTAAACCCAAACTGTGAGATCATGACCTGAGCCACCCAGGTATCCCTAACAAATGGTATTTTAAAGTATAATTAATAGATATATGAATATAATTTTTAAAACAAAAATTATTAGAAATATGAAATGTAAAAAACAATTAAAATGGAAGTTCTACCACGGAAACTACTAAATTAAAAGTGGTAGTTTGATAGACTGGTAACATAGTTTATTAGACATCATTGTACAGAGGATTGGTAAACTGGAAAATAAGAGAGAAAAAAATATTCAGAATCAAGCATGCAGAAAATAATAAATAATAAATATTGAATAGATCATAGGAGACATATGGGACATTGGTAAAATTCTAACATAAGTGTAAATGAAATACAGAAATGTGTGTAGGGGGAGTGAAAGACAGAGAGTAAAGGGAAGACAAAGAAAGGAAAAGAGACAGAAGGAGGGGGGGGGAAAGACAGACTAAGAAGCAATTTTGAAAAAAATATTGGAGAATTTTCCAAAATTTATTAAAATGATCAAAGTACAGGTTCAAGAATTTTTATACACCCTAAGTAAGATAAATCAAAAAGCACACCTAGGTTCTAAGCTTTAAAGTTCACTTACCATTTCTTCTAAAATATCTAATCCTCCATTATTCCAACCCAGTGTATTTTTCTGTTTCAGCATTGTAACTCTTCTCTGGAAAATTTTATTTGGATTTTTAAAAATATCTTCTGTATCTTTACTTAACTTTTTGAACATATGGCATACATTTATAATATTTATATTAATATCCTTCTTTGTTAATTCTAACATCCAGGTATTAGTTTTGCTTGATTGGTTATTCTTATTAGAGATTGTATTTTATGGTCTCTTTGTATGCCTAGTAATTTTGGATTGGATTCTAACATTGTGGCTATTGCCTTGTGGGGTGCTGGACGTTTTTGTATTGCTACACATTTACTTGAATTTTGCTCTGGGACACATTTATTTTACTTGGAAACAGTTTGATATTTGAAGTCTTGTTTTTATGATTAATTAGGTGGATCTGGAGTGTAGAAGGGCCCTACACAACACCCATGAAATATGAGTTTTTCCAGTCTAGATGTGGGAATGAGCATTATTTCCAGCTCTGTGTGTCAGATGCTCTTTCCTCTATTCCTTTTGGATCATTCTTTTTTTTTAATTTTTATTATTCTTTATTAATTTTTTAAAGTTTATTTATTTATTTTGAGAGAGACAAAGACAGCGTGAGTGGAGGAGGACTAGAGAGAGAGGGAGACAGAGAATCTCAAGCAGGCACTGCACTATCAGTGCAGAGCCCGATGTGGAGCTCGAACTCATGAAGCCACGAGATCATGACCTCAGCCAAAACCATGAGTCAGATGCTTAACTGACTGAGCTACCCAGGCACCCCATTTTGGATGGTTCTTTATCCAGCTTTGGATTATTTCCTTACAGGTATTTGCTTAGCAGTTCTCTACTGAATATTCAAGACAAATTGTCAGCAGATCTCTGGGGTTCTCATATGCAGTTCTTTCCTCTCTCTGATAGTCTCTCTTTTCTATTCAAACTGTTTTTTTTTCCTGGAGTCTTAGCTCCATTTTCTCAACTCAGCTAGATGCCATGTTTTGCCTCAGTTTCAGTTTTCTGAGCTGTGGTCTGGAAACTCTCTCAAAGCTGTATCCTGATGATTACCTCATTTGTTACTCATCTTTCAAGGATCACAGTCTGTTGTGGATGAAATATTTGTTTACCCAAAAATTCGTATGTTGAAACCCTACCAACAACCCTCTCCAATGTGACGGTATTAGAAGATGGGGACCTTGGGAGTTAACTATCATTGGAAGAAGGCATGTAGGTGAGTCCTCATGAATGTGATTAGTGCCCTTATAAGAGTTAAGACCAAGCTTGCTTCTTCTCTCTGCTCTCTGCATTATGAAGATACGATGAGAATTCAATACCCTATATCTCAGAAGATGGTGCTTACTAGAATCTGACCATGCTGGCACCCTGATATTGGACTTCCAGCTTCCAGAACTATGAGTAATAAATTTTTGTTGTTTATAAGCCACAAATTTTATGGTATTTTGTTATAAACAGCCTGCTGCCGACTAAGGTATTGTTCTTTTTTTTAAATTAAAAAAATTATTTCTGAGAGAGAGAGAGAGACAGCTTGAGCAGAGGAGGATCAGAGAGAGAGGTAGACACAGAATCTGAAACAGGCTCCAGGCTCTGAGCTAGGGGTCAGCACAGAGCCCGACATGGGGCTCAAACCCACAAACTGTGAGATCATGACCTGAGCTGAAGTCGGACACTTAACTGACTGAGCCACCCAGGCGCCCCTAAGGTATTGTTCTTCATCACCTGAGTCCATTGTCTTGAAAAGTGTTATTGCATGTGTTGTTGTCTGGTTGTTGTTGGACAAATTGGAGGACAAATCCAGTCCGTGTTACTCTGTCTTGCCCAGAAGTGGCTTTACAAAGGTTTTCAATTATATTTGCAGTTTTGGCATGCTATGACATATATATTCCTAAAAATCACCACACTATGCAAAATTATGCAATAAAAATCGCACCTACAAAAAAAAATTCCCATTACACTCATGGGAAAATGAGGTTAGGACCACAACACCAAAAACTTCTGAGATATTAAACAAAAAGATAGGGACCCAAATAAAAATGAAAGTGCAGTTTTTAACATGTTAAATGGTTAATAAATATATGACTATTAAAATACACGTGGTACTTTGTCTTGTAAAACACCTGAGATTCATTGTGGGAGTGCATGTTCATTCTCCTGCAAGCCTGACCATCTCCTGCCCCCAACGTATTGCATAGGTGAGGAAGACAACAAAAGAGAGATTTTTTTTTTCAGGGAGAGATTTTTATAAAAAACAAGAAATTGGAGATAAAGAGAGAGAAATAGTGGAGTAATGGAGCACATAGAGACAAAAATACAAATTGGCTGACAGGAAAGAGGAGAAAACTAAAAAGAGAATGTGTGGGGGCTGAGCAGCCAAGGTGGACATCTGAAAAGCTGCAACTTGTGAAGTATTATGAATTCTGGAAGGAGGGTTATCTGACATAAGATGGACAGTTGTAATAACAGATGTGGATGTGCAGGAATCATTGTCCTTGAGGTATGTGAGAGCATGTGTTTTATGTCTTACACCTCTTAGTTCAGCTGGGTACAGTCTTATGCATTCACCTAGTGTTTCTCAAGCATGAAACTGTGCTTAAGGAAATACAAAATTCATATCATGCTCAAATTCTTCCATAGAATTGTATAGGATCAAATCATGTGTTTAGAACAAACATTATAGAAGAACTAACTGTACTTTTCTTATTTTTTCAATGTTTTCTGGAATTGTTTTTCTTATCATTTTAGTATTTAATAAAAAAAAATTTTGTCTTAGAGTAAAAAATTCTTTTTTTAGTGTTTCAAGTTTTTATTTAATTTTTAGTTAGTTAACATATAGTGTAATATTGGTTTCAGGAGTAGAATTTAGTGATTCATTACTTACATATAACCCAGTGCTCATCACAAGTGCATCCTTAGTACCCATCATCCATTTAAGCCTTCCCCTTGTGCACCTCCCTCCCAGAAAACCTCAGTTTGTTCTCTATAATTAAGAGTTTTTTATAGTTTGTCTCCCTCTCCTTTTTTTCTTTCCCCTATGTTCATCTGTTTTGTTTCTTAAGTTCTACATATGAGTGAAATCATATGCTAATTGTCTTTCTCTGACTGACTTATTTCACGTAGCATAATACAATCTAGCTCCATCCATATTGTTGCAAATGGCAAGATTTCATTCTTTTTGATGGCTAAGTAATATTCCATTATATATATAATACCTTTATGTATATAATACATACATATTATACATATTATATTATGTATTATATATTACATATATATACATACCACATCTTCTTTCCGTAATTTAGCTATCATTGATAATGCAGCTGTAAGCATCAGGGTGCATGTGCCCCTTTGAATCAGAGTTTTTGTATCCTTTGGATAAACATCTAATAGTGCAAAAATTCTTATGAAGCTTTGTATGTCATATTAAATGACATTTTTGCTGCATATAAATTTATTGGTTATTTCAGAAAATTTTTCAAAAATGTTAAAATGAAAAAAATAAGAGATAAAACCAGAGAGGGAGGCAAACCATAAGAGACTTAAATACAGAGAAAAGAATTTACTGGTTGGTGGAAACATGGAGGTTTGGGGAGAGAGGTGCACCTGGAGATGCCACAAAAGCTCTGACACCTTCCCCACACCTGGCCCTCTGCATCTCCTCATCTGGCTGGTCCTGAATTATATCCTAATACAATCAACCCATGATCTAGATCCAATCAGAGATCCCACATTACCTGCTTGTCATGGCTGCTTACTCTTGTGTGGGGAAGGTCCTACATCTTTCCTGATTTTGTGACCTGAATACTAGTGAAGAATAATGGCTTAACGCCCAACATGGAGCCCAATGCAGGGCTTGAACTCAAGAACCTGAGATCAAGACCTGAGCTGAGATCAAGAGTCATATGCTTGAGGAGGGAAGAGTTAAGATGACGGAGTATAATATGGGGACCCTGAGCTTGTCTCCTCCCTGAAATGCAGCTAGATCAGCATCAAACCATTTCAAACACCTAGGAAACTGATCTGAGGATTAATGCAACAATCTGCATACTTGGAGCCAGAGAACATGGCAGGTACTCAGTGTGGAAAGGTGAATTGGGGGACAGAAAAGCTGAAGATACCCAGAGGATAGAGAGCCATTTTCCTGGAGAAAGGACAGAAAGAGAAGAAAAAGGGAGAGAGTGCAGTGCATCAGGATTGTGCAAGAAAAGCACTACCTACAAAAAAGTAACGGGAGAGAAAAGAGAGAGAAAGAAGTGAAAACACTCGCAGGGGACTGGACAAAAAAATCTGTTCCCCAAAACCATTGACAGGGAGAAAGAAGAGGTTTTCAGTACCACCAGGATTTTATAAACAGTGGAGTACAGAGTCTAAAGGTTCAGAGCTCAGTGCCTGGCGGTGCTCTGGTGAGGAAGTAGGGTGAATCCCAGGAACAGGCAGTGTGGTGTGAGGGGATCTGTGTGCCACAGGGAGAATCAGTTCCCTTGATTGGAGTGCATTTGGTAGAGGCCATATGGCCTCCCTGGAGGACCCTGGAGATCAGCCATGTTTACTGATATTGGAACAAAGACACTGGAGGAAGCAAAACCTGATGCCAGCTATGTGTTATGATTTGCCATAAACTCTGGACCTCTGATCGTGCTAACGTTTTCTGGAGAAGCCAGCACCCAGCCATTGTTCAGCGAGACACTCCCCCAGAGATTTGGAGCAGGTCCAGGCTGCAGGGGTCTCTGAAGTGTGGGGTTATGAAACACAGTCCCATCTGAAATAAAACTGGAGAGATATGCTACCTGCAGGTGGAGAGCTTGGACATGGACAGGTAGAGGCAGGGAGCCGACAGAGGCCTGAGGCAAAGGAGGGGTGCTTAATCACAAATTGGTGAGGGCATGGGGTTCCTGCACCAGAGACTAGGGAGGTGTGTGAAGCCATTTTCACTTCTAGTGCTTACAAGCATGTGTGCACGTTCACAGATCAACCCAGTAAACTAAGCAGCGCCACCAAATGAAGAATAGAGCCATTACACCAAGCCTCACTCACCTGTGCCCTCCACGCACATTCCCCAGAAGACCAGCACAAATCCCCTCCACCAGCTTATTAGTGTACAGACTATAGAGTTCTGCAAAGTTTCGGTGCTAAAGGAAACTGGATATAACTTCATTCAGGTTTCATTCTGTTTGCAGATTTGCTTATTTCTTTTCTTTGCTTCTGGTTTTGCTTAGGTTATTTTCTTTTTTATTTCTTGGATACAAAAAGAGCAAATTTTTCTATTTTTAGTTTTTATTCTATTTTATTTTCTTTATTTTCTTCTTTTTTATTAATTCTTTTATTTAAAAATTTTTAAACTTTTTCCCCCTTCTCTGTTTTCTCTGTTCTATCAACCTTCACTCAACAAGCAGATGGAAACACCCCTAAGATCTAGCTTCCTTTATTTGATTTTTAAAATTTTTTTTAATTTTTACTTTTTACTTTTTATCTTATTAATTTTTTCCCTCCAAAATAACAAGATAAAGGAGTTCACTCCAAAAGAAAGAATAGGAAGAAATGATGGCCAGGGATGTAATCACCACAGATATAAGTAAGATGTCTAAACTAGAATTTAAAGTGACTATTATAAGAATACTAGCTGGCAATAAAAATTTTTAATGCTTGCTCATGTGGCAGGCCAACTCCAAGATGGCCTCCAATGATCCCACCTGCTAGTATTCACACTCTTGTGTAATTATCTCCTTTTGAGTGTAGGTGGCCTAGTGTCTTTCTTCTAACCAATAGAGTTCACTAAAGGTGATGAGATACCACTTCTCTGTTTATGCTAAGTAAGATTATGACTTTCATCTTGATGTGAGACTCTTCCTTGTTGGCTTTGATAAAGCAAGTTGCCAAATTTGGGATGCTTTGAGGTTCTATAAGCTTTTAGCACATAAAGACTTCATCCAGGGTGCCTGGGTGGCTCAGTCGGTTAAGCATTCGACTTCAGCTCAGGCCATGATCTCGCAGTTCATGAGTTTGAGCCCCACATTTGGCTCTGTGCTGACAGCTCAGAACCTGGAGCCTGCTTCAGATTCCATGTCTCCGTCTCTCTCTCTCTGCCCCTCCCACACTCACGCTCTGTATCTCTCTCTTTCTCAAAAAATAAATAAACATTAAAAAAATTCTACTACTGAAACGATTATTATACTATATGTTAACTAACTTGGATATTAAATTTTAAAAAATAAGATGACTTGTGTTCTTCCAGTGGAATGCTGGACATTATCTGGAAGACATTTGGGGATTATTAGATTCTACAGGGTTTGTACTTTCCATTATCTTTGGTCAATTTTTCAAATCTTTAGTGATATAAGTTTATGGGGTTTTTTTTCCCAATTTTTTATTTAAATTCTAGTTTGCTGGGGTGCCTGGGTGGCTCAGTTGGTTAAGCGTACATCAAATATCTTCACTAAGAGGCAACCAAACTCTAGTATGACTTTTAGCAACATACAACTGTATCCCTAGCACGGCCCTAACTATCCCTTAAAATGCTTGCCTGAGAAATTTCAATACTGCCAGGAAAATTTACTGTCTTTTCTAACCAACACCTAATGATAGGTCCCTAACCTCTCTCTTACAGCATTTTCTAAAAAGGGCTTACAATTATGAATCCTTCCTCTGTCTCTTTGAGATGTATATGTATCTCCTACAACTCTGATGTGTCTTTTTCAAGGACCTGAAAGTAACTGCTTTGAAATATAATTGTCAGGGAGATAGGGCCCCATCTCCCAGGCTCTGTGGGAGCATGGAATCTAACTTTTATCATTGCCAGGTAGCAGACATCGCTGGCCTAATTATACTTACAATGACCAACCTTTTATAATTTTTCACTTCATTGACTCTACTTGAGCCCTCACTCAACCCTCCCCTACTCCTTTTTAAGACAACCAGTCACTTCTGCACAAGTTGGAATGAGGTTTAGAGCTTTCCACTATTGTTAGTAGTTACTGAGTAAAATCTGTTCTGACAGCCCACGTAGCAAGGAACTGAGAAAAACCTGTGGCAAAACGACCAGCAAGAAAGTGAGGCCCTTAGTCCAACAGCCACAAGAACTGAATTCCACCAACAACCACATGAGCTTAAATATGGATTTTTGACTAGTTGACTCATGTGAACATGAGACCCCCAGCCCTGGCAAACACCTTGATCGCAGCCCTGTGAGACACCTTAAAGCAGGTAACTCAGCTAAACTGTGCCTGGACTTCTGACCCACAAAAATTGTGAGATAATAAACGTGTGGGAATTTTTTAGCTGCTTAATTTGTGATAATTTGTTACTTAGCATTACATAACTAACATACTCTTCCTCTTGGANGTCGGACGCTTAACCGACTAAGCCACCCAGGCGCCCCTCTTTTTGATATTCTTAATTATTCTTAATTTCACTATTATTATATCTTTCTCTTATCTCCTTTACTCATATCTTTTTAAAAAAATTTTAAGTGTTTTTATTTTTGAGAGAGAGACAGAGTGCAGTTTCCTGTTACTTTGATCTTAATTTGATTGAAAGTGCATATTTAAAATTTTGGTCTGAACACACCTGGTAGCCCAGGTTAAGCGTCCAACTTTTGATTTTGGCTCAGGTCATAAACTCTTGGTTCATAAGGTCAAGCCCTGCATTGGGTTCTGCACTGTAAGTGTAGAACCTGCTTGGGATTCTCTCTCTCCCTCTTTCTCTGCCCCTCCCCGACTTGTACTGTCTCTCTTTCAAAATAAATACTAAGTAACCTTTAAAAAAAAAAACTTTAAAAAATAAAACAAAATTTTGGTTTGTTTTAGCAACTGTTCTTCAGATTGTATTGTTTCAGTAATTCCATCTGCTTTCTTCTGAGAGCTGTACTCCTTCAGTTTTTAGTTACTGTGGTTTGTGATGTCATAGTCCCCTGTTGGTTTTGTGGCTGTTTTACCTGGTGATGTATTTTGGGCAAGGGCCGAAGACCTGACCCTTATCTATGCCATTTCCTAGTAGAATTAAGGAGGGAGTAGGTGGGTTGAGCTCTAGGACAGAGAACTCTAGGGATCCTCAGACCAGTTAATTTTTCCCACTTGCCGCCTCCCCACAAACCAACTCGTCCTGTCAAGGTCTTACTGGACTTAAAGAAGGCGTAATTTTGGAGGAGGCTGTGTCCTTAGACTGTGATCTGTCTTGGGATTTTGAGGAAGAAAGATATAGTGAGATGAACACCTGCATCTCTGAGTAAAATTAGTTTTATTCAATGCCTCACCTCAGCAGTGTTCTTTTGCTGACTTACCCAGAGATCTGGGTTACTTCCTTAAATTTCTTCTGAGTAGACAGACATTGATTGTCCCAAGGCAGTGTGGGAGAGAGACAACAGAAATAATTTAAAACTTCCTTTCTCCCACCTGTTCTTTCACTGTGTCCTCTAACTGTGCTCCACCTCAGACTGTGGCTACCTTCTTAGCCTTGCCCCACACATCATTGTTTTAAGATAGCTTTCAGGGGTGCCTGGGTGGCTCAGTTGGTTAAGCGTCCAACTTTAGCCCAGGTCATGATCTCAGAGTTCATGAGTGTCATCCCCGTGTGAGGCTCTGCTGACAGCTCAGAGCCTAGAGCCTCCTTCAGTTTCTGTCTCACTCTCTCTCAAAAATAAACAAACATTTAAAAAAACCACACAGCTTTCAGCTCCCTCAGTTTTCAAAATTTGTCTTAGTTCTTAAAATACGTTTCCCTTTTATAATTTAAAGGAACTAGCAGCTAATGGTAGTTCATCACTGTAAAAGGATTCAGTGTTATATTATAATTTCCATTCACAATACTTGTAAAGAAAAATCTCTGTTGTATTTATGGTTATTTTCTCTTTTTTATTCTGTATTTTGCTCACTTGTGTCTTTTCATTTTGCTTGGTCAGTTTTGCTAACAGTTTAATTCTACCATTGATCTTATTAAAGAACAGGTTCTGGTCTTGTGAATTTAATGAATTTTTTTATTGTTATATAATTCACTTATTCTTGTTTCTCTTGGTTTTGTTTTTTTTTCAACACTTCTTAAATCGAATGTTTAACTCATTTGTTTTTAATATTCTTATTTTATGACAAATATATTTGTCATTTAATTTCCATCATTTCATCATTAATTCAAGGGTAATTTAGTAATAACTTACTTAGTTTCAAAATGTCTTAAAGCTATTCTGTATTTTCTAAACTTGATTTAATCAATTTGTGGTTGGAAAGCATAGTCTGTAGAGTACTGGTCCTTTGAAACTATTAGGGCTTCCTTTGTTACTTAATACATGGCTTATTTTTATACATATTCTACATATGCTTAAAAAGAACTGGGGTGTCTGACTGGCTTGGTCAGAAGAGCATGTGACTTCCCACATTGGGTGTAGAGATTACTTAAGTAAATTAATTAAAAATATAATGGTGAACTATTCATCAAATGGAGTTACTTACATATCTACGGGCTTGATCTGGTTTATTGTACTGTTTACAAATTTTATATCTTATTTTTTGTCTGCTTCAACTATTACTTTCTTAGAGATGTGTGTTGTAAAATCATCCTTTTCATTTATTGACTTATGAACCTACTCATTTCTGTCAGTTGTCGCTTACATTTGTCAATATCTTTTGCTATCAAGATATATATTTCAGGGGTACCTACATAGTGGCCTAGTCAGCTGAGCATCCAACTCTGGATTTCAGTTCAGGTCATGATCATAGAATTGTGAGATCGAACCCCACATTGGGCTCCATGCTGACTGTGGAACCTGCTTGAGATTCTCTCTCTCCCTCTGCCCCTCTCTCCTGCTCATGCTCACATTCTCTCTCTTAAATATATATATATGTTAATATGCTCTAATATATTAATATATGTATATTAATATGCTCTAATTTCTTTTTGGTCTCCCTTTTATCCCTTTATCTATGCTGTTGTTATTTTCTGTGCATCAGTTTCTTTATCTGTAGTAATTCTTACTAGTTGCTAACAGTAAACGAGTTACTATTTGTAAAACACTTGAATAGTGTTTGGCATATGGTAGTATATAAGTAGTTAGTATAACAATGAGTAGAAGTGGTAATTAAAGCCATGGGCATGGCTGAAATTATTTGAAAAAGCATGAAACCTTGAGAAAATAAGAGGATCACTGATCAAGAATTAAGAAACTCTTTTATTTAATGGCTGAGAAGGGAGGCATGAACCCTCAAAAGAAAGGCTGCATAGTAGACAAAAAAGTAGGAGGAAAACGGTATATTCCCAGTGGCACCAGGAGTGAAGGAATAATTAATAATACTGCTGATAATGTATACAATTGTCAAACCACTATTTTGTGCACCTGAAACTAATGTAACATTGTGTGTTAAGTATACTTGGATAAAAATAATGATGAAAGAAGCTTAAGATGAAAAGAAAAATAGTGCTGCTGAGTACAGATCTGAACAAATTGTGAGAAAAACAGCATTAATTGCAACAGTTGATTGAGGGGCTTAATGAGTACAGTGGGCGCTGTGATGTAGCTCCAGGAACTCCCTTGAGGAATAAAGGTCTTATTCCCCAAGTTGCTGGGAATGTTGCCAGCAGACATGTCTCAGCTATCAACCTCCTTGAGTAATTGCCTTGGCTAAGGAGATCCTCCTTGCCTCAGGTCATACACTTTTCCTTGGCAAAGCCTGCATTCCTACTGGGGAGAACTTTGAACGTGCATTGCATTTTAGAGCTCTTTGTGGGATGAGCTAAGGCCTTTGTTGACACAGGGCATCACAACCTAACTTCTCCCTATTCCTATTTTTTTTTTAGTTTATCTATTTATTTTGAGATACACACACACGCGCGCGTGCGCGCGTACACACACACACACACACACACACACACACACACGAGGGGCAGAGATAGAGAATCCCAAGCAGGCTCCTCACAGTCAGCACAGAGCCTAATGTGGGCTCAAACCCATGAACCATGAGATCATGACCTGAAGTGAAATCAAGAGTTGGCCCCTTAACCAACTGTGCCACCTAGATGCCCCCCCCCCGCCAAATTTTTTAAAGTTCATTTATTTATTTTGAGAAAGACAGAGACAGTGTGAGTGGGAGGGGGGGCGTTTTCGAGAGAATCCCAAGTAGACTCCCCGCTGCCAGCACACAGCCTGATGGGGCTCAAACTCATGAAACTGTGAGATCATGCTCTGAGTAAAATCAAGAGTCAGATGCTTAAGGGACTGAGCCATCCAGGTGCCTCTCCCTCCTTCCAATTTTACTTCTTTTTTCTCCTTTCCCCATTTCCTGATCCCTAATAAACTTCCGGCAGACCAAAGAATTTTGCTTCCCAGGCAACTCAATTGGTGACAATGAATTTCATTGATTGAAAGTGATGATGGATAAGGGGATAACTGAGAATGCAAAAAGTAAGAAATAAATGATAAAAACACGGAAGAAGCCAAGAATGGGCAACCTATTCAAATAATTTGCTTTCATCGATATGAGGATGACTGAAATCAAGGCAGTATAAACGGTTCATCACGCTGCCCCCTCTTCAGTATGGAAGATATTTGACTGAAAGATAAAAGCCCGTTAGACCTACTGGATTGTGTATCACTGAAACTAACCTTTAACAAAATGTAACAGCAGTTAGAAAGCATTGCTTTCTGTTAGTGGATCAGGACATTAAATTCCTTAATTTGTATTAGCTCATTAAGGAGTTAGGGGAATGACTAACCTGCATTTTTAAAAGACGAACAGAAACCTTTGAATTGGCCACCTTATCTCTGTCTTGTAAATATGAACAGTCAGTATGAACCAGTTTACATTTTTATTGCCTATGCCTGATAAAACGATCCTCTAAACCCCTCCTCCGACAACTTCTTTCTAGCCCCAGCTGAACTAGAACGTCTTTACTCTTTATCCCAGAGACTTAACCTGTTTCTCAAGTAAGTTAACAACAGGACTAAAGAGACTCCTGAAAAGTTTTTCTCTGGAACCAAATGAAGGTGCAGAAAATCAAAACAAAAACAAAACAAAAACCTATATGGGAAGTGAAACTTTTAAAGAATTAACTACTTAACTGTATGTCCATAAATAATAATTTTGACCGAGTCATGAACGTGTGGTGGAGGTAAAGGTTAGGTTAAGAGTAGAGGCAGAGCTTCAAGAAAGAGGGAAAAAAAAAAAAAAACCACGATAAACTCCAGGAAGGAGCTATAAATACGCCGCTCGCTACAGGCAGGCGTCTAAAAGGTTCGCACACCACCAATGCGTGGCGACTCCAAAACAGCCCTCCGACGTCTTTTACAGCACTGGCAGGAAAGAAGAACTTAACTAGCGACGAACACAAAGGCAGAAAATTTATGATTGACCCCGGAAACATTTTATTTTGCGTAGGTATCCTGAGAATATTCTTCTGTGATTCGTTACTTCATCCGGAAGGAGAGCTAGCGAACGTCACTTGCGATTGGATTGTTTTACAAAGGCGGCGCTTTAGCGAGCCAGTCACTTTGGCAACCGGATGTGACGATCGCGGAAGCCGCTGACTGAGCTTTGCCGGGCTGGCAGCTTCGGTGGGCGGGGTCAGCCGAGCGCGTCCGGCGCGAGCTTCTCCTCAGACCCGACAGTGCCGAGGGCGGCGCCATTAAGGCCACGCCTCCGACGCTGACTCCGGTGGCTCGGGAGCGGTGCCGTAGGCTCGCGGGGGTGGAGACTCGGGCGGCTCCTCTCAAAGCCTAGGTCCCGAGCGGCGTCGTCCGCCGCTTCGATCCTTCCGGTTTCTGGTGACTGCGTCGTCTCCTTCCGAAGGCTGGGTATACGCCCCCCTCTGTAGCCTGCCGTCGTCCTCTTTTCGGCATCGAAACCCGTCCGAGTTGCTCCGGGACACCAGCAGCCCAACATTCTCTCGCTCTGGTTCTCGGCCCCCCATTGCCCACTTTCCTGGATGTGCTGGCCCCTCCCACCCCCCCTAAAATGTCCAATAACCTACGGAGGGTCTTCCTGAAACCTGCAGAGGAAAAGTCAGGCAACGCCTCGAAGTGGTAAGTACCGGTTTCGAATCTCCCTCGACAACACCCGCCCCTTGCCCGTCTCTTAGCAGGGTGTCGAGTCGGCCGTCGTTTTCGGACTCTGCGAGTCAAATGAGCTTGACTCCGTAGTGGGAGCGACTGCGGGCCAAGTGCTCGTCACTGGGGGCACCCAGAACCCCCAGAGCGCGCTCCTCTTGGAAACGTAAAGTCTCTTCTTCAGAGCCTGACGCAGGCACGCCTCGGCCGTGGCTCCGCAGGACTCCATCGTCTCAAGTTACGTAGGCGACATAGTAGATCTCCACGGGAGAGGAAATTCAACATGGCCGACGCTCCTATGTGACCAAAACCTTCTGGAAGATTCTCGCGCACTCGCAGAAAAACACGCAGCGCCCAGCACGGATTAGCAATTGCAACCCAGGTGGCGCTGGACCATCCGTGGAAAGTAGCTAGTGTTTAAGAGAACGAGAAGGAAAGGAAAAAAAATTGTGTAGTTGATGAGTATATGAATTTAGAAACTGAAAAGTGGATCTGGAATGAAGGAATGGATTTTTCACAATTCAGATAATAGTTTTGTATGGCGAGAAAGAAAAGTAGAGAGAGTAATTTTCGTGTAAAATCGATCCTTTGGGACAGAGTGATTGAAGCAGGTGTAATGAGAATGCCATCTCTAATTGGATGTCTCTGTAGAGGAACTATGTTTGACGTAGGGAGGTTCTAGTATTTCTGAAGACGTTCGTAGTTGCACATTTATAAAATAGTTTTTCACTGACTCAGTTTTTTTTTTTTAAGAAAAGGTTATGTTGGTCAAGATGAAGTGAAATGAGAACAAAATTGTTAGCGAAGATCGAATATTTTAAGTCGTAGACTCCATAGTTAGTAGACGTATAATAAGTGGTGAGAAAAAACTTACGGGTCTCTGCAGAAGAAAAATGTAAAGAAAGCATGGAAATTGAGATATAAAATTCACGGAAGACGATATGTGTTTGAAGAACATCCGGCCGCCTAAATTTAATCATAACTTTGACAGTTACTAGTTGTAAGACTAAGTACCTTCTTTCCAGTCTCCTTTCCAGTAAAAGCACTTAGAGATATTTTAAGAATTAAAAAAATAAGTGTATGTGAAATACTTGGTATAGGAAAACAGAAAATCACTATTTATGCGTTTAGCTATTATTATTATAAGATTACAAGTTTGTGTCTGTACAAATTTTATCCCAGGAAGTAGGTTTCTTTTAATCACAAGGAGATACAACACAGAATTATAATAACGACTGAAAAGCATGCCCAGTATTCTAAGAAGAAATAACTAAGCACCTTGAGCTAAAACAGTATTGAAGAACTGCGAAGAAAGAACCACTGTGTTTCAAATAGTAAAAAGAGCCAGCTTGTGTGTACGTATATTGTTTGTTGGTTTACTTTTGTTGGAAGCTGGGGGAGAGGCAGAGGTCTTGCTCTGTATAGATAATTCAAAAGTAGAATTACTTTCTAATGATGGTTCCTTTCTTCTCCCTTGTTTTGGTACCTGGATATTTGATTACATCTGACTTACCCTAACTTAACGCATTGTTTTTCAATATTAGAAATAAGAGTAAGAACTTAACGTTTTTATTACTTGTGTGTTTTAACTCTTTTATCCGGTTTCTCAACCTTTGGCTATCTATATTTGGCATTTTTTAAAACATTACAAATTGAATTATGTTTTGGTTATATTCATAAGTCATTGGGGGTTCATTTACTCATTGGTTTATGCATTGTTTTCATCATCTTTAAATGCATTTATTTCTTCAATCACCGGGGTTTGACATCACATATTTGGGACATTTACCAGATGCCTTTCTGAAGCTATTTGACTCTTATTTTGGTTATTGCTTTGCATTCTGTTCTGTTTTGTAAGTAACAATTTGCATGCTGTACAAGTATAATTTTATAAATCATTTGATTTCTGTTAGCTCTTGAATTTATTGGAAGCTTAGTTTTCATACTTCTCTGGTAATATTTTTGATGGTACAGAATCATTATCTTCATAAACTTAAAATGAGTATATGGTTTTCTTATTTTCTATTGATACTTGGATTTTTCTTGAGTTACTGCTGCTTTTGTAGAGTTTTTCAACATTGCGTTACAGAATGTTTATTGCTTAACGTATTTCCAAATTTACTCTTAGAGTATAAAGGAAAAATCTGGAAGATATTTGTGATAGTAGGCATTAAGCTTATTTAGATTGGGGCTTTATTTACAAAGAGCAAAACAAGAGTTTGAATGGTATAAGTATAAAGAATCTAAACTTTGGAGTTACAGCGACCTAGGTTTATGTCCTAGTTTTACCATTATTATCCGTATAGTTCAGACATTTTGTTGAAAAATACTCACTGAGTGCCTGCTACGGGATAGACTGTGTTAAATGGAGAGACTGACTAAAGAAGAGGATATGAACCATGCCCATGAAAACCCGCATAGTTTAGGGGAAGATGATGTAATACATTTTAAAATAGCATTCTGCACAGGATGCTGTCAGGGCTTAGAGAAAGGAAATTGTAGAAAAGGTTTTGGGGGAGCACCTGAGTTAGGGAATGTAAATAACAGCTTCCCAGTTAACGATGAATGCAGGCTGTGCCCAAGCAGAGGGAATTGGTAAATAAAGCGCCAGTATGGTTTATTATTAGCTATTGGTATTTTTGTTTGATTCTCTACCATAAGCAGGGTAAATAGCTCATAAGTTCTTGGTTTGCTCTGCTAATGAGAGTAGGCTTCATCTACTGGAGATGACTAAAGATTTTAAGAAAAGGATTGTCACTTCCCATGTGCATTTTAGATAACTGTTGGCGGTGTGGATTTGGGAACGAGGGATCAGACGTATAAAGATTCTAGTTAAGTTGTCCTTTCAGAGATTCTGAAGGCCTGAACTAGCTGATATAGAATAAGGGTTGGATTCAGAGAAATATGAAAGGGAAAATAGGCACATTTTGTTGGTGAATTGGCACAAAGAAAGGGAAATCAATTATAATGTCAGTTCTCTCGATAGATATTGGTAAGTTAATGGAGATGGGGAACACTCCAAAAAAATGATCGCAAGGTATTTGAATTTGAAACTGAGGCAGAGTCAGAGCTGAAAATAGAGACTTGAGTCATCTGCTTAGATAATAAAAGCCTGTAATAAAAGCCTGTGATTATACACCTCTCAATAATAAGAGCTGGGATATGATTGGCAATTGGCTTCTGTCTGCTCTTAATCCTTTGTTCTTAAAAGGGGAGCTACAATGAGTGTCCTCAGCAGCAGGCTTGATTTAGTTAGAAACGTAATGTTTCATTGTCAGTTTATTATGCATTTAGTTTTGTACCTTGTAAGTGTTCTTCTCTTTACTATTTGGGTGTGTAAGAAAAAGACATCGACGTGTATACCTTACAGGCTAACTGAAATCTGTTTGTCATTAATCTCTCACTTCATGCAGTTGAATTTTTTGGACCCTGTTATGTTGGCTTTATGTTAAAATAAATACAAGAAAATACATAGATGGGATTGCCCATGGGAGCATGTAATTCTGCATAAGTTATTTAATATTACCAAACCTCAAACTACAAAATGGTAATGGCAATACTCACATTACTGGGCTGTTTGTTAGGATTAGAGTTAATGACAACTATTTATAATAATGTATCTATTATGTATATAATATTATGTGGTATATAGTATTGTATATATTGTCACATTATGTATATTGTATACGTACATAATGTTAAATCATAGATAGTAAGATGGAAGAAAAGGTCTTTTAGCTGTTGAAAAAATACATTTTGCAAATATATCTGCAAAATGTTCAATAGCCTGTGAAATTTTTATCATTCCATTTCTTACTTGTGAATGTTTTATGTTGATATTAGAATTTTTTAAAGTGTCAGAACTTATATAAGTATGTTTAATATACTTTTAAATTAAACTTCTCATACCTTTTTATTAAAGTTCTTACATTGTCAAAAATTACCTGATTCACTTACTTATTCTTGGACACCAATTGTATATTTTAGTGGAATATGATAACTTGCATTTATTGGGAACTTATCATAATTCCAGCCAATCATTTCATTTGCTTCTTATAGCAAGCTTTATCATCCCCATTTTGCTAATGAAGAAATATATTCAAAGAGTTTAAGTAAATTTCTTAAAATGTATTAACTAATAATTTGAAGAGCCAAGATTAGAAGCCTGTAATTTTTCTCTTGTATTCCTCTTTTACCTTTCAATGTCTTAAACTGTTACTGTTTTTCCAGTGTAGTTTCTCAGTTCAAATACCAATTGGTTTAAAGGAATTAACACATTGATGATTTTTTGAAATCTTTAAGTGAAAAACTAGAGCATGGGATGCAGAATCTGGTTCTAATTTTAGTTCTAACATTAGCCTGCAGAATATGATTTTTAAGAAAACAGAATCTTTATAAGGTTTTAGTTATAGTTACTCTCATGGAAGATCTCTTCTAGATCTGAAAAAAAAAAGTGTATTGATTAGAGAAGGGTGGATTTCACCCTGATTTATTATTCCTTTCCTTAGCATTTTGCATTTCAGTTTTAATATTTAGAACTTATTCCATTTGTTACTAGGAAGTCATGTGTGTGTGTTTATTTTTAATGATGACTTGCAGGAGTTAATTCAGCTAAAATTATTGCTTACAATGTACCAGTTACTCTCTTAGGTGTAGAGGATATACGTGTGAATTGGATAACTTATCCCTAAGGGATTTATGTCTCTGGTAGATTATGTGAATCTCTGTTGATATAATGACATAGAGCAAACTGTATTTTCCTTCCCCTTTTGAAGGGGAAATGGAAGAGAAGAGTCTAATCAGTGATTAGACTTGAAAATAGTTTGTGCAGTATATAAATGTTTTCTGTAAAGCAGAAACCTAGATACCGTATAATCAAGTATGTGAATGAAGTATAAGAAGCCTGTGTCATTTGTTTAAAAACTACACTAATTAAAAATGTGCATGCCCATATGCAAATGATTATAAAAGCATAGGTTCTGCTCTTTGAAGCTTTTAATTTGAGAGCTAGATATTACTGATAAGTAAAGTGCATAAATAAGCCAAACAAGACTAAAGGAAAGGTATTAAGACAGTTCAGTTAAAATAGAGATTTGAAAAGGCTACATTATTTTTCATATAATTTTTTGAGGCCCTAATCTACTTGTTATTGGGAGAACAATTACAAAGCAAACGATATAGCCTCTAACTAAGAAAAACAGTATTTTATTCATTTTTTAGAAGGCATTGTATAACTCCTAGCATTAGTTGCACTAGTGGGAGTGGTTTATGGATTTCAAGTTGGAAGAAATTAATGTTTGATTGACTTGCAAATATTTCATGGAGAAGATGAAATTGATCCTCAATTTATAGCTATGTTTTAAATTGCTGGAGAAGAAAAAAAATAACCTGAAGAATACTTGGAAGTAAATGCTGTACATGGGATAATCCAGAATGGCAAAGATACCTCTCTGGGAAGATCAGAGTTTTTAAATTTAGAAGTTAGAGATGGTACTGGTGTAGAGATTGGTTATCTAGATTTTAGGTAATTTTCAAGTCAAGCTGAATTGGCAATGATGTATTATTGGAACTTTGAGAAAGGAGGTAACAGGATGAAAATAATGATTTATTCTGCCAGAGATACATAATAGTAGTGGCTGCAGTCAGAAAAACTAGTTTAAAAGTCACAGCAAGATACAGGAATGAGATAATGAGGATGAGACAGGTCTTAGGTAATGCATGTCTGATCTAGGTAGTGGAAATGGCAGTGAGGAAGAAAGAGAAGAATGAGTAAGAGCTGTAAAAAGGAAAAAAAAACCTTTACGGATGTAGTGATTCATTCACTATACATTTATTGAATGTTTACACTTTGTAAACATATATACAAGGCACTCTAGGTGAATCAGAGGTAAATAAGGGTGATAAAGGTGTCAAGAATGAGTAGGTGATTTAAAAAACCAAAGTGACTTGGGAGATAATAGTGCTGACATGACTAGATGGTAGGATAGAGTACTAGTTTTCAGTAGAGAGTAATTTTTACTTTAAAGTCATGGTTTTAAAAAAAAGTCATGGCATTAAAAGTGAAAGATCTTGGTAGAGCATAACAAATATGGAACCAAGGCCAATATTAGGGGATAGGAGTAATGGATATAACTGTGAGGCTTATTGAAAGGAGTAGTTGAAGGAAATAGTGCAAGCAATTGACGCAGTTGTTGAAACAGTTGGTATAATATTTAAGGAAGAATGTCTTGAAGGAGAAACAGGGTGAAGAATTGTGCTTTGGGGAATAGTCATAGTTGGATGCTTAAAATGCAGAATAAGAAAGAAAACATTAAGAAAAACAAGCAACTTGTTCATAATGGAAATCATGTTAGGTAGCTGTTTATGATGGATAATTAGCTAGCTAGCAGTGTCCATTTCAGCAGGGATCCCATAGAGATTGAGGATAGAATAAAGACAGATTTAACTGTGAGAACATATCTGGTGATCTTTGAGAATGAAAGTTAGTAGAATAATGGGAAAGCAAATAGACTGCAGAAGAGAGTGAATTTTGAGACAACTTTTTGGCATATCAGTGATAGGAAGTTGGTAGATGGCAGAAGTTAATTGTGGTTCATTAACATCATTACCAACTTCGTGTCATCAAATTTGGCACATAGATCTCAATCATTTCTTTAATCTTACATGACTTTAACATCTATATGAATAATCTCTTNCCATCCATCTACTTCTGTAGTTCTGGTTGTCAGATAAAATTGCATGTGTGCAATTCTTGATTCAGGCATCCTCTTTTTTTAAACATCAGTTGCTATATTTCTAGTTTGCTTATTTAAATACTCCCATTCTGATTGTTTTCTAACTTTATCTGGCCCTCCAGTCCAATAATCCCTTTAATTTCTCCTTACACTTTCACCTTTTGTGTTCTTATTTTCTTCTCATCCTGTTTAGATTCTGTAAATCATTTTAATAATTTTTACCAATATCATAAACTCTTTTGTTTCTCTTTGAGTTTTTTTTCCCCCCAGCCATTCTTCTAAAGCCACCCCGGCCCTGAATTTGCTTTCTCTTTGCTTATACCCAGTGAAACAAGAAAATCTCACAAGAGCACAGATTGGTCTCACTACGTATAGCCTTGGGCCATCAGCACTACCTGATGACCGATTTTGTCTGAGGTCATCTTGTTCTCTTTTAAAGACTGTTTCAAATCTTTTTGTTTTGCCTCAAATTTCTATTTTTGCTCCTATACTTAGCATATGATGTAATGCTTTTTTCACAGAAAAATAAAAGCCATTATATTAGAATTATCTCAACCTCTTGACACCAAAGCTATAAACTTAACTGCAGATATGCCTAACCTCTCTTTCGGTGGCAGTGGAAGAAGGTATTTCTTTACCCTCTTTAAAGTTCAGTTCCTCTACCTGGCTGCTAGTTCCCATTTCCTATCTCCTTATCAAAACTTACATTCATTTAGCCCTTCTATCCTCTTCCACTTGACAACTCATATGCACATTAACATATGCTCTGGTTCATCTAACCTTAAAAAGAGAAAAAAAATCTCTTATTTGGCCCCATTTGCCTCCATCTACTTACCAGTCTTTATCTTCCCTTTTGCAGTCAAAGTTCTTAAAAGCTGGCTGTATTTTCTATCTTAATATCCTCCAGAACATTTCCCCCCCACCAAACTACTCTTTTAAAGCCCTTATTGACCCTCATACCACTCATGCAAGTACATTTTTTTTTTAAAATTATAGGGTAAATATTCTCCTCTTGAGTTTATTTTTTTAAATTTATTTCTAGGAGAGAGAGAGAGCGTGAGCAGGGGAGGGTCAGAGAGAGAGGGAGTCACAGACCGAAACAGGCTCCATGCTCTGAGCTGGCAGTCAGCACAGAGCCTGACGCGGGGCTCGAACCCATGAACCACGAGATCATGACCTAAGCGGAAGTCGGACGCTTAACCGACTAAGCCACCCAGGCGCCCCATGCAAGTACATTTTTAATTTACATCCTATTTGACCTTTCAGAAAGTTTTAAATAAGATTTCTCAGGGGTGTCTGGGTGGCTGTTGGTTAAGCATCGAACTCTTGATTTTGGCTCAGATTATGGCCTTGTGGTTATGAGACTGAGCTGGTGTTAGGCTTCACGCTGAGTGTGGAACCTGCTTGGGATTCTCTATCTTTGTCCTTACCCTGCTCATGCTCACTTGCCCTCTCTCTCTCTCTCTCTCTCCCCCCCCAAAACAAACAAACAAATAAACAAACTTTAAAAAAGCCACCGACTGGGTGGCTCAGTCGGTTGAGCCTCTGACTTCCGCTCAGGTCCTGATCTCAAATTCTCACATTTGTGGGTTTGAGCCCCGCCTTGGGTCTGTGCTGACAGTCAGAGCCTGGAGCCTGTTTTGGATTCTGTGTCTTCCTTTCTCTCTGTCCCTCCCCTGCTTGTGCCCTGTTTCTTTCTGTTTCTCAAAAAATAAAATAAAACGTTAAAAAAATTTTTTTTAATAAATAGAATTGCCCAAGATTTTTGAAACTGTCTTCTTTGGCTTCCATTGCATCAGAATCTCTTGGTTTTCTTTCTACTACTCAAAGAAAATGGGAAACTGCTGAAATATTTTAAGCAAGGAAGGGCCAGCTTTAGTGTGCTGAAAGCTTTCAAAGGGAGAGGATGTGGCTGAAATAAAGACACCCAGTTATGGGGCGGCTGGGTGGCTCAGTCAGTTAAGCTTTCCACTTCAGCTCAGGTCATGATCTCAAAGTTCATGTCTCTACTGTCAGCACAGAGCCCACTTTGGATCCTCTGTCCACCCTCCACCCTCCCCTCCCCCACTTGTGCTACACCCCCCAAAATAAACATAAAAAGACCAGTTATGAAGCTGCTATAATAGTCCAAGCCAGAGATGATGTTTGCTTGAATTAGAATGGAGACAGATGATTTGGAAAGAATTGAAAAGATCAAGGGAAATTTAGGGGATAATATCGACAGGATTTTGTGATGGATTGAATACAGACAGTTAGAAAACAGGAGATTGCTTTTTCTGATTTAGGTATCTGAGATAGATGGTATGCTGTTTATTATAGGAAAAAAAAAACACTGGACAAAACCATGTTGAGCTTTAGATGCATTTGAAATTCTTAATGGAAATGTCATAAGGGAAATTGGATATGTAAGCCTAAGTCTCAAAAGAGCTAAGATATAAATATTTTATTTTATTTATTTATTTTATAATATTTTTATTTATTTCTAGGAGAGAGAGACAGCATGAGCAGGGGAGGGTCAGAGAGAGAGGGAGACACAGACTCAAATAGGCTCCAGGCTCCGAGCTGGTAGTCAGCACAGAGCCGGATGCAGGGCTCGAATCCACGAACTGTGAGATCATGACCTAAGCGAAAGTCGGACGCTCAACCGACTAAGCCACCCAGACGCCCCGATATAAATATTTTAATTGTTGCTGTGTAAATGATAATATAATTGAAGTCACGCACATAAAAAAAGTAATTAGGGAAAGCCTACAGAGTAGGGAGAGAATTCAGTCTCAGCTTTGGTGAATTCTAGTATTTGAAGGTTGATTTAAGTAGTATGTATGAGTTGACAAGACTGAGGAATCATTACAGAAGTAGGAGAATTTCATATATAGGAAACCTTGGGAAGAGAATATTTTAAGAAAAGGAGGAAGCATTTTTGTTTTCATCGAAATGTAGTGTATCATTTATCTTAATGATAATTGCCTATTTACATGCCCATACAACCAGCAGTTTAAGCTCTTTTCAGGACTGTGGTTTGACTAGCTTGGAGGCAAGCAAACATTTTCTGTGAAGGTCCAAATAGTAAATATTTCAGATTTTGTGTGCCATGTGATCATCTCTAGTGTAACTGCTCAACTCTGCTATTGTAGCATGCGTGAGAGCAGTCTTTACAGTAGTACATTAAAGATGAGTGTGACTGTGTACTTATAATAAAACAATTTATGGATACTGATATTTCAATTAAAGTTAAATAAGTTCTAGTCTAGTTTATTGGGGGAGGGGGGGACTTGATGAAGGTAGGCTTTTGTCTTTAAGTCCTGAAAGCAAGAATTCTTACTTCATGTTCATGCTTCTCTTTAGAGATAATGTACTAAAAGTAAATTTAACATTTCGAAGCACTGTCAAGTGGCTAAAAAAAGTTTTAAATATTTAAAAAGACACAATTATATTATTTTGGGTTGCGGAAAGGTAAAATGGTTGTTCCAGGGCTTCCTAGAATACATAGAATTTTTGGCTTTGATTTTAGTAATATTTAAGGTTTTAAAAATGCCTACTGTCAGTAAAACACACCTTTATATCATTGAGAGTTCTAATTATTATTATTATTATTTGTCTTAGAGTTTTGTTTTCATTTGATCTCTGTCATATATGGCCACACTGTCAGTTGGACATGAACTCTGCATTTATATTGCTAGAATTTAGCATGAGAGACAGTCGATAGGCAAATGAATAAAAAGATTAATATATATTGACAAATTATAATATAGCATGAAGGAAATTATAACTAAGTAGCTAATTATAAGCTAATTGTGAAAGAAGGGCACAAACTGTTAAGGTGGTCAAAGAATATCTCTCTTGAGAAGTATCATTTATGCTGAGACTTGAGTTATATGGGTGGGAGAAGACAACCTATGTAGAGAGATAGCATGTGTGATGACTCTGAGTCCAATAAGGGCTTAGTGTTTTCCAGGAACCAAAAGGTGGTTTTAGTCATAAATAACTTGAGATCTCTGCATTTAAGAAATCTTCTAAATTGATTATATGACAGATTGGTATATTTTGGATTTTTAAAAAATCAGATAATCTGTACTAAGATACGGCTCATAAGTATCAGGGTCAAAATTGGCTAGGTAAAAAAAAAAAAAAAAAAAAAAACAGTGTGTTCCACATTCACTGAAAATTATTTAGCTGAAATGGTGTTGCTATTATGTGTATGGATTGACAGACAGAGTTGGAACTAATGTGAGTAATTTCCATACCAAGGGCTGTTTATCACCAAACTTCAAATGTGCTGAAACAATAAGTCAAAGAAGAAAATGGTTCCTACATGAGTAACTCCATTTAGTCTTCAAAAATGTGGCACACTAAGGTATCATCATAAGAAATGGCCTTAAACAAAAGAAGAATGGCTGACAGTAGGACTTGTGAGCCATTGTCAGTAGAAAGCACAGAACAGGTTGAATAGAGGGCAGAAAAGAGTGAGGGAAATAGAATAAACATAAATGGAGGTGAAATGAGAATCCTGGTGAATGAGGGTAAAGGAGGAGAACAAGAGGGAAGAATTCAAGTAAAAAGAGAAGGGAGGATGCTCATAGCTTAAGAGGAACATATTCTAGTAGGCATAATTTTATACGGGGTAAAACCTTACAAGAGTTTAATTTACCCATTGCTTAATCATATGAGAAATTCTAAATCAAAGCTGATCATTATCTTTGATTGTCACTTCTACTTCAAAATCTGTTTTGCACTAGTTCACTTTGAAAACTCAAAAGTGACAAATGATATACTTTTATCATATTTTATAAATTTTTATCTTTTTAAAATAATACTTGCAAATATTTGTTTTTAAATAAAATGTATATACCGTCTAGTATGTTGTATTTATTTATTTACTCAATGTTCTTTTAAGTGTTTCAGGCTGCATGTACCAAGTAGTTCAGACGATTGGCTCGGATGGAAAAAATCTTCTGCAATTACTTCCAATTCCTAATTCTTCTGGAAATCTTATACCGCTAGTTCAATCTTCAGTCATGTCTGATGCTTTGAAAGGGAATACAGGAAGCCCAGTTCAAGTTACTTTTCAGACTCAGATTTCCAGCTCCTCCACAAGTGCATCAGTTCAATTGCCCATTTTTCAGCCAGCCAGTTCTTCAAACTATTTTCTTACAAGAACAGTAGATACAGCAGAAAAAGTTAGAGTTACTTCTGTGGGAACTGAAAATTTTACCTCATCAGTTTCTAAAGTTCAGAGTCATGGTGTGAAAATTGATGGACTCACCATGCAAACATTTGCTGTTTCTCCCTCCTCAACACAAAATGATTCACCTTATATTTTAGTAAATACTCAGAGTCTTCCAATGACTGTGAAGTCTCCAGTTTTGCCTTCTGGGCATCATTTACAGATTCCAGCCCATGCTGAAGTGAAATCTGTACCAGCGTCTTCATTGCCTCCTTCAGTTCAGCAAAAGATACTTGCAACTGCAACCACAAGTACCTCAGGAACAGTTGAGGCCTCCCAAATACCAACCGTTATTTACGTATCTCCTGTAAATACAGTGAAAAATGTAGTTACCAAGAACTTTCAAAACATTTATCCAAAACCTGTTACAGAAATAGCAAAGCCAGTGATACTAAATACCACACAAATACCAGTGAATGTTGCTAAAGAGACACAATTAAAAGGTGGTCAGCATTCTCAAGCTGCTCCTGTGAAATGGATTTTTCAAGAAAATCTACAGCCTTGCAGTCCATCTCTTGTTCCTGTTAAGTCTTCAAATAATGTGGCTTCAAAGATTTTAAAAACTTTTGTAGATAGAAAGAGTTTGGGAGATAATACTATAAATATGCCAGCATTGAGCACTGTCAGTCCTAGTGGGACACAATCCAAAAGTATGCCTATTAAAGATAATGCTTTGGTTATGTTTAATGGGAAAGTCTATCTGTTGGCTAAAAAGGGGACAGATGTTTTGCCGTCACAAATTGACCAACAGAATTCTGTTTCTCCTGATATTCCACCGAGAAAAGATACATCACAGATAGTGAGTTCAAGCCCAGTCACAGAAATATCCAGAGAGGTTGTAAATATTGTTTTGGCTAAAAGTAAATCTTACCAGATGGAAACAAAATCACTCTCAAATACTCAGCCTGCTTCCATGATCAATCTAAGGGCAGAGAAGAATAAAAAAGTGGAGAAACCATCTCTTTCTACCCCAGACCCACATAATATGAATCAACCCATTAACTACTTAAAACAGAGTAAGATTTTATTCACAAAGCCAGACTTTCCAGATGGATTTAGTACAGTACAGAATGCCCCCAGAAAAGGAAATACCATCCAGAGCATAGAGAAAATAAGTTCCTCTGTTGATGCAACAACTATTACTTCACAACAGTGTGTTTTCAGAGACCAAGAACCAAAGGTAATTTTCCCATGTCAGGGTGTTCTTTTTCTCTGTCTATATAGAAAATTTTTCTTTCTTAATTCTCAAAGTTAGTTACCTATGATGCCTCTTTCCCCCTTCTTCTCCCATCCTCCACTCCATCACACACATACCATACACACATGTATGCTTAATTAAGTCAAAGCTTTCATCTGAAGGAAATGTTTGAGGAGGATAATTGAGAGAGTCCAAGCAGTATCTCTCTCTTAAATCATTTGGCATGCCAAATCTTTAAAACAAATCAAACAAACAAAAAACTCACAGAGCAAGAAGGTTTATTGGTGAAAGATAATGTGAATTCAGAACTTGGGAAATTTTTGTGTCCGTACATATATTTATTACTGTTAGTATGTGAAAAGATCGATATTATGCATATAGGAGAGCTGGGTTTTTTGTTTGTTTATTTTGTGATGGTAGGGAAATATCTGGCAGTTTTTTAGGTAGAGGGTAGAAGGGGGTAGGGTGGTGCTAATTAGTACCTTTCAGTCATTTGTGGAAAAAGGATTTATCAACATCTTTGGTTTTGTTTTGTTTTTTAAGTAGACAAGTTTCTTTTTTTTTTTTTTTAAAAGCCCTTCTTTCTGACTCTTTAATTATTCAACATATCCACATAGTTACCTTTCTGTTCTACTTAAGATGTGTGTGTCTGTGCTCACTAAATATTTATGCCCACTCTTTCCTTACTTAGAGGTCTTAATAATGCCAGTGTTTCTCCCCTTCCAGAGATATAAAGGAGGTAAATTCTGAAGTTTAAGATTGATTAAAGGCATAAGACTTTTCCAGAAGACTACAACTTCCAACTAAAGTTATATAGATTATTTTTTAACTTGTCATTAGTCTGTATTCTTATTTCATTTGTTAACCTTTTTAGTACAAGAAAGCAAAGTAAATGAGAGATTGTGGAGGAACAGTTTAAGTCTGTACTCAGTTAAATTCATTTTTTTGAGTGTGGGTGGTAGGGCAAGGGTAATGCAAACCAACCATTTAGGACTTTAGAGCATGGATTTTTTTTTTTTTTNTAAGTAAGAGGAGACGATCACCTAGTTGCCAGTCTGATGAAATAGCTTAAGTAATTGGCAGTATTGTTTGTGTGTTTTGTTTTCTTAATTGCAGATCCAGAATGAGATGGCATCAACATTAGAAAAAGTTCCTCAAGAAAGGAATGACAAGAACCATTCCCAAAGAGGAAGCAATAAGGCATCACATGTGAAGAATGATGCTGAATTTAAAAAGTTATTTGGTCTCACTAAAGATTTGAGAGTGTGCCTTACTCGGATTCCTGATCATTTGGGCTCTGGAAAAGGTTTTGATTCCTTCAGCAGTTTGGTGAAGAGCAATACTTACAAACAGACAGAGTTTATAGAGAAGGAGGAAAAGAAAAAGCAGGTAATACATTTTTAGTGTCCTTTGTAGTTACTACAAATGTTCATGAGTGTATTTTCTTGATTTGTTTTTTAGTCTTGTGCATTAATATGAATGGTAGTTGTCTTCAAATTGGCATATATGTATATATTATACCAAATCAGTGTTAAAGAGGACCATATATACAAAGGTAAAAGTGTATCTCCAGTTAATAGGAGGTGTTTTAAGTCTTTTTATTCACCTGTTTATTTTCCATCAAAAAATTGTAAGAAAATGGCCATAACTTTTTAAACTTGCTATCCTACTTTGAAGAACATATTTAAAATAAATAATCCAAGTATAGGGAAGATACAAGCATGCAAATGTTCATTGCAGTATCACCCTTAAAACAGACATTTTAAAAAACGAACTTGGTCAATAATGATGAAAAAATAGTCCCTATGACTTTGCCTATTTTACTTAGAAATATAGCATTATTATACTATGTGATATTCTGAACTTTAGATCAGAGACTGGTCAACCATTCCCAATGAAAATCTTCCATATAATATATGTGCCTACTGTGCAAAAGGAGACAAAAAATTAAGTCAGTTCCGTTTCTCAAGCTCTTTATAAGTGGCTGGTCTAATATTGAAGCAGGAAAATGTGAATTAAGCAATTTAGTCTCAGTGAATATCATTAGGACATTGCTGTTCATTTTAATATCGTACAGTGGTAAACAACTTTTTGCTATAGTGTTCAGTCTATTTTGTTGAGTTGAATTTAATTGATAAGTATTTCTCACCTGCAAATACTTTGTTAAAAATTTGAGAGCATACTGTCTATGTGGCAATAATTTGTTTTTCTTTTGAAATCTTACTCAACTTAACAACAGGGTTTTGATAAGAAACGAAAAGCAAAAACCATTAAAAAGATGGATCGCACAAAGAAGAAAAAAACCGAGAGTGCTTATAACACAGCTCTAAACGGAGGAACTAATGTTACCAATTCCCAACTTGTCAACAGTATTTTACCAACTTCAGATGTATCACACCATAACATTCTTACAAACCGCAACAAAACTAGAGAAGAAAAGACAACTGAGGTTGAACACTGTACCCCTGAGAACCAGGAAAAAGGCACATTGAGTTCAAATGCAGCTTTTGAACAAAGCCATTCTTTTAATAAAAATTTTACTGAAGATATTTTCCTCATGGCACCACCAGAGTTAGAGGAAACCATTCGAGATGAAAAAATAAGAAGACTTAAGCAAGTGCTGAGAGAGAAAGAAGCAGCTCTTGAAGAAATGCGAAAGAAGATGCACCAGAAATAATAAAATGTTGCTCTTTTTAAAGACTGCAATGAAATAGCTGCATTTTTTTCCATATACTTTTGCATTAAGTTAGAGATGTATTAAGGTGTTCTTTGCATATGAAACTTGTTTTTTCATCAGTTGATTATTAAGTTTTATTTAAGGACTACAAAAAAGGTTGATTAACATGACTTGTGAATAATCTACATGGGGTATCTGAATCTTTGTCTAGATACCTATTTTTGGAAGGAAAAATTTTCTATTTTTCTATTATTTTAATTAGAAATCCCCAAGTTTGAATATTTGTGCAGAGTTCTTGTTATTGTATGTATGCATCTTTAGTTGAACCACTCAGGTGTTATTCCAACAGTAGATAATTATTGTATACTATTGAAATTATACAATCCAGGAGAGGAAATCGGCTCTAAACTTAGCTTTGCCAATGGGTTTATGTATGTACTCACTTAGTCTCTATCCATAAAATGATACAATTGTTGTCATTTTTTTTCAGTTTCATGGAAGAAAATATGTAATAGCAGTATTTAAATACCTGAACATTTCTCGAGAGTTAAGGGATACTTGTTTTGTGGCTTTTACAAAGTAGTTTTGTATAGTCCAAAATGGGTTTTAGAATTCAGGCTATACAATGTTTGCTTAAAGTGATACATTTATATTCTTAGGCAAATGGTTTTTCTTCTTTTTTTTTTTTTAATATGTACATATGTAACATGGTATGAAAATTAAATCTGAACAGTGGCCACATTTAATACTTTTTAAAATTGTAAAATGTTTTCTTAATGGAGGCAAACATTTTTCTGTCTGGTTTTGTTTGATTCAGAGAATTTGGGATTTGTGTGTGGATAGGGATTAATGGGAAGGAGGAAAAGTGTACCAAAAGAAAGATGAATAAATCGCTGGAAGTAAGGTCACATACAGCCTGTGCATACTGAGAAGGGAGTAAAACAAATGCAAACTGATCAACTAAATTCTGCCTTTTAGATTTTTTGTAACAGTTTTATTGAGATACTTCACTTACCATAAATTCACTCTTTAAAAAGTGTACAGTTCGGTGGTTTTTATTGTAGTCACATAATTGTGCAACCATCAACATGACCTAATTTTAGGACATTTTCTTCACTCACTTCAAAAAACCTCTTGCCTAATAGCAGTCACTGCCCAGACCCTCCTACTCCTAATCCTAGGCAACCACTAACACACTTTATGCATTTGCCTTTTGTGGAAATTCATAAGTGTGGTATGAGTCATTCAGTGTTTTCTTATTTCATTGGTTTCTTTCACTTAGCTTAAAGTTTTCAAGGTTCATCTGTGCTGTAGAATGTATTAATATTTAAATCTTATTTAAATTGCTGAATAATAATCCATTGTATGAATACACCACACTTTGTTTTCCATTCATCTGTGTATGGATATTTGGGTTGTTTACATTTTTGGCTACTAGGATGTTATGTTGCTATGAATGTTAGGGTTTAAGTTTTTATGTGAACGTATGTTTCCAGTTCTCTGACTGTATACTTAGGAGTGTAATTGGTGGGTCATACCCTACCTCTGTTTAACATTTTTGGGAACTGCCAAACTATACCAGTCAGGTTTTTCTTACCCTGCTCCACCAAAGCAGATTCTGTCAGGGACACCAGTGACTTCCATGTTGTGAGATCTAGTGGTTGGTCAGCAGCTGTCTTAATTTATCTATCAGTGGGAATATAGTTTCATGAATCATTACCTCCTTTGAAAATTCTTAAAACATTTTATTAAAGAAGCAGTACATGTGCATTGTAGAAAATTTAAAAATACAGCAAGTTAAAATATTAAAATTTGAAACTTCATGTTCTCCTCATGCTAAAATATTAATGTTGGGGTGCCTAGATGGCTTAGTCGGGTAAGCATCTGGCTTCAGCTCAGGTCATGATCTCAGGGTTCGTGGGTTCGAGCCCCGCATCAGGCTCTGTGCTGACAGCTAGCTCAGAGCCTGGAACCTGTTTCAGATTCTGTGTCTCCCTCTCTCTCTGATCCTCCCCTGCTCACACTGTCTCTCTCTCAGAAAAAAAAAAATTAAAATTAATGTTGAGGCTTGGAAATAATGTGATGGACTCTTTTGTTAAATTTATTCCTAGGTATCTTAATGGTTTTTGGTGCAGTTGTAAATGGGATCAATTCCTTAATTTCTCTTTCTGTTGCTTCATTATTGGCACATAGAAATGCTTATTTCTGTACATCGATTTTGTGTCCTGTGACTTTACTGAATTCATGTATCAGCTCTGGCAGTTTTTGGGTGGAGTCTTTTGGGTTTTAGATATAGTTTACCATGTCATCTACAAATACTGAAAATTTTACCTCTTCCTTGCCAGTTTGGATGCCTTTTATTGTTGTTGTCGGATTGTTGTGGCTAGGACTTCCAGTACTATGTTAAATAACTGGTGAGAGAGGACATCCCTGTCTTGTGCCTGACCATAGAAGAAAAGTTCTCAGTTGTTCCCCATTGAGGATAGTATTAGCTGTGGGTTATTCATATATGGCCTTTACTATGTTCCTTCAAAACCTAATTTATTGAGGGCTTTTATCATGAATGTATGTTGTACTTTTTGTGAAATGCCTTTTCTACATCTATTGAAAAGATCATATGGTTCTTATCCTTTCTTCTATTAATGTGGTATATCATGATTGATTTGTAAATATTGAACCACCTTGCAAACAAGGAATAAATCCCACTTGGTTGATTTTTTTAATGTACTGTTGGATTTGGTTTGCTAGTATTGAGAATTTTGGCATCCATATTCATCAGGGATATTGGCCTGTAATTCTCTTTTTTAGTGGAGTCTTTCTCTGGTTTTGGTTTCAGAGTAATGCCTCATAGAAGAAATTTGGAAGCTTTCCTTTTCTAATTTTTGGAATAGTTTAAAAAGAATAGGTATTATTAGCTCTTCTTTAGGTGTTTAGTAGAATTCATCTGTGAAGCTATCTGGCCCTGGACATTGTTTGTTGGGAGATTTTTTTAAATTACTGATTCAATTTCTTTTCTGGTTATCAATCTTTTTAAGTTTTTGATTTCTTCTTGTTTCAGCTTTGGTAGTTTATGTTTCTAGGGATCTCCCATTTCTTCCAAGTTGTCCAGTTTGTTGGCATATAGTTTATCATAATATTCTCTTATAATTGTTTGTATTTCTGTATTGTTATTTCTCATCTTTCTTTCGTGATTTTATTTATTTGATTCCCTTCTCTTTTCTCTTTGATAAGTCTGGCTAGAGGTTTGTCAATTTTATTAATTTTTTCAAAGAACCAGCTTCTGGCTTCGTTGACATGTTTCTATATCATTTATTTTTGCTCTCATCTGTATTATTTCCTTCCTTCTGCCTTTAGACTTTGTTTGGTGTTCTTTTTCTAACTTCTTTACTTTAGAGATCCATAACTAAAGGCTATTATTAAAGAGATATTTGAAGTCATAGGTCTGAATAACATCACTTAGGGAGATGGAATAAACAGAGGGTAAAATTGTGGGCTCATATCTAAGTACATTTAAAAGTTAGAAAAAGGACAACCATAAATTTTGCAGATTGGAAGAAATGAATATTAAATGAATTGTATTTATAAATCCTTGAAGTGTCTGACACATAGTAAACAATAACAGTGTTTGTTAAATAAAATAAATTCAACTACAATCACCCTGACATATTGCATTCATCTTCCATTTCATTTCATTTTCTTACCTGCTTGTTTTAGCCTACTTTCTCCTTTTGATTTTTCTACTTCTTTATATTAAGGTTTTGCTGATCATGCATCATCAGGCATCCACATTTCTTCTTACTACATATCATTATGCTGAAATGTGGCTTGAATCCTTTACAGCAAGATCCCCAGTTTGTTAATATTGATACTCTCAAACCCTTACTCTCTCAGTCTGATATTCACTCAAATTAGGCTTTTTGCACTCCTCTAAAACTTTTTAAAGGTTTCCAACAACCATCATATATGCTAAATCTAATGTCAGTTCTTAGTCTCTTACTTGACCTGTCAGCATTTGACAATTTTTATCAGTCATTGAAATGTGTTTTTTACTCAGCTTCCAAATCTTGTTTTCCTACTACGTTATTGGCTGATTCTTCATCTTCTCCATGATTTTTTATTGTTGATTCTTATTGTTGGAATTACTTATACAGCTTAGCACTTGAATCTTGTTTTCCTGCTACTTTACTGTCATTTATCACTTCATGATTTCTTATTATTGATTCTTATTTTTGGAGTTACTTATACAGCTCAGTGCTTGTATGTCTTTTATCTTTACATCTATACTCATGTGTTGACTTTGTCTAGTTCTTACGCATCAGTGTTTATGCACACTATCTTCAGGAACTCTGCTTTGACCTTCAGCACTGTATATCCAATTGCCTTCTTGACATTGCCGCTTAGAAGTTTGACTGGCATCTCAAAATTAACAGAGGCCAAACCCAGCCTCTGATTATCATCCACACGCAAATTTTGCCTCAACCAAGATCTCCTCTATCTAAGTTAATGACAAATCTAGGTTTCCACTTGTTCAAGTGACAACATTTGGGAGTCCACTTTGATCTCTTTTGGTCATACCCTACAATGTGTATGTTAAGAAGACTTTCTGGTTTACATTCACTCACATGATACCTGCAGGCAGACCGTTGCTCACCACCACATTATGACTACCTTGCTTTATTTCATTTGATTATTCTTCAATTCTTCTGGAGAGAAATTTGGCAGTGTCTAGTAAAATCTCAGAAACCTTTCAACCAACGCAGCAGCAATTTTAAGAATCTACCCTGAAGATATGCCTCCAACAATATTAAAACATATATGCAAAAGTTTATTAATTATAGCATTTTTTTAAATTGCAAAGGATAGAAAACCCAAATGCCCATTCATAAGAGAGTGGTTGAAAAATATACGACATAGGCACACAGTGGAATACTAAGTAGCTGTAAGAAAAGAATGAAGAACTTAACTGATAATGGAGTGTTTTCCAAGACATACTGTAAAGTGAAAAAGCAAAGTTCAAAAGAATATATATAGCTTGCTACCCCTCATGTAAGAAGAAATGCAAGAAAACATATAGACATGTATTCATTTATACAAAAGAAATTAGGAAGGATAAACGAAGAATAAGACTGAGTCTAAGGGAAAGAGAAGAGGACAATAGGAATGGGTTAGCAGGGATGAAGTACAATAACACTTCTCTGATTGTATCTTTTGCTATAGCTCTGATTCTTGGAATTGTGGTAATGTTTTGCATATCGTTTACATACCCCCATATAAACAAATGATTAAAACCAACCAGGAAATAGGGGCTCCTCAAATAGAATGTAAATACTAACTAACAAAAGCATACGTTACAAAATAACATGAGCACACTTAAGTGGATGGGAAAGAAAGCTAATCTAAGGCCTAAGTGCTGTAATCTACTTAGTAAAAGTGTTTCCCACAGAGTTATGAGTTAGCATACCACTTTCATTTGTATTTCAGAATTGAACAAAAATGTACATATAGATAATGAGAGACCGATTTCTTACTGTTGGAGGAAGACCTAGGGAGGAAGGCTAAGCTAAACCCTGTAGTATGAGATTAGAATAAGAGGCACTAGTTTAAACTCAGGTTTTTAAATATGCTTTCAGACATAAATATACATGTGGGTATATGTGTAGATTATGCATACATATATACATTCATATGTTTCCTAGCTTTCATTGACAGGGCCTAGAAGCAGTGACACTCCAGGACAATGAGCACACCTAGCACCAAATCTTGGTTTCTAACCATCATTCTTCAACAAAAGGAAACAGAGCTCCTTGGAGAAGTGGATTCCAGGACAGGCAAGAAAAATACAAGATGAACCTAGAATATCTCGTGATGTCAGAAGGTAAGGAAATGTTACCCCCAAGATGGAGGCGTATCTAAAACAGGAGCCAATCTGAAGGACCTCTTCATGGCCAAAACTGGGATATTTTCAACAACGAATAATGATGGTATTTGATTTTAACGCTTAGATAATACCCAGGGAATCTATCTGTATGTATAAAAGTCTAATACATAACTGGGGGAGGAGGGACCGCTCTTCCTTACAGTTGAATTCCAATTACTAGATGTAGACAGAAATGCGGAATACAGAATTATTGCAAATGCCCCAATAACTATTGCAAGCAAGATTTACCAATGGATGCTAAAATGAGTGGGCGGAAGTTTGATGAGGAGAAACTGGATTTGCAGTCTCAAAGTATCTTCCCAAAGGTGTTTATTAACTATAAATGTAGAGATAGTAACTTTTTAGTGAAGAAACCTAGCAGATCAAGGTAAATATCACCAGTAATAAGATATACCAATATCACAATCCCATTATATAATGCATAGTCTTTTGTGTGGGTAGTGGTCTCTAAAAATATAAAACCTTTTTGTTGGGGTGGCTCAGTTGGTTAAGGATCTGACTCTTGATTTCGGCTCAGGTCGTAATCTCATGGTTGAGAGACTGAGCTCTGCCTTGGGCTCTGCCTTGGGCGTGGGGCCTGCTTAACATTCTCCCTCTCCCTAAGATCCTCTCTCGCTTTCTCTTTTAAGAAGCAAAAACAAAAACAACAAAACGAAAACCTTTCTATTATGTATGTTTGTTTCTCCCCTAACATTCATACATTGAAGTCCTAACCCCCAGAGTGGCAGTATTTGGAGATAGGGGCTCTAAGGAAGTAATTAAGGTTAAATGAGAATAAGGATAGGGCCCAGATTCAATAGGATTAGTGTCCTTGTAAGATGAGACATCAGAGTGCATCCTCTCTCTCTCCACACCCCCACCCCAGCACAAATGCACTGAGCCAGCATGCTCAAATTGAGGAAAGGTTATGTGAGGACATAGCAGATATGCTGCCATATGCAAGCCAGGAAGAAGGCTCTCATGAGAAACTGAATTGTCTGGAACCTTAATCTTGGACTTTTAACCTCCAAAATTGTGAGAAAAGAGATTTTTGTTGTTTAATTCACCTAATCTGTGGTATTTCATTATGGTGGCCTTAGCAAACTCTTTCCAAAGTATGAAAAAGTATCACATAAAAGAAAAAAGAAAATTATCAAGTAAACTCAATTTATGGGGCATTCTACAGATTACTTTTCTTCAAAAGTGTCAAGATCAAAAGACAAAGAAAAGACTGATGAACTGTTGCAGACTGGAGAGACTAAGGAGGGGCAAAAACCCAAAACAACTACATACAATATAGGACCTAGGGACCTATGATAGGATTCTGGAACAGAAATATGACATAGGTGGGAAAAAAATATGTGAAATTTGAATAAGGCCTGTAGTTTAGCTAATAATATTGTACCAGTGTCAATTTCCTGTTCTTGTTATAAGGTGTTACATTTAGAAGTGGGATAAAGGACATAAGGGAATCTTTTGTACTATTTTTGCATTTTTTTCCTGTAAGTCTAAAATTATATCAAAGCAAAAATGTTAAAAACAAACAAAAGAAAATCTTTTAAAAGTGTAAATCAGGGAGCGACCTGGTGGCTCAGTCGATTGAGTGCCCTGCTCTTGATTTCGACTCAAGTCATGATCCCAGGGTCATGGGACCAAGCCCCGTGTCAGACTCTGTGCTGAGGGTGGAGCCAGCTTAAGATTCTCTCTCTCTCTCTCTCTCTCTCTCCCCCCCCCATCCCGCTCTCCCCTGCTTGTGTGCACTCCCTCTCTCTCTCGCTCTCAAATAAAAAACAAAATAATAGTAATAATAATAAAAAATGTAAATCAGAACATTTCCTCCCCTGTTCAAAATCCTCTGGTTGTGGGGCACCTGGGTGGCTCAGTCAGTTAAGCGACGGACTCTTGGTTTTGGCTCAGGTCTTGGTGTCATGGTTCATGAGATCAAGCCCCACGTTGGGCTGACAACATGGATCCTGCTTGAGATCCTCTCTCCCCCCTCCCTCTCTCTCTGCCTCTTCCACATATGCGTTCTCTCTAAATAAACTTTAAAAAAAACAAACCTCTCATGGCTTTCTATCTTACTCAAAGTAGATGCCAAATTCTACACGATGGCCTAATAACCCTACACTACTTGTCTCCCTGTTTTCTCTTTAACCTCATCTCCTGCTAGTGCCCCCACCCCCACTAAACTTTAGCCAAACTAGCTTCTTGCTGTTCCTTAAATATAACAGGCACATTCCTGGCTCAAGCGCTTGCATTAGTGTTTCCTGACTACCATTCGTTGTTTCTCCTATAGCTACCTGCATGGCCTGCTCACTCACATGTTTTGTCTTTACTCAAATGTCACCTCATCAATTAAGCATTCCCCACCACCCTGTTTAATTTTGCGTCCACCAGCCTCCTGCAATTCCATATTCTGATATTATTTTTTCCCATAACCCTCATCATTATTAATATTCTGCATATTTTACTTATTTAATTCTATTATTATATGTTGGTATACAAAAGACTTTATTATACCTCTAAGTTTAAGCCAAAGAGGCTTTGGGCTATTTTGTTCACTGATGTATTACCAGTAAACATGAATGGAGAATGAATAGTTCGATGGAAGCTGCTTCACCTCCAATGAGGGAGTGAATGAGAAATTCCAGTTTCGAGAGCGGGAAGGAAGAAACAATAAAGAAGAAACATATGAAGAAAACAGAACTTTCCTTCATGTGTTACTGGATCACTGGCCAGACTATTACGTGGTCACCACTAATTGCAATGAAGCCTGGGAACATTACAGGTCAAACAAAATTTACCTTCTGATGGTAAAGGAGAGAGTGAATACTGGGTAGATTGCTGGTAGTGCCTGCCATGAGAACTGTATCTACCACATTTTCACAAACAGTTTAGGTTATAAGGACAACAAATAAATGCTATAAACTATTCAGACAGAAAAATTATTGTTACCTAAGGAAGCCCAAACTTTCATAATTTATACTTTTTTTTTTTTTTTGGAAATACTAAGGGGAAAAAAATAACACAACATTTACAGATTTCTGGGAATAAAAACGTAAATCAAGAACTTTCTATATGTGTATTTTGAATGATGTATGATACCAAGAAAAACATATTCTCAAATACTCAAGAGCCCAGAAAATATACTTTTCATCTCTTCCTCTTGAATAAAATTACTTAAACATGTACTATTACAACTGTTCATGTGTCTTCTTTAAGAACAATATTCCTACCTTTGTTGGCTTTGTACTGTGTCAGTTTGGCTAGGCTGGACTACATTTCCCAGAATTCCCTTTGGTGTATATTTCCAGTTAGGGTTACAAAGAGATTCTTGTAGGAGAATTGGGAAGGCAGAAGTGAAGGAGTACTCATCTTGTAGCTTCTACATGTGTCTCTGATCTACTGGCTCATTTTGGCATGAGACAGTGGCCAGATCCAAAACTACTTTATCTTCCCCTGGATCTTTCTTCAACTTCTCTTACTCCTCAGCCATGTGACTGTGTTTAGCTCTGGAAATGAGCCTTGGCTTCTGGAGGACATGAGTACCATCAAGATCAAAACAAGAAGTGACACAGATTTCAGTCTGTTCTGGTGGTCTTCAGCTTGTGCCTGTGTGTTCTAATTTGTCCTCCCTCTCCCTTACACTACGTTCATCTTGCTGGTTTTCTTCACTGTGGCTTCAAGTTACAGAATTAATGGGAAGAACGTATCTCCTCACAAGGAGGCAAGAAGATCAGAAAGATCAGACTCCTGGAACAAATCATTACACACACACACACACACACACACACACACACACACACATTCTAATAGTTCTGAGATTTGACTGAACTCTGATATACTACTCTTGAATTTTTTTTTACACTACTCTTGAATTTATAAAGAAATTCTCAGGGTGCCTGGGTAGCTCAGTCGGTTAAACATCTGACTTTGGCTCAGGGCACGATCTCACGGTTTGTGAGTTTGAGGCCTGCGTCAGGCTCTGAGCTGTCAGCACAGTCTGAGCCTGCTTAGGATTCTGTGTCTCCCTCTCTCTCTGCCCCTCCCTCACTTGAGCTCTGTCTATCTCTGTCTCTCAAAGGTAAATACAAAGGTTTAAAAAAATAAAAAAATAAAAAAATAAATTCTCCAAAAATTTCTCCTATGAGTTTTAGAATTTTGCTTTCAAAGACTGTTCTTTGCCTCATATTGATTTTTGTGTGTAGTGTGAATAAGAAGCTCAATTTCATTTTTTTCCATATGTTTAACCAATTGCACCCAGCATTCTTAATGAGGAAGTCCATCTTTTTTTGAATGGCATGGAATAATAACTTTATTATATAGCAGGTGTCCATATATGTGGAGGCTTATTTTCCTTATCTTTCTCTTAGGTTCCATTGGTATATCTATGTATCAGTAAATGCTTGTGTTTTGATTACAATAGCTTTAATATAAATCTTAGCAAGTACTCTTACTCCTCTTTATCAAAAGTGGTTTTGAATTCTTGATCTTTTAAATTTTATATACATTTTGTTTATATACATTTATATACATCTTGTTGAATTTCATAATGCAATATTTTGGTCAGGTATTGGGATTGAATGGAATCAATAGGAACATTTGAAGATAATTGACATGTATGCAATGTTGATAGAATCTCTATTCATGGTACATTTCTCCGTTTGTTTATGGAGAATGGCTTTCAATTGAGTTTTAAAATATTTTCTACAGGGGCGCCTGGGTGGCTTAGTCGGTTGAGCGTCCGACTTTCGCTTAGGTCATGATCTCGCGGTTCGTGGGTTCGAGCCCCGCGTCGGGCTCTGTGCTGACTGCCAGCTCAGAGCCTGGAGCCTGTTTCAGTCTGTGACTCCCTCTCTCTCTGACCCTCCCCTGCTCACGCTGTCTCTCTCTCTTTCTCCTAGAAATAAATTAAAAAAACATTAAAAAAAAATATTTTCTACAAAGGTGTTGCACAACTTTTTGAAGGTTTATTTCTAAATAGCTTGTATCTTTGATATATCAAATGGTAATTAACAATATTTCTCAGTGTGAAATATAACACTCTAAAAGTGCCTAATGGAATCAAACTGTATGAATTTATCAGTGTGCTGTTTTTTCACTCAATATTATGTTTTAAAGATTCATCCATTAGTTCATTCATTTCCAATGCCATGTGGTATTTCATTTTATATGTATACCATAACTTATCCATTCTATCGTTGATAGACATAGGTCTTTTCCCAGTGTTTGACTGTTACAATGCATCTATAAAATAAATCTTACATTTGTGCCCTTGTGCATGTAAGTATGCATTTTGGTGGGACTTACCTAAGAGTAGAATTACATCATAGAAAATGTCACACTGTTGTAAAGGGATTGTATTATATACTTATCAGCGGTTTAATAAGAGTTCCCAATATTCCACATTCTATGTAACACAGAAACTAGTCAGTTCCTTGTTTGTTTATCCAAAGTGATATGTCCATAGTGGTATCTTATTTCCTTGATTCCTAATGAGTTTGAATAATTTATCATATGTTTACTGATCATTTGAATTTCTTTTTTTGTGAAGTGCTATGCCAAGTCTTTTGCTTATTTTCTCTAGATATTTCTGTAAATTGTTTATAAATTTCTATAAACTGTATATTTCTTATTTATAGGAGTTCTTTATATATTTTGAATATGAGATTTTTGTTCATTGTATGTGAAGCAAATATTTTTTCTTCCTCTGTGATTTGTGTACTTAGTATTTTGTAATTAATTAATCAGTCTTTTCCTTTTGTGCTTATTGAGTCACATTTTTGAAAAGTCCTATCTCCTCCAAGATCATGAAGAAATTTTCCTACATTATCTTCTAAAAATTTTATAATTTCCCCTTTCAGAGTTAAGAATTTATTTCACCTTATCATGAAGAGATATTTGTGTGGGTATATTTATTTATTTTCATACTGATACTCAAATGTCATAGAACCATAGTAAGAAATCCATCCTTTCTCCAGTGTTCTCTATGCCACATCTGTTGTATATCACATTTACATACATGTATAAGCGTTTCTGTATTTCATCTTCTATTCCACTGGTCTGTTTATCCCTATGTCAATATTGTGTTGCCTTCATTACCCTAACCTTATAATGTCTTTTTAAAAATTGAAGTATAATTGACACATAATGCTACAGTAGTTTCAGGTATACAACATGGTGGTTGGGCAAGTCTATATGCTATGCTCAACACAAATATAGTTACCATCTGTCATCATACAATGCTTTTACAATGCCATTGACTATATTCCCTATGTTGTACCTTTTATCCTCATGACTTATCTATTCCATAACTGGAAGCCCGTACCTCCTACTCCTCTTCATCCATCTTGCCCATCCCCCACCCCCAGCAACCACTAAGTTTTCTTTGTATTTATGTATCTGTTTCTACTTTTTTGGTTTGTTTTGTTGTTTTTTAATATTCCACATATAAGTGGAATCATATGGTATTTGTCTTTCTCTGACTTGTTTCACTTAATGTAATACTCTCTAGGTCCACCCATGTTGTTGCAAATGAGAAAATTTAATTCCTTTTTTATGGCTGAATAATATTTCATTATGTATGTATGTATATATCACAATTTCTTTATTCATTTGTCTATTTAAAGAAATTTTTTAATGTTTTTTATTTATTTCTGAGAGAGAGAGACAGTGTGAGCAGGGGAGGGTCAGAGAGAGGGAGACACAGAATCTGAAACATGCTCCAGGCTTTGAGCTAGCTGTCAGCACAGAGACTGACGCAGGGCTCAAACCCACAAACTGTGAGATCATGACCTGATCTGAAGTCAGACGCTTAACCGACGGAGCCACCCAGGCACCACCATTTGTCTAGTTTTTTATGTTTTATTTAAACTTCAGTTAGTTACCATAGTGCAGTATTAATTTCAGATGTACAATATAGTGATTTAACACTTTCATACAATACCCGGTGCTTATCACAAGTGTACTCCTTGATCACATCATCTGTTTGGTGCACCCCCCGCCCCACCATTCTGACAACCACCAATTTGTTCTCTATAGTTAAGAGTCTGTTTCCTGAATTGCCTCTCTCTTTTTTTCCCCTTTGCTCATTTGTTTTGTTTCTTAAATTCCACATATGAGTGAAATCATGAGGTACTTGTCTTTCTTTGACTTATTTTGTTTAACATAATAATCTCTAGCTCAATCCATGTCAAAGCAAATGGCAAGACTTCATTCTTTTTTTTTATGGCTGAGTATTATTCCATTGTGTATATATACCACATCTCCTTTATCCATTCATCTACTGATGGACACTTGAGTTGCTTCCATATCTTGGCTACTGTAAATAATGCTGTGATAAACAGTGGTATATATATCTTTTCAAATTAGTGCTTTTGTTTTCTTTGTATAAATATCGAGGTAATAAAATTCCTGGATCATATGGTATTTCTATTTTTAATTTTTTGAGGACCTCCATACTGTTTTCTACAGGGGCTGCACCAATTTACATTCCCACCATGAGAGTTCCTTTTTTCTCCAACACTTGTTATTTCTTGTCTTTTTGATTCTAGCTATTCTGACAGATGTGAGGTGATATCTCCTTATGGTTTTGATTTTTATTTTCCTGATGTTGAGTATGCTGAGCATCTTTCCATGTGTCTATTGGCCATCTGTATGTCTTTGGAAAAATAAAGTAAAAGTTGTGTTGTTTTTTTCCCCTTAGTATTTCCAAAATAAAAGTAGAAATTATGAAAGTTTGGGCTACTTTAGGTAACAATAATTTTTTGTCTGAATTGTTTATAATATTTATTTGTTGTCCTTATAAAAAACTTTTTGTGAAAATGTGGTAGATATGGTTCTCATGGCAGGCACTATCAGCAATCTACCCCGTATTCACTCTCTCCTCTACCATCAGAAGGTAAATTTTGTTTGACCCGTAATGTTCCCAGGCTTCATTGCAATTAGAGGCGGCCACGTAACAGTCTGGCCAGTGATCCAGTAACCCAGGAAGGAAAGTTCTGTTTTCTTTATACGGCTCTTTTTTATTGCTTCCTTCCCGCTCTTGAAACTGGAATTTCTCATTCACTCCCTCATTGGAGGTGAAGCAGCTTCCATCGAACTATACATTCTCCATTCCTGTTTAATGGTAATACATCAGTGAACAAAAATAGCCAAAGCCTCTTCCCTAACTTAAACTTAGATGCATATTCTAGAGAAGAGGCCCCTGCCAGTAATAAACACGTAACAAAAGCAAGAAGTAAATCTTTGTTGTTTTCTGTTCCTGCATCATTATCTAGCTTATTCTGATAGATGATGTTCTTATTATCTGCTTGATGTCATTGTAGCATCTGCAATGATGTCCCCCTTTCAATTCCGTTTCTCCCTCCCTTCCTCCTTCTGGCCTCCCAGTCTTACCACCAGAGATTTGTCTATTTTATTATTCTTTTGAAAGAACAAACTTGGGGCTTTGCTTGTGTTTGTTTTCTAATTTTTTTAACGTTTACTCACTTTTGAGAGACAGAGAGAATCAGAATATGACTGGGGGAGAGGCAGAGAGAGAGGGAGACACAGAATCCGAAGCAGGCTCCAGGCTCTGAGCTGTCATCATAGAACTCCATGCGGGGCTTGAACTCACAGACCATCCACATTGTTGCATATAACAAAATTTTATTCTTTATTTTTGAGAGAGAGAGAAAGAGAGCAGGGGAGGGGCAGAGAAAGGGGTAACAGAGGATCTGAAGCAGGCTCTGACAGCAGGCAGACCAATGTGGGGCTCGAACTCATGGACCACGAGATCATGACCTGAGCTGAAGTTGGACGCTTTACCAACTGAGCCACCCAGGCACCCCATCTTTTCTTTTTTCTAATATATTCATTAAAGGTTGTAAATTCTTTCCAAGACTTACCTGTTTCCCATAGATCCTTGTATGTTATTCTTGTCTTATTATTCAGTTCAAAATATTTTCGAATTTCCATTATGATTTCTTCTGTGATCCATGGGAGTCTAGGAAGTGTATTTCCTCACTTATAAATAAACATGTTTTGTTATCTTTTTTTTAGATTAACAATCTAAATGAATTTTGAACAAAGAACATATTGTAATTTTAATCCTTTGAAAACTAAATATTTCTCTTGTAAACAATACATAGCTTGATTTTTTAATCCAGTGTAACAATTTTTGTCTTTTGACTAGTTAATATCATCCATTTACATTTAATTTAATTACTGATAAATTAAGATTTCTTCTACCCTCTTATTTTGTTCTTTACATTTATCATATATGTTTATTATGTTGTCTTTTCTTTCTTGACTTTCACCATTATTTTATCATTATTCTATTCTACTGAAACATGTACATTTCACCTTTCAAAGCATGAATTAAGAAAATACCTATCTCCTTCAAGCTCCTTCGAGCCTGACACAAGGCTCGAACCCACAAACTGTGAGATCATGAACTGATCTGAAGTCGGATGCTTAACCAACTGAGCCACTCAGGTGCCCTTACATTAATTTTTTAACATATCCATTTAATTTTTTAAAATTTCAACTATATATTTTCATTCCTCAAAATGCTAAGGGGCCCCTGGGTGGCTCAGCTGGTTAAGCATCTGCCTCATAATTTCCACTCAGGTCATGATCTCATGGTTCTGAGATCAAGTCCCACGTCAGGCTCCATACTAGCATAGGGCTTGCTTAAGATTCTCTATTTCTCCCTCCGCCTCCCATCACCCTCTCAAAAATAAAAATAGAAATGCTTAGTCTTTCTTTCTTTCATTCTTTCTCTGCACACATTTTAGGGCTGTTCTTTATTTTCTTAACTATAGAAAAACATGACAATTATATTTTGTTTCAAGTAACTACAATATCTGAAGTTTTATGGGTCCATTCCTATTGTTTATTCATTCTCTAGGTTCATAGTGCCTTGTATTCTTATATTTTTAGTGAATTTTATTTGTGAGTAGTTCAATTTCATTAAAAATGTGCTTTTTGAGATTCATGGAGACTTTAGTTGTTATTATTAATATTAATATTATTGGTATTATTGTGGGCTCATTCAGAAAGTGTGTGCATTTTGCTTCTGCCAAAGTTTGGGATAACTTCTTGTTTGGGACTGTTTTATTTAGTTATTTATTATTTATTTAATTTTTTTCTTTTTACAGATAGTTTATTGTCAAGTTGGTTTCCATATAACATCCAGTGCTCATCCCCACAAGTGCCCTTCTCCATGCCCATTTCCCCTCTCCCCCCCCCACCCATCAGTCCTCAGTTTGTTTCTCAGATTTCAAGAGTCTCTCATGGTTTGACTCTCTCCCTTTCCCCCACCATTTCCCCCCTTCTTCTCCCCCATGGTCCTCAGTTAAGTTCCTCCTAATCCTCCTATACGTGCAAACATATGATATTTGTCCTTCTCTGCCTGACTTATTTCGCTCAGCATAACACCCTCAAGGTCCATCCATGTTGCTACACATGGCCAGATTTCATTGTTTCTCATTGCCATGCAGTATTCCATGGTATAGATAAACCACATCTTCTTGATCCATTCATCTGTTGATGGACACTTAGGCTCTTTCCATGTTTTAGCTATTGTGGAGAGTGCTGCTATGAACATTGGGGTACATGTGCTCCTATGCATCAGCATTTCTGTATCCCTTGGGTAAATTCCTAGCAGTGCTATTGCTGGGTCATAGGGGAGTTCTATTGTTAGTTTCCTGAGGAACCTCCACACTGTTTTCCAGAGGGGCTGTACCAGTTTACATTCCCACCAACAGTGTAGGAGGGTGCCCGTTTCTCCACATCCTCGCCAGCATCTAGAGTTTTCTGATTTGCTCATTTTAGCCACTCTGACTGGCGTGAGGTAGAATCTCAGTGTGGTTTTGATTTGTATTTTGTTTGGGACTGTTTTAAACTAAAGTTTTAGTTTGAGAGTTTGCAGATGACTCCAACATTATATAAATTTGCATGCTAGGTCAAATGGTCAGATTATAAGATTCAACATTTTAGGGCTATTGCCTTCCTCTGCTCAATTGCCAAGTTGCAGACAAATTTTCATGTAATTATTGGTCAAAGTGAGTGGTATTTCTAGTTTACTGTTATACTAAGGTGTATATAGCACATTGGTGCCTCTGACTTAAGAGAGGAAAGATCTCTGCTTAGACTCTCCACCTTAGACAGACCCTGAACTTTGCCCCCTACACCCCATGTGCCATGGAAACTGAAATCCAAGTCCATCTAGTTTGGCAAATGTCCTCAAATTCTTCTTACCTCTCTGGTTCCCATCATCACAAAGTCTCTGGCTTGAGTATTCCTTACTTTCATTCCAGCTGAATAGTGCTCTTAATAAAATGTTTTAAAGCTTTTATCTAGCACTTTAGTTGTTTATAGTGGCAATTTGGTCTAGAAATATTGTGCTATCCTATCAGAAACAGAAATCTCCTTTTCCTATTTGAATCGATTTAGATGATTTCTATTGTTTTAGAAAAATGCTTATAGCAACTACATTTTTTTTCCACAAAATGATTGGCCTAGATTTTTTTGTCATATATTTTCATGGGCTTTAAAATCTGAACTGTATTTGTGTCTATGACACAATTTTTACTTATAGTTAATTTTATCTTCTCTCTTTCTTTTCCTAACTTGATCAGGCCAATAATTAATAGAGACAAATAAAGAGGAATTAAAATAGAATGTAATTAGATCTGTGAAGTTTTTATGAGTGCGTTATGGACGTACTCACAAAAGACATGTTGTTAATATTTAAATGGGGAGATGTATGTAAAGCTCTTAGCAAACTGTATCATACTTACAAAGACCTCAATAGATATTAAACTTGGTAATAGTAAGGAAAACTTCCTTAGAGAGAGGATAGGAATTATCCAGACAAAGGGATCATTGGATGAATGATAACCAACCAATTGCTGGCAGGACATTCAGACTGAGTCACAAAAAAATGTATTTCAGATATAAGAAAGAGAATGTAATGATTGAGATCACAAGCTATTTTATTTATTGAAGAATTAAAATAGTACATTAACAAAACCTTATTTGATAGAAAAATAACACCAGAGCTCCTATGAATGTGACTATCAGCCAAGCCACCAGAGATACTGGCCCTGCTGAGTTCCTCCACAGCTATGTAAATCAAAGGCTAAGAGATTCGCTGAAGTCAGGATTCGAATCACTAGATAGTTTCTTCTGGAAGGACAGAGTGAATCCATAAGGCCCTTAATAAGGAAGTTGAAAGAAACCTTATCCTTTGGAGAAAGAGTACTCTGTCATTCCTGGAGCCAAGGCCCATGCCCAGCCAAAAGGAAGCAGCGGGTTGTAACAGTGATCCAATGTGTTTGGCCCCAGAGCTCCCTTCAGTGGGTCTTTTGCTTGACTTTGGAGACTGGACTGGGCATAATTTAAAGGCTAGAGAGTTATTTGACAATAAGAAGATGCAAAAATTCAAGACCCAAACCCATCCTTTGATCTTGAACCATTAGTGCCAGAGGTTCTCTTGGCCTCTCATGTCTGAAAAATGCTCGGGTATTAGTGTCACCACCGTGAGGGACATAGGTGCCTCAGTGAGTGGCTGAATGATTGTTCTGCTGCCTGAGATGGGAAATGACTAGCAAATATATCTCTCTTCTGGTTGTAAGAGGCAGAGACCAAAACAGGGAAGAGATGAAAGGGGGACAAAGACACCAGTCCAAGAGGTGATCATTTAGGGCTTCATGCTATAAATGACTTTGGATTTCCAGGGATGAAATAAGCCTCTTCAGCACAAGACAGTAGGAAGTCACAGCCCTAGGGACTGGCTGGTTTTATCAATCTGGCAGTTCAAGGTCAGCGCAAAGGACATCCCCAACACCTGAGAAAAGAGTGGGGAAAATGTGAGGTCTTCATAGGAGCCATCTCTCCCATAACCCCTGGGATTAGTCCCAGAGAAAAAGAAAGTATCCATCACATGGGAACCACACTTCCTGCCATCACTTCCAATTCCTTCTCCATTTCCCTTCTTTAGCTTTAGAAAGACAGTCACAACTGTACAGGATAGAGTGTTGGACATCTTTGTCTCCTTAAGAAGTCACTTGTAGAGTCAAGCTCTGCACACATCAACACTGTGCAGTGAGCCGTCTCTATCCATGCTCTGGGACTCCTGGGTTTCCAAGCAGAGAAAAACTGTTACCCTCTGAACTTCTTGATTAATATCTTAGTTATTCTGTGACATACCCAAAACACTTGTATATGAAAATAATAGAAATGTCCCATAATGAAAAAGAACACAAAACTACCCTCAGTTCACCCCTGACTAAGCAGAGAAACAAGGAAGAAATTGATTATAATTTTTATCATCAACTCTTGCTTAGCATCAAGGCCAATTTTTCATATAGAATGTTTATCTATTGCAAGCTTTTCCATACCCCCCAAAGTAGGAGTCTGCTTGATGACTTTTAATTTGACTATAAAGCAATCAAATCTCTTAGGGATAAGTTGACCAGATAGATCTTATACCATATTTTCTGTATGCCTCAAATTGGTAAAGACATCATTTGCTATGTGACTGGGGAAGCTCATATTTATTGAGCCATGTGCTGTGTACCTGGTACTGTTCTAACACCTTACACGACTTAAATAATTTAATCTTCACTATAGTCCTGTGGTTAAGTTCTTACCTGGATCACACATACGCAGATAGTGATGATTCCAATATGCAGGAAATTGGAATGAAACCACTGTTTTGCTTTTACATAGCAACCCTAAAAAAATTACAAGTACAAATGATAACACTATATTATCTGACTTTATCAGGAGGCTAATTTCAGAAGATGGTTTATACTTTGCCTTATGCCAAGAGACTTAGACCATTTTTGTTGCCTTTCTATGGTTGAAGAAACAGGCATAAAGCAGCGAATATTAAACAGAGCCCTTTCTGGTGTTGTTATCATTACAGTGGCACCTCATGCTGAAGTCCTAGATCTTAGCACACTGAGTCAAACTAGTTCCTGAGAGGTGTTTCAGCAATAGATATCCTTAGGTTTTTTGAACTCTCACTGCTGACTTGGGATTAATAAATGGGAATAGATCCTATGCACTTCTGCTGAGATGTAAATCTACCATGGCCCTACTAAGCTCCAGGGCAATTCTAGCTGGTCTCAGTCTTTCTTCGTAGACCAAAAACTGTCTGGAGATGTTCAAACAATCCCCAAAGTGGATAGCATGGGGCAACAGGAATTTAGGAACTTGATCTTGTGGGTATATGATCTTGGCTTCTTTTCCAGGCTTAATCTGGAGGTCTGAATTAAGTGGAAAGGTTGTTTCAACAGTTCTGCCACTCTCTCTCCCCAACTCCTCACTCCTTCACTTATCGGATGCTGCCATTTCCAAGGAAGAAGAGAAAAGAAACACAAAAAAGGAGGAGCTTTTCTACCTCAACTTTACAAATTTCTCTTTCAATAATATGACCTACTTTTTGCTCAAGAAAAATGTAGATCTACTACTATCATCACATAAACGTTCCCCCTCTAATCTAATAGTTTAGGGTCCCAGGATTTGTGGCGGCCTTCCTAGTCTAAATGAGCTTGTTCCTTTTTTTTTCCTTTGTCTAATTGTCTGGACAACTTTTGTCTACTTTGTTTAGTTACTTGGGTTGTCTCTCTGGCCTCTATTTTATCTGAGGTTCCCTGTTTCTGGCTGGGAGGACTAAGCCCGGTAGGAATGGAATTTCTAAGATAATTGAAAGCATAACCAAAGAGGTTAATACCAGAAAGGTTGCTAAAAAAAATTACCTGAACTTGTGGATCCAAGGGGCAAGATGCTGGTGGGTGACCGTGCCAATCACTCGTGGCGTTTACACCACAACATTGCAGCTAAAAGCCAAGTACCCAAGAATGTGATGGTTAGAAAGCCAACAGCAAGAAAACTAGACCTTGGAGAAAAGGTGGGCCCTTCATATCTGACTCTAGCAGAAAACCCAGAATTACCTTGACTACTACGTGGCTCCTGAGAACAAAATACTTTCAAATCCGTCATACCATGTAAATCACATAAGATTGCTTGAAGTAGAGGGCATATTTAATTTATTCACATTTTACAGATGTAAAATTAAACACACAGGGGATTTAGTCTGGCATGTTTGAGTCTTCCTTACATCTCAGTAGGACTTAGACAATAAGCCTACCTGAGAATGGGAAGGATGAGAGAATGTAGACAATATTGTACCAATCAGACTGATTCCTGTGCTCTCCAGTTTGTGACTGCTAAACATTATTCTGGACCTAGGGGCTGTGGACCTTAAATTCTGGAACTTTCAAGAAAGTTCCTTTAACCCCACCTCCTTCCCCGCCCAGGGACTGAGGTTGGAAAATCAAGTCTGGCTGAGCTGAGAAGGATTTCATCTATACTCACATATGACTGGATGGAATCCCACATCTCCCTGGTGCTGTTGTCCGAGTGGTATTTCTGGATGCTGGTAGTCAGGCTCTCAGACACATACTTATTCAGCTAGGCAGGCACATCCCAGCAGAGGAGACAGTATAAAAAGCAGGTGAGCTCAAGGAATAAGCAATTTCTAGTATAGGCTAGTGGTCCCATTTGCTCCTCCCTTCCAAATGACCTCCTCAGAGCTAAGGGAGTATATATACAGGAAGATGTGCTGAGACTCGGATGGTATTGCAGGAAGAAGTACGTGGTGGTGACCTCTTGTCTTTCCAGAACTCTGGTTTTTCAGAGGAAGAGGGACAATCAAAGCACGGGCTCTCTTAGGCATGGAGACAGACATTTTCTACTGCCAAACATGGAGAAAAGTAAGTAGGAGGAAGATAAACTTTTGTTACTGCTCTTCCTAGTCATCCTTCAAAGTATGACTCAATCACAATCTCCTTAATGAAATGTTTTCCTCTCCCCAGTTACAATTGCTTTTTTTATTCCATCCTTCCTCTTTGCTTCTACGTCTATTATAGGACTTATTGTGTGCCAACGTTCTTCTCGATGGTCAGAAATACAACAATGAATTGTGTTCTTTATAGCTTACCTTCTGTTCATACACGAAGAGCAGGATGGCCAAGGTCACCTCAGCGAGGAGAATAATCAGCAGCAGGATAAAGAACTGAGGCAAAGCAGAGACATGCTCACAACGCTAATCCCAGTCTTCCCTCACTCCCGCTCCACCCTGGGAACATCTAGGTGTGTCTCCACACACGTGAGGAGGTTCTTGTTCCTGTCTGCTCAGGCTTCCATTAAGCCTTTTCTTGTTTTGTGAGGGATATGTGTCATTTTTCTACAACTAGATCCTATGTCTCTAGAGGGCAGATCAACTGTCTTCTAACCTTGTTCTCCCCCTCCCCATTGCGCCTATCCAATTCCATGTGCATAACGCATATGCAATACTATTTGTTGAATCAATGAAGCAATTATGGCATCAGCTTTTTGCAAGCTGAGCAAAAGACCAGCAAATGAAACTATGTGTCTTTAGAGTTTGGGGCCTGGTCCTTTCTTGCAAGCTCAGCTACTGTGGGGTGGGGGCAGGTGATGGTGGAAGCTGAGAGGAGCCCTGTACAGATGGAGAGAAGGGGTATTGTAATCACACTCCTAACCCTTCTCTCTCTCCAACTGTAGAAGCTTACTCCTTTTATACTAATCACACACAACCGAAAACACATTTTCACTTATCCCCTCTCTTTCACCTTTTTATCCCAACACTAATTTTGCCTGCTTTACCTTTTCCCTATGTCAATCATCTCCGATCTTTTGCCATTAAACTGAGAACTATCCGAGAACAGGGAATTCTTAATTCTATCTCTTGGTTCCAGTTTAAGAGTTGATTCATAAAGGAAAGATTAACCAATGACTTAAGGAAGAACCAAGGCAACTGGGAACATTTATGGATGGAGTGGCAGTGTTATATCAAGCACTATTCTGGGTACACTAGAGAAATAGGGGGACTTCCTTCATAGAGCTTACGAACAAAACTGAAGCCTATGGGTTCTCCTCAGGATACTTAACTGACAGGGAACAACTGAAAAGCGCTAACATTTCTCATGTTAGATCACCTAGGCCTTCACCTAAGCTGAGCCATCACACTATAGTGTGCCTGGTGCAGATTTGAGATGCACAAGCATCTTCTGCTATTTTACGAGGGTCACAGTACCCAGAAGAATCCAGGGAGTAGATTTTCTGTCACTTAGTCACTGACTCAGATCCTCAAAATACAGGGGCGCCTGGGTGGCTTAGTCGGTTGAGCGTCCGACTTTCGCTTAGGTCATGATCTCGCGGTTCGTGGGTTCGGGCCCCGCGTCGGGCTCTGTGCTGACTGCCAGCTCAGAGCATGGAGCCTGTTTCAGAGTCTGTCACTCCCTCTCTCTCTGACCCTCCCCTGCTCACGCTGTCTCTCTCTCTCCTAGAAATAAATTTTAAAAAAAAATTAAAAAAAATACATACTAAGGTGCAAAGCACTTGGACAGATGGATGACACTTGATTTCAACCAGACATGGAGAAATAAAATGCCATAAACGGAAATTATGACATGGGTCAGTAGTAACACTGTAAAATGAATCCGAAAGAGGATAGCAATGTCCTCTTCCACCCATCCCTGGAATCCCAGTTAGAAACAAAATACTATTGGTCTGTGACTCCCTCTCTCTCTGACCCTCCCCTGCTCACGCTCTCTCTCTCTCTCTCCCCTAGAAATAAAAAAAAAAAAAAGAAACAAAATACTATTGGTCTAGACAGATTTGGCTGACCTAAAGTACTAATCCTACGTTCCCATGATCTCTCTGTGCCCATAGGTTAGTCACCAAGAAATGTCTTGCCTGGGGCCTAAGGCATCATGTGCCTCTACTTAGGGTACCACATCTGCTGCAAGGGACTCACCGACATAAGCAGGCATTTGTTCTCCTTGATGGAGCCCATGCAGCCCAGGAAGGCAACCACCATGATAATGGAGCCCACAATGACAAGCACATTGCCCGGAGTGAAGAAGGGGAGCGACCAGAGGCTGTTGTGGACCAGGAGATAGATCCCAAAGCCCAAAATGCAGCAGCCACAAAACTGAAAGAAAGAATCGCACAACACTCTTGAATATCTGCTCACATTCTCACTTAAAATTAGAATTGGCCCTTTCCATTGGTTCTATTAAGACTGTCATGAACAACCCAGCTTTCCCCATGCATCCAGAAGAGAGGTAACCCTTGCTTCCTCCTGTGATGTCCCACTCTTGCTTCATCCTACCCATATCAGTTACCAGGGGAAGCTCACTCCTGTGAGTAATACAGTATCTTCATGCTTCAGATCCCTTACTCCTCATTCCTGCAACGGCTTACAAATGGTCTTCCCTTTGGAAACCACTACTGGGTAGAGGGGACACCCTGGTGGAGAAGTTTATCTTACTAGGCAGAAAATTAGAGAAGCCAAACTTTTAAGAATCTTCTCATAGACACATGAGTACAGACCAATTCTCTATTTGAAGTTCAGTTGCTGAATTTGGTACAGTGAAACTTTCCCCAAAAAGGCGACTTTCCTTTCAATCAGCTATTTGTCTGAGAGACTAGCGGGAGGGGAGAGCAAGAAAAAGTCGTTTGCCCATGGAACGGACAGTGTCAGGTTTCTCACCCATAGATGTCAGCAGTGAGCAGTGGTCGCCTAAAGTCCCCAAAGAGGAAAATGGCATGCTGATAAATAACTGCACGGGTACTTTTCAAATTTACAGGCGTATATTATGGCAGGATGGGAAGAGGGGAGGAAATGATTATTCCCTTGTTCTAAGCCGGTTATGTCACTCAGACATGCATGGGTTGCTCTTCATAGCAGACTCTTCAGTAGAGGACAGAGAAGTAGAGGGTGGCTGGAAGGAGGTGAGCTCAGTCATGATCAGAAGAGACACACTTACCCAAAAGAGCAAGTTGAAGAAAAACAGAATGTACTTCAGCAATTTCAAGCCACTCATGCCTATGCTGGGATATTCTTGCCCTAAAAAGTGAGGGAAAAGAGGAAGTAAGTTACCTGGCACCAGAGAACAGAAAGCACAAATGTTCAGGGTTTAAAATCTCTAGCATCACCTTGGGTTTGAGCCGTGACTCTCCTCTGGGAAGTTTCCCCAAACTTCCTGCTCTCTCAGTCTCTGAACTGAGGCACCAATTGGTTTATCTTGGAGCCTCACTTTTGCTCCAATTCAGCGAGCTAAGAATGCTTATCACTGAATTAAGCACCATAGAAGAAAGCCATAGAGGTGCTCTTGGAGAAGAGTGAGTCACAGTGACACACACTAGGCCAATTCTCAGAGACTAGTGCTTGGGTGCTCACTCAAGAAGGCAGACCAGCGGTTGGGAATTAATCAGCTGCTTAATCAGCTGTGGAGAAGGTCAGTGACTTGATCAGTCTCTTCCTTAAATGCCCTGATATGCACGTACATACTACATATAGTCTATAAACCTCTGCACATGAAAATGGGGGAACATACCTCTATCTGATTCATTCTTTTACAGAAATCAGATAAAATTTTATGAATGTTTTCTGTTCTACATGTGACAATGACTATCCAGCAGCCACCGTCCAGAAGACGGGAATCTTATAGCAGAGGTAAAACTGGCTAATAAATACCCAATGGAGAAATGAAGAGATAGTCATTGGAGTTTGATTTTTAAAAAACTATAATTTCATTTCCCACTGAGGACATTAATGTGCAAAGCCTCGTCCTCAGTTCTAGAGATCTAGATACACAATTGTGAATTTTCTTGTCAGACACAATTAGGATCCATAGAGTAACTCGTATTTTAAAACTGCACATAAGACTGATTTATAAAGCAGAATGTCAACTTGTTAGGTTTTTCCCATTAGAACTATGCCTTTTCTAGTATGTAGATTGCTTGTATAATCCATTGCTTATGCCCTCTTAACAGCAGCCAGAAATCAGACGACTGCCTTGAGGGATAGGTCATTCAGGCTGTCAATAAACCTGATGAGTTATTTGTATTCCACAAGAGAGTACTCTTCTCTGTTGAAAAGACCAAATGCATATATTTACTTTATACTATTTTCCTTTTTCTTTACTTTGACCATCTCTTTCCCCTTCTTCTTGTCTTGACCCTCAGGATTATTCTTAATACTTCCTCATTATTTTAACCAAGTTAAAACAGAATCAATTGGATTACAAATGTGTCTGGATATATTTGGGAGGTTAAAAAAAAGTATGACGATTTACTACATAGGCTTTGAGATCACACTTGAATTCAGCTTTCACATATGCCACTAAACAGCTATGTGAGATTTGGAAACTTAACAACTATAATCACAATTTATTCCTGCGTAAAATGGGATAACTACTTATGCCTCCTAGGGTGGTGAAGATTAAATGATCTTACAGAGACTGATATATGACCAACACTCAGTAAATGGAACCCATGATTATTTAGTCTTGAAGGAACTCTCTGGGAAGGGAGCAATGGAAATATATTATTATAAGGTTCTTATATGTGTTGTGGTAATGTCTCCTGAAGATAGACTGTGGTGAGTTACAAATGTACAGTATAAGCCATGAGGCAATCTCTAAAATAACAAAACAAAGAATTATAACAAATAAGTCAGAAGAGGAGATAAAAATTATTTTTAAATACTGGATTAATTGAAAGAAAATTGAAAGAAAAAGAAAAAAAAAACTGCTATGGTCTGAATGTCTGTGTCCCCACAACATCCACGTCTTGAAATCTTAATGCCCAATGTGATCGTGTTAGGAGGTGGGGACTTTGGGAGGCTGTTAGGTTATGAGAGTAGAACCTTCCTGAATGGGATTAGAGCTCTTATAAAAGAGACCCCAGAGAGCTTCCTAGCTCCACCTTGTGAAGATACAACAAAAAGTCTGCAACTCAAGAGTGGCCTTGCCTGGCCATGTTAGCATCCCGATCTCAGACTTCCAGCATTCAGAACTGTGAGAAATAAATATCTTTGTTTATAAATGTCCCAATCTGTAGTATTGTGGTATAGCAATGTGCACAGACGAAAAGAAAAACAAATAACAGATGGGGAAAATAGAAAGCAAATATCCTCGACTCTAACCATATTAATATCACAGTAAATGAAATGATCTAAATATTCCAGGTATGACACAAGATAGCCAATTGGATTAAAGGATGTTTAGTAATGAGTTGTCAGAAAGAGAAGTTAAGAATCTCATTTAAAATTTCATCAAAAAGAATAAAATGCTGGGGTGCCTGGGTGGCTCAGTCGGTTGAGGGTCTAACTTCTGCTCAGGTCACGATTTCACAGTTCATGGGTTCAAGCCCTGCATCAGGCTCTGTGCTGACAACTTAGAGCCTGGACCCTGCTTCAGATTCTGTGTTTCCCTCTCTTTGCCCCTCCCCTGCTTGCGGTCTCTCTTTCTCAAAAAATAAATAAAAATAAAATAGAAAGGATAAAATGCTTAGGAATAAGTTTAACCAACGTTGTAAAAGATCTGGATACTGAAAACAACAAGAAATTGACAAAATAAATGTAAGAAGACACAAATAAATGGAAAGATACTCCATGCTCTTGGATTGGAAGAATTACGTTGTTAAAATGTCCATACCACCCAGAGTAATGCACAGATTAAATGCAATTCTTATAAAAATTTCAATGTCATTTTTCACAAATAGAAAATAAACAATCCTAAAATTTATGTGGAACAACAGAAGACCCTGAATAGCCAAAGAAATCTTGAGAAAAAAAAAAAACAAAACTAGGAGCATCATGCTTCCTGATTTCAAACTCTATTACAAAGCTATAGTAATTAAAACAGTTTGGTATTGGCATAAAACAAAACACATGACTCAATGGAACAGAATATGAAGTCCAGAAATAAACCTACGCATATATTGCTAATTTATTTGAAGCAAAAGAGTCTAGAACATACAATGGGAAAAGACAGTCTCTTCAATAAATGGTGTTGAGAAACCTGGACAGCCACACTGCAAATGAATTGAACTGGACCCCTATTTTCCACCAATCACAAAAATAAAATAAAAATGGTATAAAGACTTGAATGTAAGACTTGAAACCACAAAACTCCTAGGAGAAAACATAAAAGGAAAGTTCCTTGACATTTAGTCTTGGCAAGGATTTTTTAGATAACACCAGAAACAAAGGCAACAAATGCAAAAATAAACAAGTTGGTCTGCATCAATCTAAAAAGCTTCTGCACGGCAAAGGAAACCATCAACAAAATGAACAGACAACCTACTTAATGGGAAAAAATGGTTGCATCATATTTCTGGTAAGAGAGTAATATCCACAATATATAAAGAACTCATACAACCCAATAGCAATAAACAAAAACTAAAATCTGATTTTAAAAATGAGCAGAAGGGGGCACCTGGGTGGCTCAGTTGGTTAAGCTTCTGACCCTCGATTTTGGCTCAGCTCATGATCTCACAGTTTGGGAATTCGAGCCTGCACCAGGCTCCATGCTGACAGTGCAGAGCCTGCTTGGGATTGTCTCCCTCTCCCTCTCTCTCTGCTCCTTCCCCACTCTCTCTCTCACAATAAATGAATAAAACTTTTTTAAAAAAATGGGCAGAAGAAGTGAAAAGACATTTTTCCAAAAGAGACATACAGATGGCCAACAGGTACATGAAATGATGCTCAACATCACTAACCCTCAGGGTGGGAAATACAATTCAAAACTGCAATGAGGTATCATCTCATACCTGTTAGAATGGCTATCATCAAAAAAACAAGAGATAACAAGTGCAATGAGGGGGAGAGCATATGGATAAAGACAACTCTCACTGCACTGTTGGTGGGACTGTAAATTGGTTATAGCCACTATGGAAAACAGTATGGAAGTTTCTAAAAATAAAAAATTAAAAATAGAACTACCCTATGATCCAGCAATCCCACTTCTGGGTGTATATCCAAAGGAATGGAAATCATGGTCTTAAAGAAATATCTGCAGCCCCATGTTCACTGTAACATTATTCACAATAGCCAAGACATGGAAACAACCTATGTCCTATACTTCAGTAAAGAAAATCTATACATGCACACACACGCGCACACACACACACACACACACGAATATTATTCAGCCATGAGAAAGAAGAAAATCCTCCCATTTGTCACAACATAGATGAACCATTCTCTCAAAACTGAGAAAACAAACAGCTCCATTTAAAAATGGACAAAAGTGTCTGGATGGCTTTGTCAGTTAAGCATCCAACTCCTGATTTCGGCTCAGGTCATGATCTCACAGTTGTGAGATCTGAGATTGAGCCCCATGTTGGGCTCCACACTCAGTGTGGAGACTGCTTGGGATTCTCTCTCTCCTTCTCTCTCTCTGCTCCCCCCCCCC
>NW_027530222.1:4313226-4529764 GCF_008692635.1 Crocuta crocuta | reverse complement strand
CACCCCCCCCCCCGCTGTCTCTCTTTTCTTTCTCTCAAAATAAATAAGTAAACAATTTTTAAAAATAAAAAAGGACAAAAGATATGAACAGATAGTTCCCCCAAAGAAGGCACATGGATGGAGAATATGTACATGAAAAAGTAGTCTACTTCATTTGGGAAATGTAAATTAGAGAAATGAGATACCCCTACCTCCTAGAGTGGTTAAAATTAAAAACACAAAACCAAACAAAGACAAAAAACTGACCATACCAGGGACTGATGAGGATATGGTTTGGGTGAAAATGTAAAATGGTTTACCCACTTTGAAAAACATTTTGCCAGTTTTGTGAGAAGTTAAACATACACTTATCATATGATTCAGCGACTCCACTCCAAGGTATTTACCAAGAGAACAAAAAGCATATGATCGTACAAAGACTTATCTAGGAATGTTCATCGCAGCTTTATTTGTAATTGCTCCAAACTGGAAACAACCCAAAGGTCCATCAACAGATGAATGGAAAAACAAACTGAGATATAGCTATCCCATGGTGCTCTACTCTGGAATAAATAGTAATGAACTGTTGATACCCAACACAGCATAGGTGAATCTCCAAATAACTATGGTGGATGAGCAAAGCTAGACGGAAAGAAGAGTCCATACTGTATGGTTCCAGTTATACACAGTTCTGGAAATGAAAACTAACATAGCAACAGAAAGCAAAAGGTGAGTGATTGCGGAGGGAGGTAGAAGAAAGTGGTGGTAATGGCAGTGTTAGATAAATAAAAGGAGAATAGAGACAGGCAGGAGAAAGGGATTACAAAAGACCACACATAATCTTTTGGAAGTGATGACTATGTTATTGTGACTGTTGTGACAGTTTTATGCATGTATGCATATGTCAAAAGGCCCTTCCTAGTTTGTTCCTGTCCATTTCTCCAAATTCATGGCAACATCCTCTGTCTAACAGGCAACATCGAGTACTTGTTTTAGGGCTCCCTTCTTTTCCTGTGCTCATGGGGTTCTTTGCTGGAATTTGCTCCTTTCTCTCCCTCTGACCCCTTAATTTGGTTAGCTACTATTCATCCTGACACTCAGCTCCAGTGTCACTCTTCCAGGAAGCCCTCTCTGATTGTGTCTATGCCCAAGCCTACTCCCCACAAGGAGTGCCCGTAACACCTATATATCTCCATTATTGCCCTAGCCACTTTGTTTTATAATTATCTCTTTCCTCTCTAGAATGTGAGCTCCTTGAGGGTAGGAGCTAGTTTATTCATCTTTGAATTCTTGAGATCTAACACAGTCCCCTGATTACACTAAAAATAGTAAGATCCTTCAATAAACCTTTGTCCATGAACCCTAAATAATCTGGTACAGTGGAATAAACATGACACTGCAGTATCAGAAGCCTTGGGCTTCAGATTTATTCGCCAATAAGCTAAGCTTTTGGACATGGGCCAATAATGTACACAGAAGACTGGGCCAGATGCCTGCTAAGGTCACCTCAGCCCCAACATCCTGGGATCCTGTGAGACCTGCTTCAGGTCCGTGTAAATGAGGTGTCCACTGAGCACCAACTAATGAGGCACCCAGAGACCAGCAAATAGCCCCCCTTATTCTTCCCTTCACAGACGGGAAGAAGAACCCCTCCTTTCTCTTTCCCCGATTTTCCATTTGCTGAGACTCCCACCAGTCAAAGGAGAAAAGCTGCCCATCTGGTGAAGATTGTCAGTACATTCATCACACACAGGGATGGCCCCACTTTTTGTTTTAGCCCAGATAGGACGGCACTCTGCTCCCCCCACTTCTTCCTTGTGACTGTGCTGGTTATTGAGTTCCTGCCCTTTCCGACCCCCAGGTCTGGAAGAACTGACACCTCTTTGCAGTCAAAGTCTGTGGCCCAGCCCCATGACTCATGGTTCGGTGAAGAAAGTCCCTGACATCAGCTTCCAGAAAGCCCCTGTGATGAAGCTGCAGTTAGCTGTGACCACCTCCCACGGCGCACTGTGCAGGCCAGGGACCAAGCTCACTCTTTAGTTTCCACCAAGCAAAGACCTTGGACTAGTAAACCGTCTTGTGGATTTCTATTTCAATCCCTCCCCCCCCTTTTTTTCTTAACCCATACTTGCAGGGTCATCAAATCTAGTCTTGAATTCAGTCAAGCTTAGGAGTGGCTAAGGTTGGGGGGCACCTGGGTGGCTCAGTCAGTTAAGCGTTCATCTCTTGGTTTCGGCTCAGGTCATGATCTTTTGGTTTGTGAGTTTGAGCCCTTTCTTGGGCTCTGCACTGACAGCATGGAGCCTGCTTGGGATTCTCTCTCTCTCTCTCTCTCTCTCTCTCTCTCTGCTCCCTCTGCTCTCAAGCTCTCTCTCTCAAACAAACTTAAAAAAAAAAGAGATGGCTAAGGCTGAGACAGAAGCTTCAAGAAACTATCAATTCAACATAGCCTTATGGGATCCAGTCTTGGAACCACAGTAAGATAGCTTTGATGTTACACAGACTATTATATTGATGAGATGTTAATACATATTCTCCAAACAAAGACAAGCAAACAAACAAAACCACAAGGCATGAAAGGAATCCATGGTCAAATAATTCAGAAAGTAAACAGGATGAAATAAAAATAAAAGAAAAAGCAATAAGCTGTTCTTTTAATGAGTGACTTCTGAGAAACTTGTTGTACACGAATGTACATTGTTACTACACGCCCATTCTTATACTGAAGATTGCTTATAACAATTCAAAGAACACAGTGCTCCATGGAGCATAGTTTGATAAACACCAGTAATGGAATGAGATGAACCGAGTTCTGAATTCTGGTAGTGCTGCCTGTCAGAAACGTGGCCTCGGGTAGCCTGTGTTACCTCTCTTTCACAACTGCCTCATCCTTAAAATAGTGACATTCACATACAGTTCATAGGGTATTCACGAGGTTAAATGAAATAACACTTCCTGGATGGTTCAGCATCAGCGTGTTTGGTTCAGTGAACACTGACTAAAAAATCAAGTTCAGAGCGTCCCTACCAGTCCATTCCTAAGGGCAACCCTGGGCTTCCTGTTAGATTTTCAGGAATAAAATATATCGGGGACCAAAAAGCCTTTAATGATTCTTTGCTAGTTTCATTTTTTGGTAAATACTTAAGGAAAAAAAAAAAAAGCTTTGTGTACCCTCTGCAAAAAAAAAATTCAAGCAATAAAGAAAGTACAAGTGGGAAGCATAAATATCTTCTAAAACCCCACATCCAAAGATAACCGCAACTGGCATTTTTGGTGAGCACCTTTCTAGACAGTTTCCTCTATATGGATCTATTTGCCAGCTTACACAGAAGGCCAGGTATTCATCAAGGTGACTACTGGCTTCCTAGACCTTTCTACACAGAGCCTGTGGAGGTTTCTAGTTCGTCAGTGAAGAAAAGTGGGGCCTTGATTAACAAAAGATTTTTCTAAATAGGAAAGAGAATCTGTTCTCCAAGAGGGCCTCCAAATTAAGACCAAAATAAATTTAAATAGATGATGGAGTTCACTGAAACCTGAAAAATGCCAAGTTCTTCACAAATATATCTTATTTACCGGCACAAGGTCACCCAGCTAATGAACAGGGCACAAGGCAAGGTCTCTCAGACTCCCAGCCCACCTTCCTTCTGCTGCCCCAGGCTCCAAGTTGTGTCTCCCACTTCCCAGTCCAACTCACCCCCTGCAGGGTGAGGAGCCTCAGGAGGACTCCTTCCAGTCTTCAGTGTGAACCCCTGTGAGCAGGGGCTGAGGAGGAATGGCAGTTATGCAAGTATGTCACTCTGAGGGAGTAATAAGCACTTGCAGGGGGAGAGTTGATACTCAAATAAGACCAAACCAAGCCACCCACATTTATGCATTAGTTTCGTTCATCTCTCCATCACTTTGTGAAAAGAATGTGTTTGTCATCTTAGGTCTCCCTGAAATGGTGGTCTGGTGAAAACTCTTTCCTTTTCAAAGCTGCGATCGGGGAGAGAAATTAGTAATTTGTAGAAGAGAGAAAGAAGGAAGAAGCAAAGAGGAGGGGAAAAAATGAGGAAAGACAAATCCAGCTTATCTTGGAGGCTCATTCTTAGAGTACATGTTTCCCTACCCTAAAAATATAGGGAGGTTTCCTGTGAAGGGTCCCTGTCCTAGAAACCCATCTATGGTGCATTCAGGCAAGGTACGTCCAAAGAGAACAAGGCTCTCTGTAGGCAATAAGAGCTACTTCTGTGGTATTCCCATCAAAAGTTTGAGTAACCTGAATCTAGTAATGAAGAAACATGAGACAAACCAAATAGAGAGACATTCTAGAAAATAGCATACTTGTATGCTTCAAGAATATCAATGTCATGAAATTCAAGGAAAGACTCAGGAACTGTTCCAGGCAGGAGACTAAAGAAACAGGGCGTTAAAAGCACGGTATGATCAGAGATTTCCAGTCTCCATAAAGATACTAACGGGATACTAATTCAGATGGAATCTGAATAAAATCTATAGATGGTTAACAGTATTGCATCAGTGTAAGTTGCCTATTTTGAATTTATCAAAATAAAATTAAAGTGGTTATGTAAGAAAATGTTTTTGTTTGTAGAAAATACACAGTAAAGTATTCTGTGGGAAAGGATATTAGGCCAGCAATCACCCCCCAAAAGAAAACCAAGGAAAGATAAAGAAAACGTGATAAAAGGTTCATATTTGGGAACCCTAGGTGAAGGTGGGGGGGGTTCAGAAATTCTTGGGGGTTTTTTTTTGGCAAGTTTTCTGTAAGTCTGAATTTAAAGAGACATAGAGGGAGTTGAATATGAGTAAATGATCTAAGGAATTATGATCTACATGACATAATTCCCTAATGGCATAAATACTGAGATTCCACAAGAGCTGTTTTTAGAAGAACAAACAGTGGGATAATTCTTTAGAGCCTCTATTTGCTCCTGATATAGATTATTAAGCCATGAGTTCAAATTTAAAAGACGCGAGGTATCAGAATAATTTCTCACCCCCATTCCCCAATCTAGTTCTCCTGAAATATAAAATGTCAAACGAAACCTTGACAAATTAAATATATTTTAAATATTTGAGTTGCATATTCATTTCAGATTAACTGGATTTATAATTAAGTTATATTCTTTATGTTTGCTTATATTAAAATGTACTGGAAATTTCTTTTTTTTCCCAGAATTTGATTTATTTGTATTTTATTTTTAACTATCTTCTTTATAGTCTTTATAATCATAGTAAAGGTTAAATATTTCCTGAGGTCGGTATAGTGCCTTGCAAACAATATCCATGAGTTGATTGAATTAGAGTTGTTCTCTGACATTTAAATGACTACACTGTTAAGACTGTACATAGACATACACTTGTGATTTAATAAATTGACAGAAAATAAGCATGGGCTCAATAAATCTAGATAAATTTAGCATTTGGGGCTGCAGTTATTATTAAATGGTTTTTTGAATGATTGCAATGTTAGGGATTAACAAATTGAGGATCAGGGTCAAGTGGGTCAAATAGTTCATGTTTTAGTCAAAGATAACTTTAAACAGTCAAGTCTCTCTGTTCTCCTGGGTTAATTTGGGGTGATAAGTCTCTAATAAGGATAGTCATGAACTTTATTCCACAAGCAAGGGTTTGGGTTCATCTTCATGGTATTTTTTAGTTTCCATCATGGAGTAGGTTGAAATTTTAGGACTTAATACTGGCTCGTATTATTCTATGGTAACCTAAACTTTTCTTAAATTATTGGTCAAACGAAACATTTTTTTTCCTGATAGGGTGGCATTTTGATTCTATTAATGGATTATTAGGAATCCATTACTAGTTTTTTTTTCATTCTTTAACATTTATTTTTGTACTGTATTATTGATCCTTCATGTTTATAAGTAAAGATAACTCCAATGGGAAAATGATTTCTGAACTTAGAGGGGAAAAGATACAATAGTATTATTACAAATACCATGAACTGAATGTAATCAATTTTCATACTTTTTATCCTTGAAGAATGTAATTGTGCATTTTTAGATATGTTCATTNTTCATCTTCATGGTATTTTTTAGTTTCCATCATGGAGTAGGTTGAAATTTTAGGACTTAATACTGGCTCGTATTATTCTATGGTAACCTAAACTTTTCTTAAATTATTGGTCAAACGAAACATTTTTTTTCCTGATAGGGTGGCATTTTGATTCTATTAATGGATTATTAGGAATCCATTACTAGTTTTTTTTTCATTCTTTAACATTTATTTTTGTACTGTATTATTGATCCTTCATGTTTATAAGTAAAGATAACTCCAATGGGAAAATGATTTCTGAACTTAGAGGGGAAAAGATACAATAGTATTATTACAAATACCATGAACTGAATGTAATCAATTTTCATACTTTTTATCCTTGAAGAATGTAATTGTGCATTTTTAGATATGTTCATTGATATTGAGAAATGAGTTGTTTATCATCATCATCATCATCATCATATTGTACTGTTCCTCTTCTATTTCAGTGACAGAATCACTGAAGAGGTTTATTTCTATAAAATGTATTGGCCACCGTAAATATACCCAGATTTTTTGGAAAGAAATATGTCATCTCTGAAGCATTAAAAAGGGATAATTTTCTCTTTACGTGGAACCAAAGCTAATCAGATCAAGAGAGAGATTTCTTTTTCTTTCTAAATGAAAACTGTAGAACACCTGTGAAGGCAATTGAAGAAGACACAAAGAAATGGAAAAACATTCCATGCTCATGGATTGGAAGAATAAATATAGTTAAAATGTCATTACTACCCAAAGCAATCTACACATTCAATGGGGATTTCTTTATGTAAACAAAGAAGATAGTCTAATGATGCCTGTTTTCTAGGAAGTTTATAAGAAAAGAGAGTATATAGCGTAAAGGGGAGGAAAGAGCATTCCACTGAGAATCAGGAATTACTATTTAACTAATTTTATGATTTTGGACAAGTTTCGCCTTACCTGGAAAAGAATCAGTTCAGAATGTTACAAGAATAGCTAACATTTTCTGGGCTCTCACTGTGAGCAGAACACTTTATTTGAACTTAAATAATCTCTAAATTCCATTTAAGTAGCAACATTCTAGCTCTTGGAAAATAGGACTCTTATTTTAAACGATTATAGTTCTTGGCCATAGCTACGATGTACTGATGTTACTGCGTGGGTAGGAAGCCTCCTGTGTGCTTGTGACATGGGGACTGAATAGAGGACTTGCCTCTGTACCCCGGCACAGAGGTCCATGGCCTCCACTCTGAGCGCTCGCCCAATGGCTTTGGAAATGGCTTCCTTCTTCTCAAAGCCTGTGTCAGGACAGCTTTCCCACGTTCATCCTCCAGCTGTAATCTTTGCCTCCTCTGGCCCAGGAGCCCTGGAGGCCCACGCTGTGTAGCAGTCTGGTGTCTCTGTTTCTTTGCTTCAGGATTTTGTACCTGCAGTGACAGCTGGGGCCAGGAGCTTCCTGGGGGCAGATACCTGGTCTGTACGCCCAGGGTGATCTGCGCACACTAGGTGCTCACTCAGTACAGGAAGTGCTGGGGGAGGACTAATATAGGAACACAGATCAAACCACTGTAACTATCAACACAGCATTTCCTGGAACGGAAGCTGAAAGAGAGAGAGAGAGAGAGAGGCCATAACCTTGAAAAAAACCTCCAAATTTCACCCTAATCTGGAGGAAAGCAAAATTGAGGATTACGAAATCTCCTCCTTCGGCCTCATTTCAAGCCACATCCCATCAATTCTGACGTCTCAGTGTAGCCCTAGCCCTAGTACCCACCCAGTTGTTTGATCTTGCTTCTTGCTTTCTGGTGCCAGGTCCCTAGAACCAAGTCAGAGAGGGAGATTTCCACTTCCTGTGCTCCTGCAGCCATGGCTTGTACCACTTGCTTACTCTCATTTCAAATATATCTGGGGGTGGGGGGTCACACGTCTTTAGGTGTGCATATACTGTGCCCCATCTGGGATGCCGCTACCCCCTGGTCTCCATAGCAAACTCATACTTCTTTGAAAATGAATCCAAAGCAGCTACTTCCTCCCCAAGGCACACTCCAACATGCCTACCACATTTTGTGCACTTACCCTCCATTGTATAGGAAAGATCACAAAGTCCTGTATTTGTGTGTGGTCGCGTCTGTGCTCCCCACCAGAATCTGCAAACGCTTTGAGATTGAGAAGCACAAGTTTTCCCTGTCTCCGTACAACCCTTAGCTGTTCACATGCTGTGGGCTGGGACTGAAGAAGGGGAACAGGCTTCAGATCTGGAGTCTGAAGCCCTCCGGGCGGTCAGAGGTCAACCATAGGACACCAGGACTCAAAGACCCAAGGAGCTTGACCTTGCCAGTTTGTGCTGTTCAATTACCAAAGGTGAAGTGGTTTAGCAGCAGTAGCTACAAAGGGGTGGGCTTTGGATCATGCCTTGGGGGTATAAAGAGGCCAATTCTTTCATTTAAAGGCAAAGTACTCTTAATTGGCTCACAGGGAAAACAACACAGGAAATCATGCTTCAGCTCAGTCTCTGCTCCAAACCAACCGCAGTTTCAAAAACAGTACAGATTCTGGTGGAGATTGAGAAGTAAAACTTCTTTGTTCAGTCAGCAGCTAAGACTCTGCCTTTGCTCAGTTCTCTTCCAAAGCACTTGCATCCACATCAGATATATCTTATCTTCCACCGGAGTTCCTTACGGGCAGGACTATTTTCAAGACAAATCTGTACTTTGCTGCTCTGCCTCCCCACCAGTATCTTCCAGAGCACAGCACCTGGCTCCCAGAGACACTTAACATATAATTATTAAATGAATTCATTAAAAAGTTTGGTCTTGGGGTGCCCGGTTGGCTCAGTCAGTAGACCATGAGACTCTTGATATCAAGGTTGTAAGTTCAAGCCCCATGTTGGGCGTAGAGACTACTTAAAATCTTTTAAAAAATAGAATAAGAAGTATAGTCTTTATTTTTAAATTCGTGGCTCGATGGCCCTTGAGGTGCTTTGGGAATCTAAAGCCCTTGGTGGCTTTGCCATCCCTCATTGTTAGGTGGAGGGTATGGTCCTTGAGGACTTTTCTCTCCCCTCCAGGGTATGATCAGTTGAGATTCTCGCAGGTCTGGGAAGGAGAAAGCTCTCATATTCAGTGTTTCCTGTGGTCACCTGACCTCTGGTAACTGCTATGTTAGTCACAGAAATCCAGGACCAAAGCTTGGCTGTGACCTTCTGAGTCCACGAGACCCCAGTCATTAGTTACATGGCATGAATCAGAAATCAATACAATATCAAGTTTTGTTGGTTGGTGCATGTCATATTATGTTTATCAACATTTACATTTTGCTTACTAAGTTCAAGTTTATTAGGCAGAACCCTGAGGATCACAATGTTCTTCCTGCTATTTGAAAACAATCAATCTAAGCATCTCTTAGGGGTATTCAGCTCTTTCTTATCTCTTGATATACAGGCAGTGGGCATTCTCTGTGTTCCTGACTCTGACCTGGGTGTTGTCATTTGTAGCTGTCCTTCTATTTAGTGGCTCTGAGGAATCACAGGGAGATTGATAAAAATTTGTTAAATTAAGAAATGCCATCTTCCGGCTGCCTTTCTTAATGGCTCTGGCTGTTGGCTCTCTCCTCACTTAAAAGTCCCAAGACCAATCTTCTAAGGAACCTGAACATGTATGAAATCTCTACAATTTCATGTCACACAGAAGGCTCCTGACATCAGAAATGACTACACACAAAAAATTCAAGTTCTGAAGCAATTTACGCACACAAATGCCCTGACCCAAAGAGATATCAGATAAGAGGAACCGGTTAATTGAGAAGTCTTTCTGGCCTGCTTGCTTTTGAAGAGTGCTAGGATCTTGGTCTTTTTACTTTCCTGCACTAAATATTTGTGAAATAGAAGTTGCAGGAGGTTTTAGGCTTACTAGAGAGCTATATGGAGACTCCTAAGAAGATCCCTCATCCCACCTAACATGGTTCAAGTCTTTACTCTCAAGCCCGATTAAAACATCGCCAATCTTACCTTTTGCAGGCACTTTCCCTCAGTTCTTCAGGCAGGAGTAGTGACTATACTTGTGGTGGCCTGTGTAACACGGATGTCCGGGGCTATTTGTGTAAAAGGAGAAGTGAAGGGAAAATAAATGTGCTCACACTGTGACGACAGGAAACCCAGTTGAAGAGAGGAAGTGAGGCTCTGCTTGCCTTCTTTAGCCTCAGAAATACAGAGACACTCCTTCCCCTGTGGCCTGTGAAACACCTACTCCCATGACCCACACAACTATCTTGTTTCTATGAAACACAGGAAAAATCAAAGACCAAGCTGGTCCCGGCACTAATCAGTGAGTACTGGTGGGTTCTGGGGTGACTTTGGCATTGACTTTTGTCTAGAAAAAGTCAGTGCTTCTCAATTGAGGAGGCACCTCAGAATTACCTGTAGATCAAGAATTACCTGCTCAAGAATAAGTATGCCCGACCCTCCATTTGATAGACTGAGACTAGCGTAGAACCCAAGAATAATTCTTTTGAAAAGTTCTCTAGGACTAAGACAGGATGTGTAAGGCACTTGGCCTTCTGCCCACCCTCTCTCTAGCTGCCTTCCAGAAGATATCTCATCTCCTGTTGGACTGGGCTGCAATTTTTAGACTTCTGTGTCTCAGGGGGAACTGGATTTTCCTTGTATAAGGTTATTTTCAAGGGTAACCCCCAAGGCTCAATCCAAAGGACACTGGTAGAAATGACTTGGTTAGTAAAGAGAGCCCCAGATTTAGGACTCAGAGTTCTGAGTTTGAATTTCAGCTTTATCTCTTCCAGCTCTGAGGTACAACCTCAGCCTCTCCACTTCAGTTTATTCATGGTACCATCTAATAATCCTGCTAGATGTGTACTGTTATATCCCCACTAATAGATGAGAAAACAGATTCAAAAAGGTTAGACATATTTACCTCAAGATCATACAACTAATAAATACCAGAATTGGATGTTCTTTAACCTCCATGCATCTGTGTTCTTTCCAAATTCTTTCTTGTTGGTTGACTTCAAGTTTCATAGCATTGTGATCTGAAAGTATGCATGGTATGATCATGATCTTTATGCACTTCTTGAGGGCTGATTTGTGATCCAGTATGTGATCTATTCTGGAGAATGTGCCATCAGCACCTGAGAAGAATGTGTATTCTGCGGCTTTAGGATGAAATGCTCTGAATATATTTGTTAAGTCTGTCTGGTCCAGTGTGTCATTCAAAGCCATTGTTTCCTTGTTGATTTTCTGCTTAGATGAAAGTGGGGTATTAAAGTCCCCTACTATCATTGTATTATCAATGAGTTTCTTTATGTTTATTTATTGACTCAGATATCTAGGTGTTCCAGGTTGAGGGGGATAAATATTTACAATTGTTAGATCTAGATGTATAGGCCCCTTAATTATGATATAATGCCCTTCTTCATTTTTTGTTACAGTCTTTGTTTTGACACGTAGTTTGTTTGATATACGTATGGCTACTCCGGCTTTCTTTTTTTTTTTTAATGTTTATTTATTTTTGAAAGGGGCAGAGAGAGAGGGAGACAGAGGGTCGTATGCTGGCTCTGCAGTGATAGCAGAGAGCCCCATGTGGGGCTCGAACTCACGAACCATGAGATCATGACCTGAAACGAAGTTGGACACTTAACGTACTGAACCACCCAGGTGCCCCATACTCTGGCGTTCTTTTGATGTCCATTAGCATGATAGGTGGTTCTCCATTTCCTCACTTTCAATCTGCGGGTGTCTTTAGGTCTAAAATAAGTCTCTTTTAGGCAGCATATAGATGGATCTTGTTGTTTTTTTTATTCTTGTCCATTTTGATGCCCTATGTCTTCTGATTTTTTTTCTCCATTCAAAGAATCCCCCTTAAAATTTCTTGCAGAGCTGGTTTAGTGGTCACGAACTCTTTTAATTTTGTCTAGGAAACTCGTTATCCCTTTCCCTTCTGAATGACAGCCTTGCTGGATAAAGAAATAGCACAGTTGGGACTCAAATTCAAAGTCACAGGGAATGGTTTTTTAGAAACCCTAAGACCAGTTTAGATTTTGAAAATTCTATTGCCAGTTTTCTCTATGCTGTGTCTACTTGGATTTTCTGGAATTGAAACAGTTAGGGGGTAAGTGATAACCCCAACGTAGCCAGCTGTGAAATGTGGAACCTACCACTGAGATACAATTTTTTTATTTGATAAATGAAGAAATGGACATTCTCCCCAGCGCTTGACTAAGAAACACGCATCCCCGGGAAAGGCTAGCTTTCTCTCACTTCCTTCACCCTGACACACTCAGCTTCTGTAAATGTGATTCACAGAATCACCTGTGACCACGCCTGGCTCATGGACAATGGGTGAGTTAAAGAGGAAAAGGCTCTTTACTGCCGAACTTGTCAGTCCTTAATAATCTCTAAGTGAACAGATTTCTCCAAGTTTATTTGATCATGAAACAACATGTATGTGTGCATGTGGGTGTGCGGTTTTCCCCAGGGAACACTTTTCCAGCATATCTGCACCTTAGGAAATGCTGCTGTAAATTCTCCTTTCCTTGTCTGCCATTGGTCTGAGGAGGCAGTGCCCCTCCCTCAGGGCTGTTCTCACGATGATAGGACCCTGAGGTGGAAGAGCTGAGGAAAGACTTCTTGCCTGACTCACATTTTCCGTGGCTTCCAATACTATCTCTTTGTGCCAAAGATTCACAAAGCTTTGTGTGTAACCCGAGTTCTCACTGAGCTCCACGCAAGTACCTTAAGTCCAGAACACAACGTTCGGCTGAGTAAACTGGGCATCCTCCTGCTGAAGCGTGCTCCTCTCCGGTATTCAGCAGCTCAGGGAAAGGCCCCGCGAGCCCCCATGCTGTCCAAGTCAGGCGCCCTCCTAGCCTCCCCTCTGTCCTACGTCATAACCATATTATCAACCACCCAGTCCCAGAACTTGTACATTTGCCTAAATATTTCTTGAATCAGGCAACTTCTCTCCTACTCCAGATCCCATACACGAATCCTCATTTCTTACCTGTTTTACGGCATCCCAGCCTCCTTCAAGATCAGCTTGGATGCTTTCTCGCTGACCCTAACAAGGAAAGCCTTGTAAAAATGATAATTTAATCGTGTCATTCCCCAGCTTGCAACTCTTCAATGGTTTCCCCCTTAGGTTTTTGGTTTGGTTTTGTTTTTGTCAAGTAAACTCCACACCCAGTGTGGGTGGGGCTCAAACTCATGACCCTGAGATCAAGAGTTACATGCTCCACCCACTGAGCCAGCCAGGCTCCCCTTTGGTTTTAAGCAGCTCCTATTAACTCCTAGAGCTCTCAGCCGGCCTCCCCTCCCCCACCCCCAACACCATGGCTCTGCCACACTTGATGCTGAATTCCTTTGAGTTGCTTGAAACAAATCTCTCTCTCTCCTCCCTCTCTCAGGAATATCCTCTCACCTCTTCGCCTGACTAATTCTTACACATTCTCCACATCTCAGTTTCTCCAGGAAGCCCTCCAGACAGGACTAGGTACTCCTGCTACACGCTCCCATTACCCACATGCATCCCCTTGTCGCTCATTGTTTTTTATAATTGTCTGTCTTCCCTATCAACACAACACTCCAGAGGTTGGTTCTGTGTTTCTCTGTGGCTGTTGGAGGATTATATGTGGCATGCAAGAGATGTTCTATAAATATTCAAATAGCTTTAGGTAGTGTGAGGCCTGAAAGTTTAGGGTAACCAAAGATTTGGAAAGGGAAGAGGAAGTTCGAGAAAGAGATGCCAGGAGAATGAACATCTGTGGAGGGAGAAGCGGTTATGAGAGAGGGCATTTTAGGATTATCAGGGAGAACATCTCAAGATAAGAGTTGCTCACAGCAGAAATGGACAATCATTTTCATGTAGAAAACTTTCCCTTTATTTTTTTATTTTTTTAATGTTTTTTATTTATTTCTAGGAGAGAGAGAGACAGCGTGAGCAGGGGAGGGTCAGAGAGAGGGAGACACAGACTCTGAAACAGGCTCCAGGCTCTGAGCTGGCAATCAGCACAGAGCCCGACGCGGGGCTCGAACCCACGAACCGCGAGATCATGACCTAAGCGAAAATCGGACGCTTAACCGACTAAGCCACCCAGGCGCCCCGAAAACTTTCCCTTTAACGAAAACTTTCCCTTTAACGTACTCCCTCTCTGCATCCCTCTGGGAAGGTCTGGTCTAAGTGCCTGACAGTCAGACGTGGCTGTGGTCTGGGAATCAGGTAAGAGAGGAGAATTGTATATCCACTTAGCCCCAAACCTATAAGATTTTATTGAGAACTAAAACTATTTCTGACCATCAGATGTTTACAATCCATTTGGAGAGACAAGGAAAAACCCTGAGAATAATACCATGTCAAGGCAGACTATGTTGTTGAATAGTCCAGGAGAATGCTCAAACGCTTTGAAAAATGAAATCAGGGGCGCCTGGTGGCTCAGTCAGTTAAACCTTCCAACTTCAGCTCAGGTCACGATCTCACAGTTCGTGGGTCCCAGCCCCCCCTCAGGCTCTGTGCTGACAGCTCGGAGCCTGGAACCTGCTTATGGTTCTGTGTCTCCCTCCCTCTCTGCCCCTCCCCTCCCGGCTTGCACTTTGTCTCTCTCTCAAAAATAAATAAACATTAGAAAAAAAAGAAAGAAAGAAAAATGAGATCAGGAAAGAGATTAGCAGAAGCTTAGACTCACAGTTCAGTCTTCTCAATGCAGGGTCTACTGATCAAGCTACAGGGGGTCACAGTGGCACCTGGGAGTTTAGGAGACTTGTAGTTGGCACGTGGGAGTGGAAATACAAATGATCAAGGCTCCGTTATCACACAATAGTACCTGCCAAAGTGCGTTCCAACTGGACAAAATCTCATGTAGACATGGAGAGATCATCGGTCCTTGATCAGGCTTACTTTTTCTTTAAAGCTTTCTAGGGGAGTGAGTTTGTTCTTATCATTAGAAAAAAAGTCACTATTGAAATATGAGAGGAAAACAAAAGTCTTAACATTTTTTTTCCACATAAAGTACTCAAATATGCAAGAATATTAGTGTCTGGGAGGGACAGATACTTGCAAATGCAAGATTGTAGGTTTCAAGTGGGGGAACTCAAGCTAACGAGCAGCACAGTAGATTTTGCTTATGGACTCTGAGGTTAGAGTTTTGAAGCGAGTACAATAGAGTATCATTTGGAAAAAGAAAATTCTTCATGCAATTTGATTGCTATTATATCTTAGAAATAAATATAGGCACTTAGGATTCTGACATTTGGCTTTGTGTGTTATGAATATTTCCGGAGTTACAAAAAACCATTCATGTTGAGAAATGACTTAAAAATCTGGGTTTCAGCAATTGGGTAGATATTGTCTAATGCCCGTATCATTCTTAGGGTTTAAACTAAGTAGCTGTAGCACAGACATCATGTAACTGTTTGGCAGTATGGCACCTGGGACAATAGTGTCGTGGGGCACTGCCACAGATGTATGCTTGCCAATCTACGTCACATTGCATTAAGCCCCAAGAGCAAGGCAATATCATGGTTGGTATAATAAAAAACATACTTAGTCCATTCCAGTTACTATAACAAAAATACCATAGACTGGGTGGTTTATAAACATAAATTTATTTTTTACAGTTCTGGAGACTGGGGAATCTCAGACCAAGGCACCAGCGGACTTGGTGTCTGGTGAGAGTGGGCTTCCTGCTCCAGGTCTGTCAGCTAGATAGGAGCTAAGCAGATAGTACAATCATTAGCTCACTCCGTGGTTAGTGGTTAGGGATACGGTTAGGTTCAGTCCCAGGAGAACGCACACAGAGTGGTCCCCTTGCGCTGAAGACTCATAATTTCCACATGGAAGTTATGACTCTCTCTTATTAAGGTTCTATCTTCTTTGAGCTCAAGTGGGTGTGGATAAGTAAGAAACCACCAAAATTGCATGACACTGCAGCGCAGACCAAATGGGCGTTCTTGGCCTCTGGCCTGAGCTCAGAGAGCAGAGTGACAGGTCTTTCTGCAAACGCAGTTACTCTGTGATGACAGAAGTGACTATGATCTCCTTTCCTAACCTGCCCCTCCCCATCCAGCCTTGACTGGACATCTATATCCCCTCCCATTTATCAGCAAAGAACTGCATTGCCCCAGGATAAGAATCGGGAATTTAGAGGTCATTATGTAGCATCCTCTTTATTTCTCCTCAAAAGGGACCTAAACCCGGGTGACAAAGGCTTCTTTTGCAGGCCAATATAGTCCTGAGGCACAAAGAACAAATATATCAGGGTGCGGCCATGCTAACTTGGGGTATCCAGCGCCCCCCCAAGACAGGCATCCTCGATAAGCCTGGGAATGTCCTTGGCAAGTGTTGCTTTGAGACTCAACCTATAGACAGGTCAGTTACAGAGATATAGAGGCTCAAAAAACATCTATAGAAGATTGGTCTTCCCAGAAGCTCTCTCTTTATTCTCTTCTCAGGGCACACCCACTGACCTTGGCCTTACAGGGTATAAATTGATCCAAATGTGAGCTCCTCATTTTTGTCTCTCTTTCCAGCAGGGGAAGTAAGGTAAGCTAAAAGAAAAAGGCCTAGTTAAAAAAAAAAGTCGTGTGTGTGTGTGTGTGTGTGTGTGCGTGTGTATGAGTATACACACATAGCAGCAAAATTATTCAAATAAAGCTTAAAATGGAACAGCACTAACTAAGATAGATAAAAGCAGATCTTCTCAGAGAACATAGGGGTGGGGCTCCTACTTTCCCACCTTTGGTGGCTTCTTACGCTTCTTTGCCCAATCCTAAGGAGAGAAAACACTGGCTCCTGGTTGCCTTGGCAGTGGTGGGGTTTGTGTTCAGTTGTGGGACCAGAGTTGTGGCCTTCCCATCCTTCAGGCCTCACTAGCTTGGAGAAAGACTCCGCAGGCTTTGGGTTTCATTGCCGTGGCTCAATTGAAATAGGAAGCCAGTTCTACGCCCCACAGCTCCTCTTCCCCATTTGGGAGGCTGAGAGTTGTGGCTTCCTGTAAAAAGAATAATGGGGAAATGTTTTTCTCGGAGGACAGCCACACAGACACCCTGAGGCTTCATTACTTCATTTGAGTCTGTGAACTTATAAGAGGGACAATGTGGGGCTTGGGGATGGCATGCGCTGTCAACAGCTCTGTGTACTGTGACACACGACGCCCTCTCCTAACCAAGTATAACCGAATGGTAATCCTACAGGCAATTCTGGCATACACAGGGGAGCTCCTTCTGGTCCCCAGGCAAGGAGAAAAGCCACTGAGTGTTGGTAAGTGGTGTGGCATAGGGGAAAGAGGCCTGGATTCAGAAACAAAAGCTCTGGATTCTAGTAGTACTATAATTACCCAGGGAAAGTCCATCTAAACCACTTCTCTGTGAAAGAAAATAGACTAGGTAATCCACACATTTCCTCTGGGTCTTAAAAATTCTGAACCTAGAATTCAGAAGCCCGAATTCGGAGCGTAGAAGCAGGGTTACAAGAGCTACCATTGACTGAGCTCTTCCTGTGGTCCAGCCAGCACACTCTGCATGTTCTTACCTAGCGGCACTGTGGAATGGGCATGGCTTCTCCTTTGCTAGAGAAAGGCAAAGATCGGTTCATTCAGGTAACTTGCCCAAGGCAGACTGCTAGAAAGTGGCAGAGCCCAAATTAAAAACTTGCCCATGGCCAGAAGCCTGCTCACCTTTCCAGCTATCCAGCTTGCACGGAGCTAACCTGATAGTCTAACACTTGCTGCACCTGTGGATGAGTGAAAGCTGACAATGGTTTGTTTGGTTTTTAATTTTTAACGTGTTCATTTAGTATTGAGAGACAAAGAGAGACAGAATATGAGCAGGGGAGGGGCAGAGAGAGGGGGAGACACAGAATTCAAAGCAGGCTCCAGGCTCTGAGCTGTCAGCATAGAGCCCAACACGGGGCTCTAACTCACAAACTGAAAGATCATAACCTGAGCTGAAGTCAGTCGCTTAACAGCCTGAGCCACCCAGGCACCCCGAAAGCTGATAATGTTTACTTTTATCAGGAGTACCCTAAGATGATCTTACGATGCTTTCTGCGTTTACAAGATGAACAAGAAAGAGCACAATTCAGTCTTCAAAAAGGAAAGCCCAGGGCTCCTGGATGGCTCAGTCAGTTTAGTGGTTAAGCATTGAATTTCGGCTCACATCATGATCTCATGGCTGGTGATTTCCAGCCTTGCATCAGGCTCTCTCTCTCTCCCTCTCTCCCTCTGCCCCTTGCACACTCATGCTCTCTTTCCCTCTCTCAAAACTAAATAAACATAAAAAAAAAAAAAGCAAAGCCTGAGAATGCTTTCAGATGCCCAGCACAGACTTACATGTACTGTTTCCAGTCAGGGTTTTGAGTAACCTCCATGAATGAGGCACATAACCTCTTTGCTTAACTCAAAAAGACCCAGGAATGCTTCAAGAGAAAAGTTTGGGCAAGACATATTCTTATCCCTGGCACCGGAGGAGCATAATCTGAGAAGCTGAAGAGGCAAGCAGCATCTGAGTGTGTGTTGCTGAGCTCAGCTTTTCTACTCCCGAGTCAACTCAGCTCTTTAGAGTTGCATAGAGGAAAGAACAAACACATGGGCACCACACCCTGTGTTCTAAGTCCTGAGAGCACGTGCGGAGGGAAAGGGAGTGAGTAGGGGCAAGACCCTGGCAGAGGGCCTGGAGGAGGGGTGGAGGGTGGGTGGCACTCAACTACAAAGCTCGTTTCCAACTTAGCCTGCCACTGTAGCAGGCTGGGAGAAGGAGCACCCTGGTATTGTTGTGGGTCTTCTGCCTATAGCCTCATCCCCCCAAACCCTCACTTCCCACCGGGAAGTTCTCCAGTGCAAGGCATTAGAATATGCTCTGCCTGGACCAAATCTACTCCAGAGAAAGAAAGGGGAAGCTCCAAATTCTTGATGGATAATTGATCTCTCATCATTATTACTATTGTTCATGATGGGCATTGAGGAGGACACTTGTTGGGATGAGCACTGAGTGTGGTATGGAAACCAATTTGATGATACGTTATATTTTTAAGAATAGTAAAATAAATTTATTTTTGGAGCAAAATTGAGTGGAAGGTTCAGAGAGCTCTTCTATCTATCTATCCCCTGGCCGCTGTGCAAATTAGGAAAAGGAAACCTTGTTTAGCATGGATTCGGGAGTCCAGGAGGGGGAGCTCTCAAGCCTCACCACTCCGTCAATTGCCTCCCCAACAGGAAGAAATGGATGCTACTTTACTCTCCCCTCGGAAAGAATGCAGTCTCTTCCTTTTGCCTGGCAACAGCCCACCCAATGAGAGACAATCACAACTCAGCCAATGAAAAGTCACTACACTTCCAACTCCCAGTTTACCCCACTGAATGTATTGTTTAGAACAGCCTCCCCAACTTCCCACTTTTCTTCTATAAAAGGGCCCTCCTCTCCTTTGTTCTCTGGGCTTGCCTGTTATTTTGCTAGTTGAGGATTGCAATTCTGTGCTATTCTCAACTCCATTTCTGTTAGCAAGACAGCTGGCGGTTTTATTTTGAAGGTTAACATTACTTGGCCGCCTGAAGCTGGATGAAGACTCCCAGCTCTGAGGCTGGTGAGTAAACAGGTGCCTTTACGCTCCTAGCCAACTGAGCTCCCGGCTTCCTCGCCCACCCGTGAGTTTGAGGATAAGTTTTCTCCTCGATTGCAAGCTTCATTCTCTTTTTTCTGTTCTTTTGTGTTCATTCTCTTTTGTGTTCTTCCCGCCTGTCGTGAGCACGCTATGAAGGCGCACACATGAGTTGTGTCTTTTCGACAATGTCCACTTTATTCAATAATAGAGCAAGGTTAGCAAAACTGAAAGCAGGTTCAAGGTTCCAGACTCCATAGATTATACTATGCATTTAACTTGGCTTCATACGTGCAAAGCATAATACAAAGGCACACAACAAACAAGATACAATAAGGGGTAAGAGTTAACAAATCAAATGTGAAGTCAATCTGTGAGCTCGCAATTGAGATGAGGCAGTGGTAGGGTCCAGGTCAGCTCTCGTGTTTATGGTCTGTTATTTTCAGGCAGTGGAGGACCTCTATAATGTTCAGGGATCAATTAGGCAGAACCTTTGGCGACACTTGGCTTTCTGATGTGGCCAGACGTGGAAGAGTCAGCGTCCAGAGAGTCTGACAGTTTGCTAAGGAAGATACTCTCTTTTTAAAAGGGGTTTAATCAGTCTCGGGACTTTGCCCAGCTCTTCTGGTTCAGGTGATGATCAGTTCTCGTTCTTCCAGGCTCTCTTGGCTTCGCTGGTTTTCGGTTCTGAGCAGTCAGCCTGTGCTGGTTTCATTGATATCTGGTCTTAGCTGCAATGCCTTGGCTGCTTAGGTTACTGCTTGACATGAGTCATTGCTTGACAGGAGTGACTCCATCTTATTCTCTACATTGCACCCAGACATTCCTCATGACTAACGGTAAGGGTCATTCAGGAATCAAATACATCTTTAACAAGTCTGCACTGTGGTTTTATTCTGCTAACTTGGATGAAGGCAAATCTAAGTCATCCAGTCATGGTTCCATTGAAAATCAAACAAAATCAAATCAGTCTCAAATCCTATGAAATGTCAACTGACATCGTAAAATGAAAATCACACCAAATAAAACAAGTTCGATTGTTTAGAGTAAATCAGTTTAGAGTAAACCAAAATTAAGGACTAAATCACATGTCTGTCAAATCAGGTTATAAAGTCAAATCAGAATCAAAACTGAAGCCCAAAGTCACATTTAATAAAAATTAAGTCAAGTAAGAAAAGCCAAACTGAATCTGAATTTAGTATTAAGGTAAGTTAAAATACCTTAGGAAGTAAGAAAAGTAAGGTAAGAAATCAACAGAACAATCAGCTGAAAATAATCTTGTCAAGTACAGGTAGGTAGAAGTCCACAAATACAAATGAAACCTTGATCATAGGCTCACAGAAAAGAATGGCAAGGGTGTGGTTAATCAGTCTGTTTGTAATGTTCCCTTCTTAAGCCTCAGGGCGCATAACATTATAATAGCATGTTTAATAAGACATGGAGCAAAATAATAGCTAAAATAATTGCTAAAAGCAATTCCTCAATGGATTTCCAAATATGAGTAGAGAAATGATTCCATCCCACCTTTAAGTATCTTAAAGGGTTATACACAGACCAGAACAAATATAAGCAGAACAAATCACATGTTTAAAAGGTTTTGTTAGCAATTCCAGGAAGGAATATTTAACATGTAAAATTTGTATATCTCTCTTTAATGCAGCTAGGTTAGTGTTGATGAGTTCTGAGGGTGCATGAATGGCCCGTGCAGCATGTTCAAAGCGGGTTAGCTTGTTTTGTGTGTGGGCTGCTAGGTTTTATGGGCTGCTTTGGGATCTTCTAAGCTTTCATCGAAAAGTGTGTCAATTTTGTCAGTTTTTACCCAAGGTACGCTGGAAAGTCTTTATATGAACATTCTGAGAGAAAAGCACCCATCATAGTAGCATTATTCAATGTCACATTAATAGCATACAGTATTTTAATGCACTCATTGTCCGTGGTGATGACAGTTATCAGTGATTATAGGGTGATTACAAAATATGACTCTAGGAGTTCTTAGCACCAATTGTTCCATCAAAATGTCCCATGTCCAGGAATAAATTTTCCATGGACGTTCTTGTAAAAGGATACGGATTAGCACTGATTTCTAATTCACACTAGGTATAATACGTGTCATTAGACCATTGAAATATCATCTCTCTGGGTAGTAAATATCTGTCAATCCAGAAGGGTACATGGGTTGTCAAAAGAGCTGTGTTACCATGTACTTGTCATATATGTATGTGGCATGTGCTAATAGACTTTGATGCCCTAATAGTCCCGACAGTGAAAGTTTACATTGTCCTGTATTGTCACAACCCGATGGTCTGGAAGTGTCTAGCTGTAAGAGAGACTCCATCCAGTCCAAGAATACATTTTACCTGTTATAATAATGTTTCTGATATCATTCCATACTCTCTCCAGTAGGTTATTGACTCTATAGCAATTATTTTTTAACTGTTCTCTTATGTAGAAATTTCTAAGATTGAGCAAATTCTGTTGGAAGGCTTGGAGCCTATGGCCAGTGTTATAGTTAAGCTCCAGGTGGTGGTCATGGTAATCATGTATAGCCGAGACAATAGAATGTAGTTCTTTGAACACTGAGGACATTTTTGGAACCTAAATTTCCTACTGCGCTAAGTAGGGGTTCACGTGTTTTTTAAACACAGATAGCTCCTGCTTAATAGTCTGGATTTCTCCTTCTTGAATTCCAGAGATAATTAAGTTACAGATGATGTCTAGGCCTACCTGAATTGGAGAAGTGTTCTAAGTCTAATTCTCTCGATGGGTAGCAAGGCGGGCCGTTCGTGGGTGGCTCTTCCCAGCTGTCTTGCATAAACTTTACATTCAGGTTGTATATGGAGCTAATCAAATTGTCCTTTGAAAGGTTATTTCAACTCTATGGCACATAATTTGTATGCAGTTCTCATGGGGTTAAGTAATATAGGTTCAAACACATTTGGTTTGAGAATTTTTGGTGTTGGGTCAGTAATGCCATGTGTCCATTGAGGTTTCCAATGGAAAGTTCTCATACAATGCGTAGTATTCCAATATCCCCTTTCAGTAATACATGGGCGTGCACTATTGTGTGATACATCACATTTGTCAAAGGCAACGTCTTTAGCTATGTAAATTGGTATTGATCAATCAGTCCTGGTTATATTCTCATAGACAGGGTGATGTGCTCACCACGTGTATTCTACCCATTGTGCATCTGATGGTTGGATCAATAAAAAGAAATGGTGTTGCACACCTGGATCAATCTGTGTCACTAGATCTGCATTAAAATCAATTCCTAATGTTTCCCATCATGCTTGTGATCTTCCTTGTATAATTGAGGTTTTATTAACCATGGGATAGTAAAAATATATTGCATCTAATTGTTCCAATGAACATGCCAATATGATCATTTCCTTTGTTGTATAAGTTGACGTTAGATTTTGATATTAGGATAGAATTGCAGGATTGGCAATTGACTTGTGTCTTATATTATGTGGGTGTGAAAGGACCTAAGGAGGCTGGACTCAGAGGTGCAAGGCTATTAAAATTATCTAGAGTATGATCACAGGTAAAGACCGTATTACCCCATTTGCCTCTCATGTGCCTCTCATTTAGGTATGATTGTATGGTTGTCATAGACTGTTCTGAGAACCATTTTGCCTTAACTACAGAGTGACCAGATTTCCAACAATTAGTTATATTAACTGGTAGTTTGTTAAGTGTCATGTTAGCTTGCAGTAGGAAACTCCATAACAGGTAATATCTCAATCCATAAACATTGTCTCTCAATATATTCTACCAGGTAATATGGCATTCAATTTTTGATAAGCCTGAATCATATCCAAAAGTGTTATTGCTGGAAGAGATGTCAACTCCATGAGGGTGTGGTACAATAATGATGTGTTCCATGGGGATGTCTTCAATGGTTGGGGTGTTGTGTGGCAACCATGTGTAACCTCTGTTTGTGTCTTCATTCCATTATATACTATATGCTGTGTTACTGAGGTATAACTTAAATTCAGCTATCCCATTCCGTGGGAGTTGTCCAATCATGATATTGTTCAAGGGTTTTGATTCCATTCTATTATGATTTGGTGTGCAGAAAATTTCAAAGACTGACTTTGAGGTTATCTTTCCTGCTCTAGGGAAATTTACTAGTCCTTCAGGGTGATGTCCATGCCCTGTAAACCAAAGCGTGAATTATTCCAAATGGATAGTTTGGGTGCTGGTTTTCTGAATATTCTGCATAAAAGTGCCCCATAGTGTGTGCTGCTATACGGTTCAGTTGAAAGCATAGAAAAATTGGTTTTAAAAGCATTGGTCTTGTAGCATTGTCCCTGTGTAAGTGTGTGGTAAAATTACCTTTAAAGCCCCTGAGACATGTCAATGTCCAATTAGGGCATAATGGTTTCATCTAATAATGTGTGGTTTTTTTCGGTACATGTAAATAAGGGCTAGTTGATGGATGAAGTGGTGGGCTGGTCTGGCTGCGTAAGCAATGTTGGTCCTATTTTTAATTTCCAGTCTAATTCTGTGGGTGCAAATGTTCCATTTCCTCTTTTCTAAAATTCTTCAGATGTTAAGTAGGTTGATGAAACCTTGGGGTACCAAGTGTCATGTGTGTTGTTACATTGTATATCTTTATGTCTCATACAAAAATTGCTAAAAATGGAAAGCCTGGAAAATTTGTTAAATACTAGTCATATAATGTAATGTTTTCATTTGTGGAGATGATGTTGTAATCTTTTGGGTATCCTGTTGACATTGGAACCTCATCTAGGGGTGGGTTAAAGTATGGAAAGTGATATCATGAGGGTTTAGTAATAATAGTACTTCCAGGATATTCATATTTGTCATATTCTATTTCAGGATATTTATCCTATCTATCGATCTATCGACCTATCATATATATCCTTTTGTTCCATACCCACATGGTACCAAAATTCATACGATGTGTTGATGAGGGATTTGTACAAGTGTATTATAAGGTTTATGCATGTGATGTCTGGACATACACAGCACGTGTATGGCTCTATGTTGGGTATATGTGCTTGTGTGCTGAGATTATGTAGGAAGGTAGTTAATGTTTTTATTTTTAATTTTTTTCTGATTTATGAAAATGTTATTTTCTTTCAAAGATAGGTTATATATTCCCCAACTTATTTTTATAAAGGAGGATATGTCCATCCCTTTTTGTTTCCAGTAAGAATTTTCTTTCTTTAAAAGTTTTGATTTAAATGCCAGTGAATTATGAAAATGATAATCATCATTTTTCTTTGGCTACCAGAGAATTCCATACTGACATAAATCACTGGGGGAAGCACTAGGGGAAACAACCATTGGTAAGAATGCAAATTAACCATTTTTGCAAAGTTCTTCAGGAATTGAATGACAAAGTAGACCTTCTTGTGAGATCTAAAGAGTGGAGACAGATAATCAGAGGACTTTGTACAGTGTGGGTTTTCATAAAGCTCACACAATTGCTACTCTTTGACTAGCATCCTTGAGTGTAAATCATACTTTCTAAATAAAGCTGTCATATTCTTTGTTACATTTACACTCATTAAATGATGCCAGGATGGCTCTACATTTTTAACCAGATTAAAAATAAAACTATGTTCCCATAATAACAAAAAAGAATGAAGGACACCGTTGTATTTGAAAAGTGTTTTGCTACTTAATACAATGAAATGAAACATTAAAATGTTACTATTTACCAAAACTTCTATAAATTCCCTTGGTAATCATTGATTTAAATTTCTCTCCTCTGAAAATTGAGTTGGATTATGTATTATTGGTGTGATGATTTAGACATATAACTTTCTGAATATCACTTTATGTTAATAAGTTCTCAAGAGAAGAGATACTATTCCATCAAATAAATTCTGCAATTTTAGAAACATTCACATTTTGCCAACCTATTGAGTATATCACTGTATTTTATTACTCTGCACCTGTGTGAAATGATCATTAAAGCAGTGTGTATTCTGAGTGAAAATAAATAAATAAATAAATAAATAAATAAATAAATAAATGCCAGTGAATTAATATACTGCATAATATTAGGTTCAGGTATACAATGTAGTGATTCAACACTTCTATACAACACCCAGTGCTCACGCCATGTACACTCCTTAATCCCCATCAGGTATTTAACCCAGCCCCCCACCTTCCTTCTGGTAACCATTAGTAGGTTCTCTAAAGTTAAAAGTCTGTTTCGTGCTTTGCCTCACTCTCACTTATTCCCTTTGCTTTTTTTGTTTGTTTGTTTCTTAAATTCCACAAGAGTGAAGTCATGTTATTTGTCTTTCTCTGACTGATTTATTTTGCTTAGCATAATACTCTCTAGCTTCATCCATATTGTTGCAGATGGCAAGATTTCATTCTTTTTTATGACTTAGTAATATTTCATTATATATATCACATCTTTTTTGTACTTAAATCAAAACAATTTGGAACTCTAGTCAATATATTAAATGAATGGAGTCTCAAATGCTTTCAGAGAAGCTAACAAAAATACATAAAATTTATCTTACAAACTCGAGAATCTAAATTTGTTAAACACTAAGGTTAAAACAGTGTCCAAAATGTAGTTTTTAAATTCTATAATTGCATTTTGTATTATCTCAACTTTGGGGAATGCTTTTTTTTGTTGGAGCTTCTATTTGTAATTGGATACATTACATGTAACACCCAGTGCTCATCCCAACAAGTGCCCTCCTCAACGCCCATCACCCATTTTCCCCTCCCCCCCTCCCAGACCCCATCCCCATCAACCCTCAATTTGTTCTCTGTTCTCTGGAAACTCTTACAGTTTGCCTCCCTCTCTGTATCTTTTTTTCTTTTCCCTTCCCCTATGCTTATCTGTTAAGTTTCTCAAATTCCACATGAGTGAAATCATATATCTGTCTTTCTCTGACTTATTTCACATAGCATAATACCCTCCAGTTCCATCCATGTTGTTGCCAATGGCAAGATTTTATTCTTTTTAATCGCTGAGTAGTATTCCATATTATATATAAACCACATCTTCTTTATCCATTTATCAGTCAATGGACACTTGGGCTCTGTCCATACTTTGGCTATTGTTGATAGCACTGCTGTAAAAATTGGGGTGCATGTATCCCTTTGTCAGCACTCCTGTATCCTTTGGATAAATTCCTAGTAGTGTTATTACTGGATTGTAGGCTAATTCTGTTTGTTTATTTCTTTGTTTGTTTTTGAGGAACCTTCACACTGTTTCTCAGAGTGGCTGAAACAGTTTGCATTCCCACCAACAGTTCCCTTTTCTCCACATCCTCACCAACATCTCTTGTTTCCTGAGTGATAATTTTAGCTGTTCTGACAAGTATGAGATTGTATCTCAATGTGGTTTTTGATTTGCGTTTCTCGGATGAAGAGCAATGTTGAGCATCTTCTCATGTGTCTGTTTGCCATCTGGCCACTTGAAGGAACACTGGAAAAGTGTTCCAAAGACATTTTTCTTCGGAAAATTGTCTATTCATGTTTGTTGCCCATTTTTCCACTGGGTTATTTTTTTTCAGGTGTTGAGTTTGGTAAGTTCTTTGTAGATTTTTGATAATAACCCTTTATCTGGTATGTCATTTGCAATTATCTTCTCCCTTTCCATCGGTTGGCATTTTAGTTTTGTTGACTGTTTTCTTTGCTCTGTCAAAGAGGTTGTTGCCGGTATTTTTCCTCTAGGATTTTGATGGTTTACTGTCTCACATTTAGGTCTTTCATCTATTTTGAATTTATTTTTGTGTATGGTGTGAGAAAGTGATCTAGTTTCATTCTTCTGTATGTTGCTGTCCAGTTCTCCCGGCACCATTTGCTAAAGAGACTGTCTTTTTTCCATTGGATACTTTTTTTCTGCGTTGTCAAGGATTAGTTGGCCATATATTTGTGCCTCCATTTCTGTGTTCTCTATTCTATTGGTTTATGTATCTGTTTTTGTGCCAATACCATACTGTCTTGATGATTACAGCTTTGTAATACAGCTTAATGTCTGGGATTTGAAAGTGATGGCTCCAACTTTGGTTTTCTTTTTCAACATTACTTTGGCTATTTGGGGTCTTTTGTGGTTCCATAAAATTTTTAGGATCGTTTGTTCTAGTTCTGTGAAGAATGTTGGTGCTATTTTTATTGGGATTGCATTGAATGTGTAGATTGCTTGGGTATTATCGACTTTTTAACAATATTTATTCTTCCTATCCATGAGCATGGGATGTTTTTTCAGTTTCTTTGTGTCTTCTTCAATTTCTTTCGTAAGCTTTCTATAGTTTTCAACATACATATATTTTACCTCTTTGGTTAGGTTTATTCCTAGATATTTTATAGTTTTTGCTACAATTGTAAATGGGATCAATTCCTTGATATCTATTTCTGCTGCTTCATTATTGGTGTATAGAAATGCAACCGATTTCTGGGGCGCCTGGGTGGCTTAGTCGGTTAAGCGCCCGACTTTCGCTTAGGTCATGATCTCGCGGTTCGTGGGTTCGAGCCCCACGTCGGGCTCTGTGCTGACTGCCAGCTCAGAGCCTGGAGCCTGTTTCAGTCTGTGACTCCCTCTCTCTCTGACCCACCCCTGCTCACGCCGTCTCTCTCTCTCTCTCCTAAAAATAAATAAAACATTAAAAAAAAATTTAAAAAAAGAAATGCAACCGATTTCTGTACAATGATTTTATATTCTGTTACTTTGCTGAATTCATGTACCAGCTCTAGCAGTTTTTTGGTGGAGTCTTTCGGGTTTTCCATGTAGAATATCATGTCATCTGTGAAGAGTGAAAGTTTGACTTCTTTGCCAATTTGGATGCCTTTTATTTCATTTTGTTGTCTGATTACTGATGCTGGGACTTCCAGCACTATGTTAAACAACAGTGGTGAGAGTGAACATCCCCGCCGTGTTCCTGATTTCAGGGGGAAAGCTCTCAGTTTTTCCCCATTAAGGATAGTATTAGCTGTGGTTCTTTCTTATATGGCATTTATGATGTTAAGGTATGTCCCTTCTATCCTGACTTTCTTGATGGTTTTTATTAAGAAAGGATGCTGTGTTTTGTCAAATGCTTTTTCTGGTCTATTGACAGGATCATATGGTTCTTATCCTTTCTTCTGTTAATCTGATGTATCACATTGATTGATTTGCAAATATTGAACCAGCCCTGAAGCCCAGGAATGAATCCCACTTGATCATGTGAATAATTCTTTTTAACATGCTGTAAATTCAATTTGCTAGTATCTTGTTGAGAACTTTTGCAACCATGGTCATCAAGGATATTGGCTTATAATTCTCCTTTTCAGTGGAGTCTTTATCTGGTTTTGGAATCAAGATAATGTCCTCATTGAATGAGTCTAGAAGCTTTTCTTCCGTTTCTATTTTTTGGAACATCGTGAGAAGAATAGGTATTAACCCTTCTTTAAATACCTGGTAGAATTTCTCTGGGAAGGCATCTGTCCCAGGACTCTTACTTGTTGGGAGATTTTTGATAACCAGTTCAATTTCTTCACTGGTTATGGGTCTGTTCAAACGTTCTATTTCTTCCCATTTGCGTTTTGGTAATGTGTGAGTGTCTAGGAATTTGTCCATTTCTTCCAGATTGTCCAGTTTGTTGGCATATAATTTTTCATTATTTTCTCTAATAATGGTTTGTATTTCTGTGGCATTGGTTGTTGACCTCTCCTCTTTCATTCATGATTTTATCTATTTGGGTCCTCTCTCTTTTCTTTTGAGAAGTCTGGCTAGGGGTTTATCCATTTTGGTTGTTCTTTGAGAAAAACAGCTCTAAAATTCATTGATCTGTTCTACTGGTATTTTTTTTATTCTATGTTGTTTGTTTCTGCTCTAATCTTTATTATTTTTCTTCTGCTGCTGGCTTTGGGCTTTCTTTGCTGCTGCCTTTCTGGTTCCTTTAGGTGGGAGGTTAGGTTGTATATTTGAAACCTTTCTTGCTTTTTGACATAGTCCTGGATTGCAATGTATTTTCCTCTTAAGACAGCCTTTGTTGCATCCTGAAGGGTTGGACTTTCATGTTTACCTTTTCATTGGCTTCCATATATATTTTTTAAATATTTTTATTTATTTCTAGGAGAGAGAGAGAGACAGCGTGAGCAGGGGAGGGTCAGAGAGAGAGGGAGACATAGACTCCAAAGCAGGCTCCATGCGCTGAGCTGGCAGTCAGCACAGAGCCTGACGCGGGGCTCGAACCCACGAACCGCGAGATCATGACCTAAGCGAAAGTCAGACGCTAAACCGACTAAGCCACCCAGGCGCCCCAATTTCTATATATTTTTTAATTTCTTCTTTAATTTCCTGGTTGATCCATTCATTCTTTAGTAGGATATTCTTTAACCTTCATGTGTTTGAGAGCTTTCCAAATTTTTCTTGTGTTTCATTTTGAGTTTCATAGCATTGTGATCTGAAAAATATGCATGGTACGATCTCAATCCTTTTATATTTGTTGAGAGCTGTTTTGTGACCCAGTATGTGATCTATTTTGGAGAATGTTCCATGTGCACTCAAGAAGAATGTGTACTCTGCTGCTTTTGGATGAAAAGTTCTGAATATATCTGTTAAGTCCACCTCGTCCAGTGTGTCATTCAGTCATTGTTTCCTTACTGATTTTCTGCCTCGAGGATCTGTCTCTTGCTGTAAGTGGAGCATTAAAGTCCCCTACAATCATGGTATTATTGTCTATATATTTATTTATGTTTGTAATTAATTGATTTATATATTTGGGTGTTTCCATGTTGGCGGCATAAACATTTACAATTGTTAGTTCTTCTTGATGAATAAACCCCTTAATTATGGTATAATGCTCTTCATCTCTTTTTGTTAATAAAAAATTTTTAAATGTTTTTATTTATTTCTGAGAGAGAGAGAGAGAGAGACAGTGTGAGCAGGGGAGGGTCAGAGAGAGAGAGGGAGACACAGAATCTGAAGCAAGCTCCAGGCTCTGAGCTAGCTGTCAGCACAGAGCCTGACATGGGGCTCGAACCCACGAACCATGAGATCATGACCTGAGCCAAAGTTGGACGCTCAACCAACTGAGCCACCCAGGTGCCCCTGCCCTTCTTCATCTCTTGTTACAGTCTTCATTTTAAAATCCAACTTTCTTTTGCCATCCAGTAGCATGATAGATGGTTCTCTATACTCTCACTTTTAATCTGAGGGTGTCCTCAGGTATAAAATGAGTCTCTTGTAGGCAGCATATATATGGATTTTGTTTTTTTATCCATTCTGATACCCAGTGTCTTTTGATTGGGGCGTTTAGTCCTTTTACATTCAGAGTGATTATTGAAAGATACGGATTTAGTGTCATTGTGTTATCTGTATGTTTCGTGCTTATGGTGATGTCTCTGGTCCTTTGTAGTCTTTGCTGCTTTCCACTCACAGATTCCCCCTTAGGATCTCCTGCAGGGCTGGTTTAGTGGCTGGTTAGTTTAGTTCATGACCATGAACTTCTTTTTGTTTGTTTGGGAAAGCTTTTCTCTCTCCTTCTATTCTGAATGACAGCCTTGCTGGATAAAGGATTCTTGGCTGCATATTTTTCCTATTCAGCACATTGAATACTTCCTGCCACTCCCTTCTGTCCTGCTAAGTTTCAGTCAACAAGTCTGCTACTACCCTTCTGCATTAACTACTACCCTTGTAGGTTAAGGTCTGTTTGTCCCTGGCTGCTTTCAAAGTTCTCTCTTTATTTTGTATTTTGCCAGTTTCACTATGAAATGTCATGGTGTTGATCTGTTTTTGTTGGTTTTAAAGAGAGTTCTCTGTGTCTCTTGGACCTGGATGCCTGTTTCCTTCCCCGGATAGGGAATTTTTCAGGTATAATTTGTTCAAATAAACCTTCTGCCCTTTTCTGCCTGTCTTCTTCTTTTTGAACTCCTATGATATGGATATTATTTCATTTCATTGAATCACTTAGGTCTCTAATTCTCCCCTCTTGGTCTAGTAATTTCCTTTCCTTCTGTTTTTCAGCTTCATTATTTTCCATAATTTTATCTTGTATTTCACCTATTCTTTCCTCTGTTTCTTCCATCCTTGCTGTCACTGCGTCTAGTTTATTTTGCATCTCATTTATAGCGTTTCTTAATTCATCATGATGATTTCTTAGGTCTTTGATCTCTGCATAAATAGATCTTCTGCTATCTTCTATGCTTTTTTTCAAGCCTGGCTATTTGTCTTATGACTGTTATTCTAAGTTCTTGTTCATATATATCGTTTATATCTGTTTTGAACAGTTCTTTAGCTGTCAGTTCTTCCTGGAATTTCTTTTGTGAATTCTTCCATTTTATCATTTTGGCTAGGTTTCTGTCTTCTACCTTTTTTAATAGCTTGTTATGTGTCTTGCACCTGTAAGAACTACTATATTAAAAAGGGGTCATACACTGTCCAGGGCCTAACACTTCAGGAGGTGTTTTTGGAGTCTGGTGCGTGCACTGTGTTGTTGCATATTTGGCTGCTTTATCCCACTGGTCAGTCCTCTATAAAGCTCCTTCTTACTCATAATGGTGGATTGTTTAGACCTTCCACCAGGTATTCTTTGATTTTTTGTTGAAGTAACCCTGGAAAAAAGGAAAGGGAAGGGGACCTGATCCCATACGAAGAGAAAAATGAAAGGGGTGGGAAAAAAGATGAAGCAGAGATAGATTTCCTGGGCATTACAAGTGTTCTGTCCTTAATACAGCCATGTTTGGGTTACAAGGGAAAACACACTTGTAAGTCCAGTCCCCCTACTTCTCCTCCATCTTAACTCCTCCCTCCCCTCCTGCACATTTATAACAACGTGGACTGCCTTAACCAAAATAATTTAGAACTTCAGTGGCTATTATGGAAAATTGTCATCTCCCCAAACTTGTTTTACTAAAAATCAAATTAGAAAGCTGTGGCTCCAAAAGAAACAAGCACACAAAAAACTTGAATAGGATACCTGTTTTTTTAAGTTTATTTGTTTATTTATTTAGAGTGTACACATGTGTGTGTGCACCGTCAATGCAACACCCGATGTGGGGCTCAATCCCATGACCCTGGGATCTTGACCTGAGCCGAAATCAAGAGTTGGATGCTCAGTCAGAGGACTCTAGATGCTGGCGAGGATGTGGAGAAACGGGCACCCTCCTACACTGTTGGTGAGAATGTAAACTGGTGCAGCCCCTCTGGAAAACGGTNAAAATAAAAGATGATACAAAAAAAAAAAGGGTTGGATGCTCAACCGACTGAGCCATCCAAGCGCCTCAGGGATACCTATTTTAAACGGTACCTTGAGGCTTCCAGAAGCTTTCAGAGTCTAAGTTTGCCTCTTTGCAAAAGTACTATTTCTAAATTAAGCGAGGCAAACAATTGAAAGACCTCAAAATGACTTCTGAGGCCTCCCCCCACCATGTGCTGCCCCCATCCATCTTTGTCTGCATCTGCCTTGTGCTCAGGCCCCACCTCTGGCACCATTTTCCTCTCTTCTCTCTGTCAAACCTCTCTTTTCCATGAATCTTTCCTCATCCCTCCTCCTCTGAGCCTATTAAATCCTTCCTCTTTAAAGTTCAGTCTTCTGAGGATCTAAGTAAATCCCACGTGTCTTATGTTCTCTGGACTAAGCAATAGTTAAAGTTTTGTAAAGTGACTGTGGATTTCCAAAAGTTTGCTGAATAGTTTAGCATAGTTACTCAAACTCACCCACCTAATTTCTCAGATTTATATCAATTAGGTCCCATGCTTGCTGGCCAAACATCGGGTGCAACTGACCAGAGGAAAATCCTGAAGGAGATTTAGTGAAAGAGACCCCTAACTTTTGGCGAGATGTTAGAACACTTGCTGGAAATCTCCACTGAGCAATTGCAGTAGGTTTTCCTAAGCCTGGTGATTGAAAGAAAATCCAGGCTTCCACACAAAAGCCTGATGGACCTGTCTGTGACTATTACAGTCAACTCCATACTGCCTTTTAAGAAAATTCTGGTCTTCATTTAGATGTTGAATCCACCTGGGTAGCATCTAACTCTATGTTTAATAGGCTGAACCAGGATCATTCTCTTTTGGTTAGAAGGACTAGGATGGAATGGGAAACTACCAACTCCAAATTTAGTTCATTTGGTAAACCAGTTCTGTCACATCCCAGATGAGTCACCTAAAAGAAAGAGTGCTAAAATTCTGTTTTCAGCTCAGGCAAATAAAGGCCCCTGGACAAAAGCAACCCATCTACCTCCCCTCCCCACCCCCTAGTTTTTCTCTTATTGCCAAGAGCTGGAACATTGAGAAAAAAGATTGTTATGAATTTAAGTGCTCAAGGCACCTTCAGCCTTCTAGCTAGTCATTCCAATGTCCTCCCAATTCTCAGTTACGGGGCTCTGAGGAAGCGTAGGGGCTCTTCCAGATCCTCCTTCTTAATCAGCTCGGAGAAACCACTCTCCAGATTGGAAATTAATCTCTGTCCCTGTTGAACACTGGAAGTGTCCACTGCTGTAAAGTAGCCCCTGCCTCAAAGCATTAACACGGTTCAAATTGTGAGGGTCTCTAACAAACCTCAACACGTTTCTATCTCCAAACCTGTTCCCTTTTGTGTAGGCTCTTTGACGGACACAATCCCTTTTCTCCTTCGTTACTATACCTTGTTAATTTTTTGGGCTGAGATATCTTCGAGAAACATCATGCCAGAATTTCTTTCTCCCAGAAGGGGAAATAACTCTAGAATTTGACAATAGTCATCAAAATAGCCAACCAGCAGAATTAAATGATCCTTTGGCATCTTTATTAGTTCTATCTCTGACACTATAGCTGAGTCTGGGGACACTGCTTATTTATTCTTGTTGAATCAGGTACCATTTCTTTATGGGCAAAATCCTCAGCTGATATTGGCAGAATTCACAGTGCACCTGCTATTAGGATTCAAAGAGATCCTTCAAAACCTTCTTCCATAAATAATCAATACCCTCGAAACATGGAAGCTCTCTAAGGCATCAGACCCATAATAGAAGACTACAAATTTCAGGCCCTCATTATCCCCTGTGCTAGTTCCTGTAATATCCCTATTTTACCTGTGAAATAACCCCGAGCGAAACGATGGTGGTTTTTCTAGGACCTCTGAGCAATAATACGATTGTTATCCTTTGGTACCTTGTTGTTCCTAAACACTCTGTGTTGCAAATATCTTCCCACTAAAAGCACATTTTTCACTATCATTGACCTATGTGTTATGTTTTTAGTATTCCAGTTGATAAGGATAGCCAACATCTTTTGCTTTCACTTGGAAAGAAGAAACTACATCTGGACAGTAAGGCCTCAGGGTTTCACTGACAATTCTTTTCACAAACCTTAGAAGCTGACTTGGACGATAGAAAATTTTCTGTGGCCTCTACTTTGTTGTAATATATACACGATTTGCAACTTTGCTCCCCTTATCAAACCTCTTCTACCTGTTGAAAATTTTGGCCTTAAAGGGACATAAAGTTTCCAAAGAAAAATTGCAGTTTGCTTAACTCACATGGGACACTTAAGCCACCTGATCTCAGCATAAGGATTACATTTGGATCCAGATGTGTTGCAAACGAAATGACACAAAGACAAGACACACAAAAGACAGACAAAGACACAACTCCGGCCGGAGGGGGAAAATTCTCCCTGAGCCTTCGTGCGGTTTATTTTTATACCCCGGTAGCTGGACACATACCAAAATCAAAGAAACGCATTCTTTTTCCAAGGACGGGGGGAACAAAGGGAGGAATTGACCACAGCATGTTTACTGAGAAGCCTGCCCAGAACTCCAGCCTCTTCCCTATTTTCAGTGAGGGCACATTCCCTCATATGCGAGCAGATCGTTAACCTTGGATATTGCGTGCAGGCTTCTTGGCAGAACATCCTGTTTGCAAGCATGCTCTGCTTCCTTAACCATTCTTTCTCGTGGTCACTGTCGGGCTCCTACATCTCCCCCTTTTTTCTGAGAAGTAGTAGCAAGCTGTAAGGCAGCAAGAACGCGTTGTCTATCCTTTTTTAGTTGTTGCTTTCATCGCCAGCACCGGAAGACTAAAATAATAACATAGCATAAGAGTATTATGAACAAGGTATTTCCGAAAGTAGTTCCAATTAGGGTAGACACATGCCCAAGAGGATTCAAATTATCTACCCCTTCCCGTAAATCCTTTAACAGATTAGACCCAGTAATGTCAGGTAGCGTTTTGCTAAATGTAGACAAAATTTGCTGCTCTAACTCCATAATTTCCTTAGTTAGGTTTTGATGTCCTGCTAATGACCGTTTCACCTTTTCCCAGCCCTCACTCATGTTGAAAGGCACAGGTGTTATACATAATTGAGAGGAGTTCCAATCACATTTTAACATACTTCTTGTGGATAAGACAGTTAGTTGATCCCCAAGCCAAGAAACAGTATGTTGAAGATTGAGTACATCAGTTGTAAGTTGTGTATCCAAATTTCGTTGTTGTTGCCATAATAAATGAGAGTCTTTATACCACTCCTGTACAAAGTGTGCTGTTTGGATTCTTTGATGCAAAGCAAGTCCGGCCACGGCAGCGGTTGCAGTAACCGAAGCCACTGCAAGAACTGAAGCTATGATTACTCCAAGCATGTGTCGGGATCGGTGAAGTAAGGTCTGTACAGCAGCCACCAAATGAGATACAGTAAAAGAGTCCGACCAAGGTCTTGTCAAATTTACAGGTAGCCATACTTCGGTTCGAGTTTTAACAACCACCAATGAAAAATTAGAGTTGTTGGTTTGTGGTTCAAAGTTTTTCCACCATGACTGATTTACACATTGTGTTAAATTACAATGATTACATGATATAGATCCTTCTAAAGCATTTCAAGTCCAATTCCCATACAACAATGCAAAGGGGTATTTTAGACAAGCCATAGCAAAATAAGATTTATTAACATGCAAGTTAACATGAAAGGGACCTGAACTTTCAGTCATATTCAAAGTATAGTTTCCTGACCATATAGTGAGATTCCCTGAAACTGTCCATAATTTCCAAATTTTCCCTTGAAAGTGGGGATACCTTAACAATTGCAACTGAGGGGGAACGAGTGCAAACGGCTGCCATTTTATGGTTTCATTACCGTTACCCGTTAAAGTACCATTAATTTGATGCCATTTGAGAGTTTTGTTGGACCATTTTTCTAAAATTTGACCATGATCAGGGCTCCAATCTACAATAACAAATCCAGAATAGTTCATGACCTTAAAAGGCCTATGACCTCGGCAACTTTCCCATTCCAAAGATTCTAAGGAAGGAATAAAAAAATTAGAAGGGCATAATGGTATAAAGGTATCAGGATGGTGACTCATCGGGGTCATAGAGGTGTTGAATCCCCTGGTGGAAACAAGCACACTAAAGACAGCAGGATGATAATTATTATATTTTACCCCCCAAGTATTATAAGAGTGATGATTATGCTTTCTTGTAGAGAGGCAAAAGGGATGTCCTCCAATGTTCAAGGGGAGGCCTTCCACTGCAACAGTAACATTACTTATGCTATATTGATTAATATGATGATATAAATGTTCAATTCCTCCACACACGGGTGGTGGGAAGTATGCAGTTTCATTGGTGCATACCTGTACTTCAGGTTCACCCCAAGAGACAGCTCTCACAAGAGGAGGATTAGGAACATAAGCCCAATAAGTATATTCTATCGCTTGCGCATACATTACCTGACAGGTAATTACAGCCAACATAGCCAACGGCAGATTAGTAGAATTAAAAGGTTGACCAGCATTAGTGAGAGTTTTCTCAGCCTCCTGTGTAAGCTTCTTCAGTTGCCCCCATGTTGGAGGGGACGCAGATCGGTTAGGGAAGGTAAAGCTCCACTGTGCAGAAAGCTCTTCAAATTTTCGCACAAAGCGGTCATCCATTATGAATCTTGATCAATCGAGTTGGGGCCCAAAACCTAAAATTATCAACAGATATGAAAGCATAACCTCGTCCCAAGTATATCAGTGATGCTGGAATCCAACCTTTCTCTTTATCTTTATACCAAATGAGTGTATTCAAGATCTTCCTATCCTCTTCTTTCCTTCGAAAATGCAATTCTGCTGCTGATAGATTTTCTTTGCTCCAAATATTCAGAAAATTTAAAGTAAGTAAGGTTTTATTCAAGATGTCTTTTGGTTTCATGAATCTCTCCTGTTCCCCCCCTTTTTTTTTTAATATATTCACGTAAAGTACGATTAGTTTTTTCAATGATAGTTTGTCCTTGACTATTATAAGGGATGTCAAAAGTATGAGTTATATGACATTGGGATAAAAAATGAGCTAATTTTGCAGATTGGTAGGCAGGTGTGTTATCAGTTTTTAATTCAATTGGTACTCCCATAATTGCAAAACAAGACAATAAATGAGTAATAACAGTGTCAGCTTTTTCAGAATGTAATGCAGTAGCCCATTGGAAATATGTGCATGTATCTATAGTATGATGGACGCATTTTTGTTGTCCAAAAGATGAAATAAAAATTACATCCATTTGCCATATCTGATTTGCTTGTAATCCTCTTTATGTTGACACCTGGTGGGGTAAATGGTAAGGTGAAAGGCGCACATATGGAACAAGAGTGAACAATATTTTGAGCTTGTTTTTGAGTAATAGCATAAGATTTTTTTAATCCTTTAGAGTTAGTATGTTGCAGATGATGCTCTTGTTTTGCTGCTTCTATAGGATAAAGTAATGCATCAATTGTAGCATTTCCAAATGACAAGGGTCCAGGAAGGGCGGAATGTGTACGGATATGAGTAAAGAAAATTGATTTTGAACGCCGCAAGAGCGATTGTTGTACCTGATAAAACAATTTATCAATAACTGTCTTAAGAGTTACAGGCAGTGAAACCTGAGGAAGCTGTAGACAAGAGAGAACAACATATTGAGAATCTGAAACAATATTAACAGGAAGTTGAGGAAAATTTTGCAAAACTAAATAAATAGCCCACAACTCAGCAGGCTGTACAGAGGAGAACGAATGGGGAAGGACTTTAGAACATTCAAAAGTCCAATATCCAGCAGTGTTTTTATTTGCATCAGTAAAAACAGTGGGTCCTTTAACTGGAACACTTGAAATCGGAGATTGAGGTATCATGGGGTTAGTTTGAAGAAAATCAATGAATATAGATGACGGATAATGATTAGAAAATGATCCAGGAAATGAAGCAAGGGAAATCTGTCAATTTTCATTAAATTGTAAGCATAAAGATGTTTGAGTATTTGTTAATTGAGTAACAATTTGGTGTGGTTCTTTTCCTGATAATTGTAGAATACGATTGTGACCCTTTTGTATAAGAAATGCCAATTTATCCATATATGTAGTTAATTTTTTGGAGAAACTGTTGGGTAAAAAAACCCATTCTATTACTTCTTTTTTTTTTTTTTTTTGAGTAATCGCACCAGATGGAGAATGAGGGGTATGAAATATTATGAATGAAATAGGTTGAGAAGCAGAAATATGTTAAAAAACCATTATTTAATTTTTGTTCAACAAATTGAAGTTTTTGTAAAGCCAAAGGGGTTAAGATTTGGGGACTATCTAAAGCTGTGTCTTCCTTTAAAGTAGAAAATAAGTGTTGTAATTGATAAGTAGGAATCCCAAGTACTGGGCGTAGCCAATTAATATCTCCTAATAACTTTTGGAAGTCATTTAAAGTTTTTAAGTGGTCTCTTCTAATTTGTAATTTTTGAGGCCGGATTTGGTGTTGTTTTAATATTGTTTCTAAATAAGAAATGGGAAAATCCTTTTGAACTTTCTCTGGTGCTATATGTAAGTTATATTGTTTTAAAGCTTCCTGTACCTTTAAGAAGAATTTATTACGTTCAGTAATACTGGGAGTTGTCAATAAGAGATCATCCATATAATGATAGAGAATATAATTAGGATACTCTTGACGGATAGACTGTAAAGAACGAGCTACAAACTCTTGACATAAGGTAGGACTATTTATTATTCCCTGTGGTAAGACTGTCCATTGGTAGCGCTTAACAGGTTGAGTGTGATTAAGAACAGGAACCGTGAAAGCAAATTTATCTTTATCTTGTAATTGTAAAGGAATGGTAAAAAAAAAAAACAATCTTTAAGATCTAGTACCATTAAAGACCAATTATGAGGAATAAGAGTGGGAGAAGGAAGGCCCAATTGTAAGGCTCCCATAGGTTTAATACATTTATTAACTTCTCTTAAATCAGTTAACATTTTTCATTTTCCAGATTTTTTTTTTATAACAAACACAGGAGAATCCCAAGGGGAAGTAGAGGGCTCTATATGGCCAAGTTGAAGTTGCTCTGATACTAATTGTTCTCAGGCCTCGAGTTTTATTTTTGGTAATGGCCACTGTTCAATCCATTTAGGAGTATTAATTATCCATTTTAAAGGGAGTGCTCGAGGAATTTGAGTAGTGGCCAGTAGTTTTCTGACGGAATGGCTACAGAAGCCCCCGTGGGAGAGAGAAGATCTCTTCCCCATATATTAATAGGTATATTAACAATATAAAAAGTGACAAAAACTGTTTTTTTATTATGAAACTGGCATTGTAAAGGACGAGTACTTTTTTAAACATCTGTAATAGAGTCTAATCCTGTCAGCATTAGAGGACTTTTTTCTTTGTTCCAGTCCTGGGGCCATTGTTGAGAGGAAATGACCAAAACATCTGCCCCTGTGTTTATTAACCCTTCAAAGTTCCTTTTTTGTACGGCTAAAGAAAGAACAGGGCAAGAATCCTTGATGAGTATCTCCCAAAATATGTGTTGCCCAGTACTTCCAGAACCTCCTGACCTTTCATTAGGAAGCGTAGAAAAGGGAAGATAAGATAAAAGAAGTATTTGTGCTATACATTCTCCAGCCAATAGTGAAAGCGTAATAGAAGTAGAAACCATGATTAAAATTTTTCCAACAAAATCAGAGTTTATTACTCCAGGAATTATAGTTAGACCTCTTAAAGCTGTGCTGTTGCGGCCCAATATTAAGCCAAAGGTGCCTTTAGGCAATGGGCCAAATATGTTGGTTCTTAATTTATAAATGCCACCTCCCGGAGACAAAAGAACATTTTCAGTGAGAGGCAAATCAGCAGCAGCACTTCCTGAAGTTGTAGAGCGTAAATCTGACACCATTAAAGGTTTGGTTATTCCTAACGTAGTAGTCATTTTTAAGGGTTGTTGGAAAACAAAGGGGTTACTGTCCCAGGCTGACAATGAAGGGCCTGTCCCAGGCTGACTGTCCCTAATCGTAGGATGCACTCCGAGCCGGAACATCCTAAGCTTGTAAACGAGCCAGGGTGCTGACCAAGTAGTAAACTCAAGGTTAAGACAACCTACGTGCACACACAAGGCTGTGTCCAAGCAGAAGTTCATTCGCGAATGCAGAGCAGGAACTTGGCAATAGGCACCTGGGAACAGAAAAATTTTTTTCACGGAGAGATTGTGTGTTTGAGCTCTGATATCCTTGAAGTGAATGAGCAATAATAGGTCCAGGGGTTTAGAGGGTGTCTGTCTCATTTTGCCAGTCTTAGTCGCCCAGTAATAAAAGTCCAACAGACACAACTGATAGTCATAGACACACATAGAGAGACAGATAACAAAGTTCGCTTCGCGGGGAAATGAAACTGAAACCAGGATGGCGGCGTTGCCGAAAAGAAACAAACTGGGACGAAGGCTTTCGGTTGGATCCTGGGCACAACCTGCCCTGTCCCTCTGAACCAATACAGAATACAGGTTAGAGGCAGTCCACTGGACATTTTTCCCCCTCCGATACAGAAGGAGCCTGGAACGTCTTCCAGGTCTCCTGCGACCGCGGCCCCCCAGCGCGTCCGCCTTAACCACCTTTGGTCGCCTAATATAGATTTGTCTCGAGATCAGAGTTACACAGATAAACACAACAGAAAGAGATTTTTACCAGCTGGATGACCCTCCAGCTCGGGGGTTCTGGGGAATCCCGGGAGAGCTAATGTTGTGTCCGATTTGCGAGTTCCCAGAGACCTCCAAGGAGCCGACACCGATGCAAATACAAAAGGGTCTTTATTACAATCTCGAGCAGGGGCTCATTTGCCTATTAGTGTCGTGGCAGTAAGATGAAGCGAAGAACAATAGCANCAAATACAGAAGGGTCTTTATTACAATCTCGAGCAGGGGCTCATTTGCCTATTAGTGTCGTGGCAGCAAGATGAAGCGAAGAACAATAGCAAATAGGGTTTTTAAGAAGTAAGGGACGGGGGTATTACAGTACATGTAGCATCATCACATAAGCACCAATTACAATTACAGCTTTGACTATTCAGTATCTGTGAGGTATTTATTACTTTTGGTGGGACCCAATCATGACTTTTGAGAATTTGTTCCTTCATTTTGTGTTTTCCACCATTGTTGAAAAAGTCGGGTCACTTTATCAACTTCGTTGTTCCTGTCAGACGACGAGGAGGACTCACTAGAACTATCAGATTCGGTATCTGATTCCCCATCCCTGGAATGCAAAGCGGCAGCTGCAGAAGCGTCATTTAAAGCGGCAGCATTTGATTCTTTTTGTTTTTCGTTAGGGATTTCCTCATAAATCACCTCAGATTTTATAGATTTAGTTTCACTATCTGTAGAAAGCAATGCAAGTGCTTGAGTGATAAAACTACATAGAGTCCACAATTTCAAAGGAATTATGTTACCTTTCTGATGTTGTCGCGGTAATTCCTTTTGTATTAATTTCCATTCCTTTAAGTTTAATTGTACTTTGGGTTGGCACTTAAACCCATAACAATGTTGCTCCACAAGGTAAAATAACTCATATAAACGGCGACTAGATGCCTTCACCCCGATGGAGTGGAGAAGTCCTTTGACTAGCTCCATGTATTGTGCCTTTGCTGATGGGGAATTCCCCATAATTTTCCCAAAAGTTCCCCTGCCTTGGATCTACAATCCCCGCGGGGTACTCACCTTTTCGGTTTCGTTCGCCCTCTGCTTCTTTCCCCGCTTTGGGCGCCAGATGTTGCGAACGAAATGACACAAAGACAAGACACACAAAAGACAGACAAAGACACAACTCCGGCCGGAGGGAGAAAATTCTCCCTGAGCCTTCGTGCGGTTTATTTTTATACCCCGGTATAAAATGTTCTTGGCAGAACATCCTGTTTGCAAGCATGCTCTGCTTCCTTAACAATTCTTTCTCGTGGTCACTGTTGGGCTCCTACAAGATGAAAATCCCTATGACTGCTTAATTCTGGCAGATTATGTTTTGAATCCCTATGGTGATTTATAGCAAACTCCTCTAACCAATGCAGACTTTTTAATGGTTTACTGATAGTTCTTATTTAAAAGATTAAAACGGTAAGTATTATGCTGGATGTGCTGTTTTCAGTTCCTTTTGAAGTCACCGAAACAGCATCTTTACATTTGGCTACTTCAGCCCCGCAGGCTGAGTTATATGCCCTTACTCAAGCTTGTACCATAGCAAGGGCAAACTGCAAACATTTATATCAATAGTCGATATGCCTTTGGGGTAGCTCATGACTTTGGAACATTATGGAAACAATAAGGTGCCCTTAACTTCAATGGAAATAAAATTAAAAAGGGAGCGCCTGGGTGGCTCGGTCAGTGTGACTCCTGATCAGCAATGCTTTCAGAGAAACATCTTACCCTAAAGGGTGAAGCGAAAGTTAATAAAAGGAAATCTCCTTTAGAATGGAGTTGAGAGACCAGCAAGAGGGAGCTCTGAATGCCCTATCACTCGTCAACTACACATCCAACCAGGAGAGACGAATCCTGCACATGGCTCCTACTTTACTGCCCCAGCAGGAGAGGAAGAGAGCCTTTATTCACAGTTCAGCCAATGAAAAGCCACTATACTTTGAACTCCCAGTTTACTACAGTGGGCATTTTGTTGGTAACAGCCTTCCTAGCTTTCCCTTCCTCTGTAAATGAGCGTTCCTCTTCTTTGTTCTGCAGACTTGCCTACGGTTCTGTAATAGCTTGCTTGCTCCGGATTGCAGTTCTCTACTATGCCCCCAATAAATCCATTTTTGCTGGTAAGATAACTGGCAGTTTTATTTTTAAGGTTAATCCTCACACTCGCAGTCTCCTCCATTATCAACATTTCCCACCAGTCCGGCGCATTTGTTACAGTCACTGTACTGGCACATCATTACACTGGCACATCATTATCGCGCAAAGTCCATAATTTCATTCGAGTGCATTCTTGGCGTTGTACTTCTGGTGGTTCTGCCAAATGTATAATGGCAGGTATCCACTTCGTAGTATCATGCAGAACAGTTTCACTGCCTTAAAATCTAGCATGTGCTCTCTATTTATGTCTCCTGCAGCCCTAACCTCTGGCAACTACTGATCTTTTTACTATCTCCATCATTTTGCCTTTTTTTCAGAATGTCATACAGTTGGGATCTTATAGTACATAGCCTTTTCAGATTGGCCTCTTTCACTTAATTACATCTACTTAGAGTTTCCTCCATGTCTTTTGGATCTTGATGGCTCATTACATTTTAGCATTGAATAATATTTCATTGTCTGAAGGTACCACGGTTTATTTTTCCATTTTCCATTGAAAGACATCTTGGTTGCTTCAAAATTTGGGCATTTATGAATAAAGCTGCGACAAACACCCACATAAAAAGTTTTTTTGTGTAGACATAAGTTTACTCATCTGGTTAAATACCAAGGCGTGTGATTTGCTGGATTGTATGGTAAAAGTATATTTCATTTTGTAAGACACTTCCAAACTGTCTTTTAAAGTGGCTGCACCATGTTGCACTCTCACCAGCAATGAATGAAACTTCCTGTTGGTCCACACATTCACCAGCATTTAGTGTTGTCCGTGTTCCAGATTTTGGCCTTCTAATGGGTTCGTAGTAGTCATCTTATGATTTTTAATTTTGAGTCAAAAGTGTAGTTTTATATTTATGTATGTAGTTTTACGTTAGTTATTTGATTAATGTTTTTCATCCCCCCATAGACTGTGGGTTCAGTGAAAGCAGGGACTGCCTCTGCTTTTGTTCGTTTTTATCACCTGTATGGAGTACCTACCTACAGTGCCTCCAACATAGTAGACCTTAATGAATATTTGAATAAATGAGCAACCAGCCTTAGCAGCTCATTTTGAAGGTGAACTTTTACACAAAAGATCCAGGTCTCCTGAAGACAATGGAGCAGAACCTGACTTACATAGACCTTTCCTGGGACACCAATTCCCCTGAGGTTGTCAGAACTCCAGAGGCATATGATCATCCACCTTTAATAACTCTTGGTGTAGTTAGTGCCCTTTATGTAGAATCTAAATTATTCAATCCAATTCATCCTCCCTAGGACAAATACAGAACTTTTCCTTTTTGCATCATCTGAGGAGGAAACCTGGCTTCTTACTCAGGCACACCTTCAGGGCTTCATGGATGTCTCTGTTTCTCAGGCTGTAGATGATGGGGTTGAACATGGGTGTCAGGATGGTGTAGAGCAGAGAGAATCCTTTGCGCAAGAGTTGTGAAGAACTGGCTGAAGGCACAAGGTATGTGGCAATCAGTGTTCCATAAAACACGGTGACCACAGTGAGGTGGGAGGAGCAGGTGGAGAAGGCCTTTCTCCGGCCTGTACCCAATGGAATCCGTAAGATAGCAATGAGAATGCGGGAGTAGGAGGCTGTGATGAGGAGAAACGGAAGCAGAGTTACTGCAGAAGAAGTGGCGTAGGCAATGGTCTCAGTCAGTGAAGTGTCCTTGCAGGAGAGATGGACCAGAGGAGTGAAGTCGCAGAAGAAGTGATCGATTTCATTGGGTCCACAGAAAGGTAGTCTAGACAGCAGGACCATAGTGATTGCTGTGAGGAGGAAGCAGCAGAGCCAAGAGCTGGAAGCCAGCTTAATGCAAAGGGGGCCAGTCATGAGGATGGGATAGTGGAGAGGTTGGCAGATGGCCAGATATCGGTCATAGGACATCACAGCAAGCAACAGACACTCTGTTGCAGCCAGGGACCCGAAGAAGTAGAACTGTGCCAGGCACTCAGCCACAGAGATGGTCTTCTGTTCCGCTATGATAATCAGCAACATCTTGGGGACAATGTTGGAGGTATACCAGATCTCTAGAAAAGACAAGTTCACCAGGAAGAAGTACATGGGGGTATGGAGGTGATGGCTGAACAAAACTAGCAGAACAATGAGGATGTTTCCAGAAATGATTAAGATGTAGAAAACTAAAAACATCATGAAGAGGAAAATATTTAGCTGTCGGATGGAGGAAAATCCTCTAAGTACAAATTCCGCGATGGTTGTTTGGTTTTCCCAGGGTGAGATCACCATGCCTTTGCTTTCCTTAGAGCACCCGGTGATAAGACATGCAAAGCACAGGAAGTTCTAGCTTACACATAGACCATGGGCTGACAGTGGATGATTTTTAGTCCCCATTCAGGTTTTTGGAAGAGTTTCTACTTGGGTGGAGGAGTGTCTTCTTTTTTTCCCCCAAAGCCTGAAATGGGAAAGAAAAGAATTTGCAATAAGAACTTGTGACTGTTTCAGGTCCCCTTCTTCTCCTACCTGTGTATATCTTCATTTAATCAGGAGCAATGTCAGGCTTTGGGGAAAGAAGGACATGGGAGAAAGGGGAAGAACACAAAAGGGAGGAAGGACAAAGTAAAAAGAAAGGAAAGGAGAATCACATCCTGTCTCATCCTGAACGCTCTATGGTAGCTTGGGGGCTTATATGAAGAAAAGATCTAAAAGGAAGGTAGGCACATTCCAAAGAGTTCGTGAACTCCCAGATGGACCTGAGAATCAAGGACCCAGGACAAGGAACGCTCCTCTCCTCCCCAAGCACTGGTTATGTGCAGAGAAACGGCCCCTATCCTACCTAATATGAATTTTTCTCCTTTCAGCTTCTTAGTGACTTGAGACATAAGTGTCTTATTTCTGTTACCGTTTCCATAGCCCGAGCAAGAGAAAATCACATGAGTGTGAGGTTTGAGATTCTCTTGATTCTGAGGTCAGTGCTTATACTGGTATAATGCAGAGGCAGGAGTGTTTTTCACTCACAATTTTAAAAAGATAAAATCAGGTCATTAAAAAGATTTTACGTCGGGCAGCAGTAAATGGGAAAAGAAGATTCAGAACCACGGGGCCTAAGGCATGGTGTGCTACTAGCCAATTGAGTAGTAGGGAAAGCCCAGGTCTCCCCCCAATTACATCTTGGTCTAAGCCACAGGCCCTCCTCTGAAGTTCAGGATAGAGAGAGAGCCTGCTCAAGAAAGCAGACAGAGCCTGAGGCTGAAACCGTGTGACTCTTCTCAATACCCTTGTACTGGACCTGTTACACGCTTATTAAGGTAGTTGCGGAAGGACCCTATTGCTGCAGGCAGAGATGGGAAACCCCATATGCAGGGACAGAAAGTACTATGTGAGGGTCATAATGAAGTAGTTATCAGGAGTGGCTAGAGAGCCCTATACAAAGTCAAGGGTGCTGCTCTATAAGGGTCAGACTCGAACAAGTTGTTTAGCTTCTCTGAGACATAGTTTCTCATCTGTGAAATGGGATACCAGGAGAGGGAAAAACTTAACCATGTGCCTAGCATGCGCAAAGACATAAACACAGAGATTGTGAAACCACTGGTTTATTCAGGGCTGCCAACATTACTTAAGTTTACCAAGACATTGCTCTTGCTTTGAAGAAGATATTGGCAACAAATCCCAGTGTGTTTTCCCACATACTGCAGTGTTTGTGCACGTAATTTTGTGAGTTAGTAAGCTCTTCCAGTGATCTCTTATCATACTACCAGCTTTTAGCAGTACACTAATCCCATTTTAAAATTGACCCAGTGTCCTACCATTCCGTGGGGCCCTAGTTCTAGCTTTCCACGTGGTTCACAGAACTAACCTGGAACTTGGGGTGACTGAGAGTCCTTGTACCCAGGACTGGTGATGTGCATTCTGAGCCCATTGAGTGTAGCACAGGGAAGACACAGAGACACAACTTCTCTCCATCCCCTGCAAAGCACAAATAAGGGTCTGAGATCTCAGAGGGAGGTCTTCGGTTCTGACAGAGCACAGCCAGACTCCCAGATGCTGCTGCTATTTCTGCCCTTGATGAGGTTATTATTACTCGATCCCAGGCACTGTCCTCAGTGCTGAAAAATATAACTGTCATCACAGCAAACCTCTGTGGTGGGTTATTATCCTTACTTACTAGTCACAGAGAAGTTAAATAACTTACCCAAGATCATTAGCTTGAAAGTGGCAGAGATGAGTTTCAGACTTGCACTCAATCCCTTATTCCTCACTGTGAACACTGCTGCTTATGAGGCCGGGGTACGTAGGCTAGTTTGCACAGTCTCAGAGGCAGGAAGAGGAAAGTTTCCACGAAGCAGCCTATCATCCAGGTTTTAACTTCAGGGAGAGGGAATCTGCCTTTGTTGTTGATGAGGGAACCATCCCAGGAAGAGTTACAAACTCTGACAACCTTCTCTACCTGTCTCCTGGACTTGCTTTCACACTGCTATTTTTATGCCCTTTGTTGATAATCTTAAAAGTCAAGTCACCCTATTACCTTAAAAAAATCCAAGAACACTTTTGAGAATGTGCCTGGAGAATTATTGCTCCCCTTCCACGAGGCAGTTATATTTCTGCTGCAGGGCTGCTGTACTGGCTGGATGCGGTGCAGAGACATGACCAAGGAGGGAAAGCCAGTGGGAGATAGGACAGAACTAATTAGCGATGTCTTGTTGAGAGCACAGGCTCTAAAACTAAATAGGCCTGGATTCCAATCCCTACTCAACCACAAAGATATGTAAGCAAAGGCATTTTATAACCTTTAAGGGAAGAGGAATTCTCCTGCCTCCAGGGGATGAAAATGAGGATTTGTAGGGCAGCAGAGAGGTTTATGATACTGGCCTCCCTACCCTAATATGCAGCCACTGTCTCTTGCTCTGTCTCCTTAACAGGGTGAGGAAACCACTCTCCTATGTTAACTCTGCTCCCCTATGTTGCTGGACCCCAGAGCCACAAGCCCAAACAACACCGTATGCCTGTACTTTATGTTGGTACAAGGCTGGGTCAAAGTGCTCAATAAGTGGTAGAGCTTTCTCTCTCTCCCCTCCTCTCCCCTTCAACTCTTCCTCTTCCATTCCCTCTTTTCTTCCCAGTTGTGTTAGCAGTTAGTGCTATCTAAACATAGATGGGCTCTTTTAGGAAGATATCTACTTCCCTTCACTAGAGACGTTCAACAAGAATAAATTATGAAGACAATTAAAGAAGACTTAAGCACTGGAGAATTATTTGGATTTGATGATTTTTCATGTCCCTTCCAAATGTTTTTCTAATTGGGAAACATTCTGTTCCCCCAAGACACACACACACACACACACACACACACACACACACACACAAACACACTGAAAATTTGTAGGAAAGGGAAGAGGCTTTCACACAAAGCAAAGTAAAAACAATATTCAGTGAATAATTACAGATTTTGCTGCTTTCACTAACAAAAAAGCAAGGGAGAACAGGAAATGACTCAGGTGCTATCTGAATGGGATCCTTTCTCTTAGCTGAATTAAGGGGTCAATCAACTAACCAATCAATTCAGCCAACATTTGGCTTATTAATAAGGGCTCTTGACTCTTGCTAGCTGCTGGTTAATTCAGGTGAACAGCTGATCATCCAAATAGACAAATAGTTTGATTTTGTTACTAACCTGATAATTGATTTAGCGTGCTAGGAAATTGTACCCCTGGCCTTATCTAGCAAAGAACAGACTCAAAACAGGAATCACTGATGTGTATACCAGCAGAATAGATGCACTTTACCTGTCAGTGCCTCAGAGGGGTCCACCCCTACTTTGGGGTGCCAGGCCATAGAGACAATGGCATGTCCATCTCCCTTGGATTCAAAGAACTGGTCTAACTATCTGGAATCCTGCTTTTATCCCGAAAGCTACCTCCCTGTGCACTTGACAAAAACTAAATTGGGGTTGTCTTTCCACGTGAACCTAGGAGGCCAGTTGAATTTTGTTCCCTTCTTTCAACCCTCCTCTGTGTGAACTTGAGTCCCTCTGTGGGCAAAGCCATCACCTCCCCTGATAACTGTGCTCCTGGGCATTTCCCAAATGACTCTGGTGGGGAATTGCTGTTTATTTTACAAATTATATGAAACCATGTTACCTTCACCTTAGAGGAAATTTCTTTTTACATTTGCTTTGTGTTAATTTTCTACTTTAATAATGACTGCTTGTATTTATATTACCTATATAAAAAGCTTTAATTTAGTGATTAGAAATGCATGATTATGTTATGCTTTGGGGTCATGGATTAACATAATATTTTGAAAGAAATATTCCATTTTTTCTATCTTCTGGAAGAAAATATTCCTCATTGTGTAGGTTTGGTAGGAAACTGAAACCATTATCTGTGATAGTAAACATTTATTGTAAAAGCCATTAATTAGGATTCTAAAGAACTTGTGTCTTCCTGATTCCTGTCATTTATTAAAAACTATAACTGAGGCTAGCCCTGTTCTAAGACATGTAAGTTTGTGATTGGCAACCCTCTGGAATTAAAGTTATCGTCTACTGACAGCATTAAAAACCTGGAGAGAGATTTGCTCAAGCTAAGAAATTAATGCACTGTCCAATAAGCATTACAAATAAAACAGTACAATTATCAGTGAATTGAAATGACCTCATTTTTCTTTAGAACTGAAGTATTTTCTCTATGATTTAGTATCCAAACTTCCTGAAACCTTGGTATCTGCCATAGTTTGAACTCATGAATGAACACATATCTGAATATATGAGGCTTCTGGGTAGGATTTCCTTATTGAAATCTACTAAGTATCCACTGTATGTGAGGTTTTGTGCTAAGCCTATACTATCCAGCTTTGCTGGATAAATAATTCTTGGCTGCATATTTTTCCAGAGTTATTCTTACAAGTCAAAGCACACCTGGTTAAAGGTCCAACGCCCTTCACTGCAAGCAAGGAGGAATTATGCAGAGGACTGAGCAGTGGGAAAGAGCAGCCAAAACGCAAGAGCAGAGTGCACACAGCATACACCAGAAACATTTCCTGAAGTGCCAGACCCTGGACAGTGCTTGACCTCTTTTTAGTATAGCATTACTCTCAGGTGCAGGAAACATAACAAGCTTTTAAAACATGCAAAAGAAAGAAACTTGGCCAAAATGGCAAGAGGGAGGAATTCTCTCCGAAAGAAAGGTCAAGAAGAAATCACAGCCAGTGACTTGCTCAAAACAAATATAAGCAATATATCTGAACAAGAACTTAGGACAATAGTCATAATACTACTATTGAAAAGTTCATAGAAAACACTAGGGAAAGCCTGGTTGCAGAGATCAAAGGCCTAATGTAGATAGATTGAAATAAAAAATGGTATACCTGACATGCAAAACTGACTGGATACACTCATAACGAAGATTGAAGAAGCAGAGGAGAGAATAGGTGATATAGAAGATAAAATTATGAAAAATAATGAATATGAAAAGAAGAGGGAAAGAAAATTATCAGATCATGAGGGGAGACATAGGTAACGTAGTGATTCCCTAAAATGAAACCGAATCTGTATCATAGGAGTCCCATAAGAAGAAGAGTGGGAAAAGGGGGCAGAAGGTTTATTTGAACAAATTATAAGTGAGAACTTCCCTAATATGAGGAAGAAAACAGGCATCCAAGTCCAAAAGGCATAGAAAATTCCCCTCAAAAATAAATGAAAACAGGTCAAAACCATGACATATCATAGTGAAAATTGCAAAATACAACGAAAGAGAGAATTCTGAAATCATCTAAGGACAAATGGGCTTTAACCTACAAGAGTAGACACATAACGTTAGTAGCAGACTTGTCCACTGAAACTTGGCAGGCCAGAAGGGAGTGGCAGGAAATATTCAATGTGCTCAATGGGAAAAATATGCAGCCAAGAATTACTTATCCAGCAAGGTTGTCATTCAGAATAGGAGATATAAAGAGTTCCCCAGGCTGGGGCGCCTGGGTGGCTTAGTTGGTTAAGCGTCCGACTTTCGCTTAGGTCATGACCTCGCAGTTCGTGGGTTCGAGCCCCGCATCGGGCTCTGTGCTGACTGCCAGCTCAGAGCCTGGAGCCTGTTTCAGTCTGTGACTCCCTCTCTCTCTGACCCTCCCCTGCTCATGCTCTCTCTCTCCTAGACATAAATAAAACATTAAAAAAAATTTATAAAAAAAAAAAGAGTTCCCCAGGCAAACAAAAACTAAAAGAGTTTGTGACCACCAGACCAGCCCTGCAATAAGTTTTAAGAGAGGCTCTCTGAGTGGAGGAAAAAAAAAAAAACAACAAAGCAATAAACTACAGAGGACCAGAGAACATCATCAGAAACACCAACTCTACAGGTAACACAGTGTCACTAACTTCATATCTTTCAGTAATCACTTTGAATGTAAATGGACTAAATGCTCCAATCAAAAGATGTAGGGGGGTCAGAATGTATTTTTTAAAATCCATCTAGGGGCACCTGGGTGGCTCAGTCAGTTAAGCGTCTAACTTCGGCTCAGGTCATGATCTCACCATCCATGATTTCAAGCCCTGCATCCAGCTCTGTGTTGACAGCCTCAGAGCCTGGAGCCTGCGTCTCCCTTTCTCCCTTTCTCTATCCCTTCCCCAATCATGCTCTCTCTTCCTGTTTCTCTCTCTCCCAGTAATAAATAAACATTAATTTTTTTTAAAAAAAAATCCCTCTATATGCTGCCTACAAAAGACTCATTTTAGATCTGCAGATTGAAAGTAATGGGATGGAAACCATCTATCATACTGGTGAACATCAAAAGAAAGCCAGAGCATGAGAGACTCTTGAATGATGAGAACAAACTGAATACTGATAGGTGTGGGGGGGAGGGTGGAGATGGGCATGGAGGAGGGCACTTGTGGGGATGAGCACTGGGTGTTATATGGAAACCAACTTGACAATAAACTATTTGTAAAAAAAAAAAAGCGAGAGAGAGAGAGAGCCACAGCAGACATACTTAGACAAACTAGATTTTAAAACAAAGACTGTAACAAGAGATGAAGAAGGGCATTATGTCATAATTAAGGGGTCTTTCCATCAAGAAAACCTAACAATTATAAATATTTATGCCCCCAACTTGAACACCCAAAAATATAAATCAATAACAAACATGAGGAAACTCACTGACAATAATACTATAATAGTAGGGAAATTTAATACCCCACCTACAGCGATGGACAAACCATCTAGGCAGAAAATCACTATGGAAGTAATGGTTTTGAATGATACTATGGACCAGATTGACTTAACAGATATATTCAGAATATTTTACCCTAAACCAGCAGAATACACATTCTTCTCGAGTGCACATGGAACATTCTCCAGATTAGATCACATACTTGGTAACAAATGACCCTCAGCATGTATAAAAGATTGAGGTTATACCATGCATATTTTCAGATCACAACACTATGAAACTTGAGGCCAACCACAAGAAAAAAATTTGGAAAGCCCTTAAATACATGAAGGTTAAAGAACATCCTGCTAAAAAATGAATGGGTTAACCAGGAAATTAAAGACGTAATAAAAAACACATGGAAGCCAATGAAAAGGAAAACATGACAGTCGAAACACTTTGGTATGCAGCAAGGGCAGTCCTAAGAGGAAAGCATATTGCAGTTCAGGCCTATGTCAAGAAGCAAGAAAGTTCCCAAATACACAATCTAATGTTTCACCTAAAGGAGCTGGAAAAGAAAGAGCAAATAAAGGCTAAAGCCAGATTTCTTCTTCCTTAAAGAAGGGAAATAATAAAGATTAGAGCAGAAATAAATGATATAGAAACAATAACAACAATAAAAACCCAGTAGAACAGATCAATTAAACTAAGAGCTGGTTCTTTGAATGAGTTAATAAAATTCATAAGCTCCTAGCTAGATTTATCAAAAAGAAAAGACAAAGGACCTAAATAGGTAAAATCACAAACAAAAGAGGAACTATAACAACCAATACCACAGAAATACTAACAACTATAAGAGAATTCTATGAAAAATTATATGCCAACAAACTGGACAATCTGGAGGACGTGGAAAAATTTCTAGAAACATACAAACTACAAAGCTGAAACAGGAAGCAATAGAAAATTGAATAGACTTATAACCAGCAAAGACATTAAATCAGTAATCAAAAATATCCCAACATATGAGAGTTCTGGGCCAGATGGCTTCCCAGGAGAGTTCTACCAGACATTTAAAGAAGAGTTAATACCTATTCTTCTTAAACTGTTCCAAAAATAGAATGGAAGAACAGCTTCCAAATTCATTCTGTGAAGTAAGCATTACCTTGATTCCAAAACCAGACCAAGACCCCACTAGAGAGTAGAATTACAGGCCAATATCCCTAATGAACATGTTTGCAAAAATTCTCAACAAGATATTAGCAAATCAAGTTCAACAGAGCATTGAAAGATTTATTCACCACAGTCAAGTGGGAATAATTCCTGGGCTGCAAGGCTGGTTCAGTATTTGCAAATCATATTAATAAAAGTATGCTACACCATATTAGTAAAAGAAAAGAACTCTAAGATCCACTCAATAGATGCAGAAAAGGCATTTGACAAAATACAGCAAACTTTCTTGATAAAAACCCTTAAGAAAATAGGGATAGAATGAACATACCTCAACATCACAAAGGCCATATACAAAAGACCCACAGCTAATATACTCAATGGGGAAAAACTGAGAGCTTTCTTCCCAAGATCAGGAACATGACAGGGATGTCTATTCTCACCACCATTGTTCAAATAGTACTGGAAGTCCTAGCCTTGGCAATCAGACAGCAAAAAATAGAAAAGGCATACAAATTGGCAGAGAAGACAAACTTTTACTCTTGGCAGATGACATCATACTCATACTCAGTGGAAAATCCGAAAGACTCCACCAAAATCCCGCTAGAACTGATACATGGATTGTCACAGAATATAAAATCAACATAAAGAAATTAGTTGCATTATACCAATAATGAAGCAGCAGAAAGGGAAATCAAGGAATTGCACCAAAAACCATAAGATAGCTAGGTATAAACCTAACCAAAGACGTAAAAGATATCTATAGGTTGAAAACTTAGAAAACTTATGAAAGAAATTGAAGAAGACACAAAGAAATGGAAAGATATTCCATGCTCATTTTTAGAAGGACAAATATTACAATGTCTGTACTACCCAAAGCAACCTACACATTCAATGCAACCCCTCTCAAAATAACACCAGCATTTAGAACAAACAATTCTAAAATTTGTATGCAACCAGAAAAGACCCGGAATAGCCAAAGGGGTTCAAAAGGAAAGGTTCAAAAAGGAAACCAAAGTGTTGTAGACTCTGGGTCTGGAGTTCTTTCTTGTCCAGCAAGAGAGTTGACACAGGATTAAAATGCGAGAGAGGCTAATGTCCGGGAGGAGACAAGAGCTCCAAGTAAGGGTCCTTGCTCCATTTTTATTAAGATCAGAAGGCTTACAAGAGAGATGGACATGCACAAAGAGACAATGAAACCATGAACATTAACTCATGGGTGTAAGGGAAAGGGGGGTTCGAAGAAATGTGGTGTTAGGGGTTTGGATCAATACAAAACAAAATCCTTGCTCAGGCAGATGATTGTTCATGGCAGGCATGAAGAGCTGCATCTGTTTACTTAAACTTACCTAGGGGACAAGACAGACAGAGCATGCTACCTCAGGGTCAACAAGGCACCTTTTTTTCCCCCTTAGTTTATTGTCAAGTTGGTTTAACACCCAGTGCTCATCCCAACAAGTGCCCTCCTCCATGCCCTTCACACTTCTTCCCCTCTTCCCCACCCCCATCAGCCCTCAGTTTGTTCTCAACATTCAAAGTTCTCTCATGGTTTGCCTCCCTCCCCCCAACTGTTTTTTCCCCTTCTCCTCCCCCATGGTCCTCTGTTAAGTTCCTCCTAATCCTCCTATACCTGAAAACATAATGGAATCTGTCCTTCTCTGCCTGACTTATTTCACTCAGCATAACACCCTCAAGTTCCCTCCACGTTGCTACAAATGGACAGATTTCATTCTTTCTCATTGCCATGTAGTACTCCATTGTATAGATAAACCACGTCTTCTTGATCCATTTGTCCGTTGATGGACACTTAGGCTCTTTCCATGTTTTGGCTATTGTTGAGAGTGCTGCTATGAACATTGGGGTCCATGTGTCCCTATGCATCAGCACTCCTGTATCCCTTGGGTAAATTCCTAGGGTCATAGGGGAGTTTTATTGTTAATTTTTTGAAGAACCTCCACACTGTTTTCCAGAGGGTCTGCACCAGTTTACATTCCCACCAACAGTGTAGGAGGGTGCCCGTTTCTCCACATCTTTGCCAGCATGTATAGTCTCCTGATTTGTTCATTTTCGCCACTCTGACCAGCGTGAGGTAGTATCTCAGTGTGGTTTTGATCTGCATTTCCCTGATGATGAGGGACGCTGAACATCATTTCATGTATCTGTTGGACATCTGGATGTCCTCTTTGGAGAAGTGTCTGTTTATGTCTTCTGCCCATTTCTTCACTAGATTATTTGTTTTTTGGGTGTGGAGTTTGGTGATTTCTTTATAGATTTTGGATACTAGCCCTTTATCTGACATGTCATTTGCAATTACATTTTCCCATTCCGTCAGTTGCCTATTAGTTTTATTGTTTGTTTCCCTTGCCTTGCAGAAGCTTTTTATCTTGATGAGGTCCCAATAGTTCATTTTTGCTCTTGATTCCCTTGAACAAGGCACCTTTCTTTTGCTAATTAGCTCCTCTCCAGGCAACTTCCCCTGCTGAGGTCTATAGCCCTGTTTTCCTATTTTTGTCCTTCCTTCCAGTGAAAGCAGCTTTCTGCTGTTGCACTAAGTTGGGGGGCACTTCCACCCTGAATACCCAATCTTGTTTACTTAATCTTGGATGTTTTCATCCTAAGATTTCCTATTCCTATACATTTGTCCTATACTGGGGGCCTTTGCCCTGTTTACCTAATCTCTTTTACCTATTCTTGTACCTGAAATTGGATGCATTCATCATGTGGCTTTCTATTTCTTTATGCCTTGTTAACCACTGGTGCAAGCTCAGAGAATTCCTAAGCTTATTCCCCACACCAAAGCCATGGAGACATCACGATTTCAGACTTCAAGCTGTATTACAAAGCTATAATCTTCAAAACACTATGGTACTGGCACAAAACAGACACATAGATCTTGGAACAGAACAGAGAACCCAGGAATGGAAACACAAATGTATAGCCAATATCAAAGCAGGAAAGACAGAAAAGACAGTCTCTTCAGCAAATGGTGTTGGGAAAACTGGACAGCGACATGCAGAAGAATGAAACTGGACCACTTTCTCATTCCATACACAAAAATAAACTCCAAATGGATGAAATACCTAAATGTAAGACAGGAAACCATCAAAATCCTAGAAGAGAATACAGGCAACAGCCTCTTTGACCTTGCCTGCAACACCTTCTTACTAGACATATCTCTGGAGGCAAGGGAGACAAAAGCAAAATTGAACTATTGGGGCCTCATCAAGATAAAAAACTGCACAGTGATGAAACAGTCAACAAAACTAACACACAGCCTATGGAATGGGAGAAGATATTTGAAAACAACATCTGATAAATGGTTAGTATCTGAAATCTGTAAAGAACTTACCAAACTCAGCACCCATAAAACAAATAATCCAGTGAAGAAATGGGCAGAAGGCACGAATGGACACTTTTCTAAAGAATACATCCAAATTAAAGACACATGGAAAGATGCTCAACATCACTCATTATCAGGGAAATATAGATCAAAACCATAATTAGATACCACCTCCCACCTGTCAGAATGGATAACATTAACAACCCAGGAAACAATGGATGTTGGCGAGGATGCGGAGAAAGAGGAACACTTTTGCACTGTTGGTGGGAATGCAAAGTGGTCCAGCCACTCTGGAAAACAGTATGGAGGTTCCTCAAAAAATTAAAAATAGATCTACCCTACAACCCAGCATTTGCACTACTAGTTTTTATCCAAAGGATAAAAAATGCTGATTCAAAGAGGCACATGCACCCCAATGATATAGCAGCATTATCAACAATAGTCAAATCATGGGAAGAGCCTAAATGTATATCAACTAATGAATGGATAAAGAAGATCTGGTATATATATATATATATATGGATACACACACACACACACACACACACACACACACATATACACACACAATGGAATATTACTCGGTGATCAAAAAAAGAAAAAGAAATCTTGCTATTTGCAACAATGTGGTTGGAACTAGAGTGTATTATGCTAAATGAAGTAAGTCAGTCAGAGAAAGACAGACATCACATGATTTCACTCGTGGAATTTAAGAAACAAAACATGAATTTAGGGGAAAGGAAGGAAAAATAAGAAAAAAACAGAGGGAGAGGCTAACCGTAAGAGACTCTTAAACTTAAATACAGAGAACAAACTGAGGGTTGATGGAGGGGTAGGGGTGGGGGGATGGGTTAAATGATGGCATTAAGAAAGTCACTTGCTTGGATGAGCACTGGGTGTTATAAATAAATGATGAATCACTGGGTCCTACTCCTGAAGCCAATACTAAACAGTATATTAACTAACTTGAATTTGAATAAGTTTAAAAAAAAAAGAAAAAGAAAAAATAAGAATAGCATCTTGCCATTTGTAACAACGTGGATGGACCTAGAGGGCATTATGTTAAGTGAAATAAGTCAGGAAGAGAAAGGTAAATGCCATATGATTTCACTTATGTGGGGAATCTGAAAAATGAACAAAAAGCAGAAACAGACCCATAAATACAAAGAACAAATGGGTGGTTCCCAGAGGGGTAGGGGGATGGCGGTGGGAATAGAGGCAAAATTGTGAAGGGTTGTGGGAGGTAACAGGCTTCCAATTATGTGGGAGGTAACAGGGGATAAAAGGTACAACAAAGAGAATATAGTCAATGATATTGCAATAGTGTATGATGACAGATCACAGCTACACTGCGGTTAGCATATCATAATATGTAGACTTGTGGAATCACTATGTTGTATATCTGATACTGATGTAGCATTGTCAACCTTTCAACCTTAGTTCAATAAATAAAAAGGAATACAACCTTTATGTATGTTCTGCAACTGGTACAGATTCAGCTAAACACTTCAGATTTTGAACCTGTATAGCACAACATAAGAAGCAGTTATAACTAATTCTTTGACTTCACAAGGGATTTAAATTATAATTTCTATATACTGTAAGTCTTAAAAAGGTGAAAAGTTCTAAAAAGAAATTTAAAAGTGTTAAAATAAAAGCATTTTTAGCCTAATGTGTTCACTTCAGTTATTCAACATGATTAAGAATGTAACTTTGTGGCTGTAATAGAAAATTAACTCTATGCTTGGCTGCCTTTTACTTTTTCTTTTTTTTTTTTCTCCCTTGTCCCCATCCTTAAGAGCCTCAAGCCCCGTTCTGTCTCAGAGACTTTGTAATTGTTGACTCTGCCTAGACTATGCCCTGTTTCTATGTTGGTGGGTTGAGTATTTTTATTTCAGTTCAGTTTATTTATTTACTTGGTTATTGGCAATCTCCCCTACAAGACTAATTTTACAAGAGCAGTGAACTCTCTATCTTGTCTGCTTTTGTATCCCAGTGCAGACAACTGTGTTTCTGTGTTTAGTAGATAATTACTAGCACATAGTAGATAATAACTATTTGCAGTACTAAAAATAAAAGAGTGACTTCAAATAGAGTCACTTGTGCTAAGCCCCACCAAGACTTTATTCCTGACCTAATTGCAGTTTTAGCCTTTCAGGAGTGGAGTTTTAATAATTTTTTAAATATTTTTATTTATTTCTAGGAGAGAGAGAGAGAGACAGCGTGAGCGGGGGAGGATCAGAGAGAGAGGGAGACCCAGACTCCAAAATAGGCTCCAGGCTCTGAGCTGGCAGTCAGCACAGAGCCCGACGCGGGGCTCGAACCCACGAACCGCGAGATCATGACCTAAGCGAAAGTCGGACGCTTAACCGACTAAGCCACCCAGGCGCCCCAGGAGTGGAGTTTTAAATCAATCAGTTTATAATTTCCTGATCAACACTAAACACTAGTGAGGTCATCTGTATGGTAAGATCTCTTGCTTTTCCCTCACAGAAAGATAACCTTGCCTGAAACAATTCTTTCTTTTCTTTTGCTAATAACCTTTGTCCCGTTCCCATTTCTGACTATAAAAGCCTTCCATTTTATACAGCTCCTCAGAGCTTCTTTTTACTTGCTAGGTGGAATGCTGCCTGCTCGGGAAGTATTGAATAAAGCCAATTAGATATTTAAATTTACTCAGTTGAAATTTTGTTTCACAGATTGTGCCAGAAATGGGATCCAAAGAAATATTCCAACATAGGGTCGATATTTTGCATCTATGTTCATCAGATATACTGATTTTGTATATCTTCTTTGTTGTGTATCTGATTTTGGTATCAGGGTATTGCTGGCCTCGTAGACTGTGGAACTTTCCTTCCTTTTCTATATTTTGGGATAGTTTGAGAATAAGTATTAACTCTTCTTTAAATGTTTGGTAGAATTCGCCTGTGAAGCCACCTGGTCCTGGACTTTTGTTTTTGGCAAGTTTTTTGATTACTGATTTAATCTCTTTGCTGGCTATCAATCTGTTCTGTTTTTTCCTCTTTCAGTTTTGGTAGATTATATGTGTCTAGGAATTGATACTTTTCTTCTATGTTGTCTAATTTGTTGGCATATAATTTTTCAAAATATTCTAATAATTGTTTTTGTATCTGCAGCTTTTGTATCTGTTGTTATTTTTTCTCTTGCATTTGTGATTTGTATGTGTGTATGTGTGTGTGTCCCTTCTCCTTTCTTTTTGATTAAGTCTAGCTAGACAATTATCAATTTTATTATTTTTTCCAAGAACAAACTCCTGGATTCATTGATCTGTTCTATTGGTTTCTAGTTTCTATATTATTTATTTCTGCTCTATTACTTATTATTTCCTTCTTTCTGCAGGATCTAGGCGTCTTTTGTTGTTCTTTTCATAGCTCCTTTAGGTGTAAAATTAGGTTGTTTACTTGAGATTTTTCTTGCTCCTTGATGTAGGCCTGTATTGCTATAATCTTCCCTCATATGGCCACTTCTGCTGCATCCTAAAGGTTTTAGACCATTGTGTTTTCCTTCTTATTTGTTTTCATGTATTTTAAAATTTCTCCTTTGATTTCCTGGTTAACTAATTCATTGTTTAGTAGCATGTTGTTAAACCTGCATATATGTGTGATCTTTCCAGATTTTTTCTTATCGTTAACTTCTAGTTTCATAGCATTGTGGTCCGAAAAGGTACATGGTCTGACTTTAATCTTTCTGTATTTGTTGAGGCCTGCTTGGTGACCTAATATGCGATGTATTCTCTAGAATGTTCCATGTGAACTTGAAGAGAATGTGTATATACCACTGTTTTATGGTGGATTGTTCTGAATGTTTTTGTTAAGTCCAACTGGTCCTGTGTCATAAAGCCATTGTTTTCTTATTGATTTTCTGTTTAGATGATTTCCCATCAATGTAGGTAGGATGTTAAACAGTCTCCTATTATTATTATTGTTATTATTAGTTCCTTTATATTTTTTAATTAATGGTTTTGTATATTTTGGTTCTCTTATGTTGGGTGCATAAATATCTACAATTGTTAGATATTCTTGTTGTATTATCCCCTTTAGTATTATATACTGTCCTTCGTCATCTCTTCTTACAGTCTTTGTTTTATACCTTAATTTATCTAGCATCAGTATTGCTACACTGGTTTCCTTCTGATATCTATTTGCATGATAAATGTTTCTCCATCCCTTCATACTCAATCTGCAGGTATCTTTAGGTCTGAAATGAGTCTCTTCTAGGTAGCATATGGATGGGTCTTGCTTTTTTTCTTTTTTAATGTACTCTGTCATCCTATGTCTTTTGATTGGAATGTTTAGTCCATTCATATTCAAAGTAATTATTGATAGGTATGTATTATTGCCACTTTATTATTTCTTTTATGGTTGTTTTCAAAATTTTTCTCTGATACTTTCTTTTCTTTTCTTTTTTTACAAATAGTTTATTTTCAAGTTGGTTTCCATATAACATCCAGTGCTCATCCCCACAAGTGCCCTTCTCCATGCCCAGCTCCCCCCCCCACACACACACATCAGTCCTCAGTTTGTTCTCAGCATTCAAGAGTCTCTCATGGTTTGCCTCTCTCCCTCTCCCCCACTATTTCCCCCTTTTTTCTCCCACATAGTCCTCCATTAAGTTCCTCCTAATCCTTCTATACATGCAAACATATGATATTTGTCTTCTCTACCTGACTTATTTCCTCAGCATAACACTCTCAGGGTCCATCCGTGTTGCTACACATGGCCAGATTTCATTCTTTCTAATTGCCATGTAGTATTACATCGTATAGATAAACCACAATTTCTTGATCCATTCGTCCGTTGATGGACACTTAGGCTCCTTCCACGTTTTGGCTATTGTTGAGAGTGCTGCTATGAACATTGGGGTACATGTGCTCCTATGCATCAGCACTCCTATACCCCTTGGGTAAATTCCTAGCAATGCTATTGCTGGGTCATAGGGGAGTTCTATTGTTAATTTTTTGAGGAATCACCCTGTTTTCCAGAGGGGCTGCACCAGTTAACATTCCCACCAACAGTGTAGGAGGGTCCCCGTTTCTCCACATCCTCACCAGCATCTAGAGTCCTCTGATTTGCTCATTTTAGCCACTCTGGCTGGTGTGAGGTGGTATCTCAGTGTGGTTTTGATTTGTATTTCCCTGATGAGGAGGGATGCTGAGCATCGTTTCACTTGTCTGTTGGCCATCTGGATGTCCTCTTTGAAGAAGTATCTGTTCATATCTTCTGCCCATTTCTTCACTGGATTGTTTGTTTTTCGAGTGTGGAGATTGGTGAGTTCCTTATAGATTTTGGATATTAACCCTTTATCTGATATGTCATTTGCAACTATCTTTTCCCATTCTGTCGGTTGTCTGTTAGTTTTATGGATTGTTTTCTTTGCTTGCAGAAGCTTTTAATCTTGTTGAGGTCCCAACAGTTTATTTTCGCTCTTGATTCTTTTGCTTTTGGAGATGTGTCAAGTAAGAGNTGTCAGATCCATCTGGTCCAATGTGTCATTCAAGTCCATTGTTTTTTTAGTGATTTTCTGTCTGGTTGATCTATCCATTGCTGTAAGCGGAGTATTGAAGTGCCTTGCTATTAGCACATTCTTATCTATAAGATTGTTTCTGTTTGTGATTAATTGTTTTAAATATTTAGGTGCTCCCATATTCGGTGCGTATACATTTATAAATGTTAGTTCTTCCTGCTGGATAGACCCTGTAATTATTATATAATGCCCTTGATCTCTTGTTACTGTCTTTAATTTAAAGTCCAGGCTGTCTGATAGAAGTATAGCTTCTCCAGCTTTCTTTTGATTTCCAGTAGCATGATATATATTTCTCCATCCCCTTACTTTTCATCTGAAGGTATCTTCAGTCTAAAATGCGTTTCTTGTAGACAGTAAATAGATGGATTTTGTTTTCTTATCCATTCTGCTACCCTATGTCTTTTGATTGGAGCATTCAGCCCATTTACATTCAGTGTTATTATGGAAATATGTGGGTTTAGAGTCATTGTGTCCTTAGTGGGATTCATGCTTGTGGTGGTGTCTCTGGTATCTTGTGTTTATTGTAACACTTCCTTCAGAGAGTCCCCCTCAGGATTTCTTGTAGGGCTGGCTTAGTGGTGACAAATTCTTTCAATTTCTGTTTATTTGGAAAGACTTTTATCTCTCCTTCCATTCTGAATGACAGACTTGCTGGATAGAGGATTCTTGGCTGCATATTTTTTCTGTTCATCACATTGAAGATTTCCTGCCATTCCTTTTTGGCCTGCAAAGTTTCAGTAGAGAAGTCTGTCACCACTCTGATAGGTTTCCCTTTGAATGTTAGGCCCCTTTTCTCCCTAGCTGCTTTCACAATTTTCTCNTTGGAGCATTCAGCCCATTTACATTCAGTGTTATTATGGAAATATGTGGGTTTAGAGTCATTGTGTCCTTAGTGGGATTCATGCTTGTGGTGGTGTCTCTGGTATCTTGTGTTTATTGTAACACTTCCTTCAGAGAGTCCCCCTCAGGATTTCTTGTAGGGCTGGCTTAGTGGTGACAAATTCTTTCAATTTCTGTTTATTTGGAAAGACTTTTATCTCTCCTTCCATTCTGAATGACAGACTTGCTGGATAGAGGATTCTTGGCTGCATATTTTTTCTGTTCATCACATTGAAGATTTCCTGCCATTCCTTTTTGGCCTGCAAAGTTTCAGTAGAGAAGTCTGTCACCACTCTGATAGGTTTCCCTTTGAATGTTAGGCCCCTTTTCTCCCTAGCTGCTTTCACAATTTTCTCTGTCCATATATTTTGCCAGTTTCACTATGATATGTCATGCAGAAGATCGATTCAAGTTATGTCTAAGGGGAGTTCTCTGCACCTCTTGAATTTCAACTTCTACTTCCCTCTTCCCTTGGGGAAGTCCTCTGCTATAATTTGTTCCAGGTCTCCTTCAGCACCTTTCCCTCTCTCTTCCTTTTCTGGAATTCCTATGATACGGATATTTTTCCATTTGATTGTATCGCTGTGCTCTCAAACTCTTCTTTCATGTTCCTGGATCAGTTTATCTCTCTTTTTCTCTGTTTCTCCTTTTCTATAATAGTGTCTTCTAAATCACTTATTTTCCTTTCTGCCTCTTAAATCCGTGCATTGGATGCCTGCAGTTTATCATGTATATCATTTATCCCATTTTTTAATTCACCATAAGTATTACTAAGCTCCATATTGTTTGTAACCATAGTTTCTCTGATGTCCTCCATGCTTTTGTCAAGCCCGGCTATTAATTTTATGATTATTGTTCTAAATTCTTGTTCAGTTATGTTGCTTATATCTGTTTTGTGCAGTTCTCTAGCTGTCATTTCTTCCTAGAGTCTTTGGAGGAGAGTTCTTCCGTTTCGTCATTTTGGTTAGCCTTCTATCTCTTGTTAATTTTAGAAGCTTGTTGTACACACGGTCCCTGTGAGTTCTGCTGTATTAGAGAGNTCTATAATAGTGTCTTCTAAATCACTTATTTTCCTTTCTGCCTCTTAAATCCGTGCATTGGATGCCTGCAGTTTATCATGTATATCATTTATCCCATTTTTTAATTCACCATAAGTATTACTAAGCTCCATATTGTTTGTAACCATAGTTTCTCTGATGTCCTCCATGCTTTTGTCAAGCCCGGCTATTAATTTTATGATTATTGTTCTAAATTCTTGTTCAGTTATGTTGCTTATATCTGTTTTGTGCAGTTCTCTAGCTGTCATTTCTTCCTAGAGTCTTTGGAGGAGAGTTCTTCCGTTTCGTCATTTTGGTTAGCCTTCTATCTCTTGTTAATTTTAGAAGCTTGTTGTACACACGGTCCCTGTGAGTTCTGCTGTATTAGAGAGGGCTCTTTTGACTCTTCAGGGCCTATCTGTTCAGGAAGTGTTCTTTGGATGGTGTCTCTTGGTTTCTCTTGTTGAGCGTTTGGTTATTTTGTTTGTCTACTGGTAGTCGTATTTGGGACTCTCCACCATGTGTAGTTTGGCTTGTTTCTTGAGGCAGGCCTGGAAAAAGAAAACAGACAACCACAGAGGGAACACAGGTACACAAATGGGCAGACAAAACCAATAAAGACGCAAACCCAGGCTCAGGTAAAAACAGTTACAACAACAAAACAGCTATCTGGAGGGGATAGGCATGGTTGGTGTAGGCAGGTCTTTTCTCCACTGTGTCTGATGGCCTCCCTGAGTCCCCTCTTTGGTTGTTGTGAGGAGAAGAATGCTTCGCCCCAGTCCCTTCTCAACCAAGCATTGTAAATCACTTCTTTGGGTCCAATCTCCCTGTGCTGAGGATGTAGCCAAGGTGAGCTGAGTTCTATGCCCCACACCCCGGCTGTTTCCAGGTCTCAGTCCGCAGGCTTTGTTATACTGCCCCCGAACAGTCCCGCTGGTCGCTGCTTCCCTGTTGCCTGGGGGTTGAGTGGGGGTGGGGGAAGTGTCGCAGCCTCAGATCCACCAAGGTCAAGCAGGGATACAACCCTAATTCCTTTGGAGAATGTAGCAACTTCAGGTCTGTAGAGTCTGCATCGCTGCAGCGCGCTGCCGCCACTTCATCGGGCGCTGGCACACTTCACTGGGCACCGGTGCCACTTCACCGGGTCGCTGCTGCTGCCGCTTCAGAGCGCCGCTGCTGCCGCTTCACCCGGCTCTGGGACCGCCTCCGCAGGCGTTGCTGCCAGTTCACCGGGTTGCTGTTGCCATGGATAATGTGGGGCGCACGGCAGTTCAGTTTTTCCTGACACCTTCTGGGACCAGGGTACCTATTTTAAAGTCAGCACCCCAGCCAGAGCTAAAAATCACTGTCTTTCCAAGCCGAAGTTTTTTCTCTTCTTCAGGGACATTTCTCTGAGCAATCTCAGCTTTTCTTTCCATTCCCCTGGACCGCCACAGCTCGCCACCACTCGCCGGTTTATCACTCTCCGCAGCTGCTCGCAAGTCGGGTTCCTTCCCCTCCCTCCGTATCTCTGGGTCCCATCCTGCTTTAATCTTCCCCAGTTCACACTCACGCACTTATGAAGTTTCCTTCCCAGTGTATTCTGTCTCTTTCTCTTCCCAAAACCTGTGGCTCAGTGTCCTAAGACTTCAGGCCCTCTCTGTTTGAGACGTGGGTGCAGGCGAAATGTACAGAGCACCTTACTTCTCCGCCATCTTGCCTCCAACCCTCTCTGATACTTTCTTTCTCTCTTTCCTGTTTTGCTGATTTTCATTAGTGATATATTTTGATTTCTTTATCCTTTGCATGTTTATTAGTGGTTTTTGATATATGGTTACCATTGGATTTGTATTTAACCTCATCTGCATATGGCATTTTGCAGATGTATTAAGTTGATGGTTCAAGTTTGAGCCCATTATTTTCTCCTCCCCATGTTTTATGTATATATTATTATATTTTAAACCCCACTTTTGTGAGTTTCTTGACTGATTTTTTTACAGAAATATTCATTTTTACTGCTTTGGTTTTCCTGCATTTATACTGTCATTTTTGGTCTCTCCTTTCACTCACAGAGTCTGCTTTAATATTCCTTGCAGAGATGGTTTTGTGGTCACAAATGCCTTTAGTTTTTATTTGTCTGGGAAGCTCTTTTTCTATCCTTTTATTCTGAATGATAGCCTTGCCAGATGGAGTATTCTTGGCTGCAGATTTTCCCATTCAGTACTTTTATATATCATGTCACTACTTTTTGGCTTGTCAAGTTTCTGTTGAAAAATACCTTGCCAACCTTATGTATTTCTCTTGTAAGTTAGGGACTTCTTTTGTGTTGCCGCTTTTAAGGTTTTTTTCCCTTATCACTATATTTTTCAAATTTAATTACAGTATGTCTTGGTGTGGGCCTGCTTTTTTTTATTAAAAATTTTTTAATGTTTTCTTTTTATTTTTGAGAACGAGAGACAGAGTGTGAGGGGGGAGGGGTAGAGAGAGAGAGGTAGACACAGAATCCCAAGCAGGCTCCAGGCTCTGAGCTGTCAGCACAGAGCTGGACGCAGGGCTCCAACTCAGGAATGGTGAGATCATGACCTGAGCCAAAGTTGGGTGCTTAGCCAAAAGAGACACTGTGCTTTTGTTGATTTTGATAGGAGTGCTATGTGACTCCCTGATGGATGTCTGTTTCCTTATCCAGGTAAGTTTGTGGCATTACAAATTCAAATAAATTTTCTGCCTTCTTTTCTCTCTCTCTTCTTCTTCTGGGATTTGTATAATATGGTTATTATTACATTTGTGGAGTCACTAAGTTCCCTAAGTCTATTCTCATGTTGCATTCTTCTTCTTTCTCTTTTATTCAGCTTCATTGCTTTGCATAATTTTTTCATCTAGGTCATTAATTCATCTCTCTTCTTCCAGCCTGCTGTTCATTGTATCAAACTTATTTCTAATCTCATTTATTGCATTCTACATCTCTGATTGATTCTTTTTTTTTTTTTTTAACTCTTCTATCTCTGTGGTAAGACTTTCACTGATGCCTTCCACTTTTTTTCTCAAGTCCAGTGAGTATCTTTAGGAACACTGCTTTAAATTCTCTATCAGGCCTGTTACTTGTATCTGTTTTGCCTAGATCTCTGTTCACGGCCTTATCTTTTTCTTTCTTTTGGGATAAATTCTTCTTCTCATTTTGTCTAAGTCTCTTCCTGTTTCTCTGCTTTAGAAAAGCCAGTTATGTCTCCTATTAAAAGTAATGGTTTTGTGATAAAGAGATCAGATAGTGCCCAAGGCCTGGCACTTCAGGAAATGTCTGCAGTGCATGCCGTGTGTGGTCTGCTCTTGTGTTCTGGCTGCTCTATCCTTCAGGCCAGTCATCTGCAGAGCTCTCCTTGTCTGCTGTGGGCAGTGTTCAGTTCCTGGCCTGAGTGGCAAGTTTTAACTTGGTGGGCTCTGATCTGCTTTTGAAATGATACTTGTCACCACCTCCACTGGAACTGAGGAGTTTCACAATTGAAACTGATTTGTGATGTGAGCAGGGGTTTCAGCAGAAGGGGGCCATAATTCTGGGACTGAGGCAAGCTTGACTGAGAAGGGCAGTTCCACAAGAGTGCAAAGGGGTGGGGCTTAGGGTAAGCAAGTTAAGTAGCCAGTATCTGTGCTGAGGTGTGCCACGCAGGTGGCTTTGCTTTTATGCTGGGGGCAGGGGTGGGAAATGGCACCTTCCAGCTCCTTTGTTCCCAGAGAGGTATGTTCATGAACACTGCCTCTCAGGGAAATCCTCAGAGTAAATTAATCTCCCTACTGTGTGCTCCAGGCACTCTTAAGATCACTATTTCCACACTGTTGTTTGCCTGCCTTCTCTCCAGAAACAGCACAATGCCTTCTGGACTGTATCCAAGGCAAGTCTGCTGATCTTTAAAACTCCAGGCTTTAAGCCTAGCTGGTTGTAAAAGTTAAAAAAATTCAACCTCTTTTGTTTTCCAAGTCAACATCTATGGGGAAATGTTCTCCTTAGGCATTCCCCTGTGTGCTCCTCTCTCTCTTGCCCTTCTCTGTTACCATATCTCCAACCCCCTGTAGCATCTAAGACCCATTTCTCTCCTAAACCACATCTCCATGGTTCCTACCTTCTTTGATTTGACCTCTTCTCTACCTTTATTTGTGGAATTTCTTCTGTCATTCTTCACGTCGATTTCTGATGTGTTTAGGATAATTTGATAGTTGTCTAGTTGTATTCATGGGAAGAGATGAGCCTACAGTCTCCCTACTCTCCATCATCTTTCTCCTGAATCCTCTATATTGATTTTCACATGTAGAGCCACACTTGCATTACTGGGATAAATTCCATTTGATCATGGTATATAATCCTTTTTTAAAAGATTTTATTTTATCTTATTTCAAATTTTTATTTAAATTCTAGTGAGTTAACATACAGGGTAATATTGGTATCAGGTGTAGAATTTAGTGATTTTCCTCCTACATATAACATCCAGTGCTCATCACAACATGTGCCCTCTTAATACCCATCACCTATTTAGCCCATTCCCCACCCACTTCCCTCCATCAACCCTCACTTTGCTCTTTATAGTTAACAGTTTCTCTTTTTTTTGAAGCTTATTTATTTATTTTTAGTGAGAGAGAGAGCTTTCAGGGAAGGGGGAGAGAGAGAGAGAGAGAAAGAGAGAGAATTCCAAGCAGGCTCTGCACTGTCAGCACAGAGCCTAACATGGGTCTTAATCTCACACTCGGTGACATCATGACCTAAGCCAAAATAGAGTTGGGTGCTTAACCAACTGAGCCACCCAGGTGCTCCATAGTTAACAGTCTCTTATGGTTTGAATTCCTCTCTTTTTTCTCCCCCCTTGCCCTGGTTCAATGTTTGGTTTATTGAATTCCACATATGAGTGAAAACATATGGTATTTGTCTTTATCTGACTGACTTATTTCATTTAGCATAATATACTCTAGTTCTATAGTTGCAACTGGCAAGATTTTTTTCTTTTGTTTTTAAATTATTTTTATTTAATTTATTTTTTAAAATTTAGATCCAAGTTAGTTAGCATATAGTGCAACAATGATTTCAGGAGTAGATTCCTTAATGCCTTGTACCCATTTAGCCCATCCCCCCCCACAACCTCTCTAGTAACCCTCTATTTGTTCTCCATATTTAAGAATCTCTTATGTTTTGTCCTCCTCCCTAGTTTTATATTATTTTTGCTTCCCTTCCCCTTTGGAACAGCACACCTGTATCACTTGGATAAATACCTAGTAGTGCAATTGCTGGGTCACAGGGTAGTTCTATTTTTAATTTTTTAGGAACCTCCATACCGTTTTCCAGAATGGCTGTACCAGTTGACATTCACTAGCAATGCAAAAGAGATCCTCTTTCTCCACATCCTTGCCAACATCGGTTGTTGCCTAAGTTGTTAATGATAGCCATTCAGACAGGTGTGAGGTGGTATCTCATTGTGGTTTTGATTCATATTTCCCTGATGATGAGTGATGTTGAGCATTTTTTCATGTGTCGTTTGGCCATCTGGATGTCTTCCTTGGAGAAGTGTCTATTCATGTCTTTTGCCCATTTCTTCACTGGATTCTTTGTTTTTTGGGTGTTAAGTTTGATAAGTTCTATATAGATTTTGAATACTAACCCTTTATCTGATGTCATTTGCAAATATCTTCTCCCATTCTGTTGGTTGCCTTTTAGTTTTGCTGATTGTTTCCTCTGCTGTCCAGAAGCTATTTATTTATTTATTTTGTTTATTTGTTTAATGTTTTTTTAAAAATGTGTGAGAGAGAGAGAGAAAGAGAGAGAGGGACAGAGAGAGAGAGAGAGAGAGAGAGAGTGCCAGCAGGGGTGGGGCAGAATGAGAGGGAGACACAGAATCCAAAGGAGGCTCCAGGCTCTGAGCTGTCAGCACAGAGGCCGACACAGGGCTTGAGCCCACAAATGGTGAGATCATGACCTGAGCTGAAGTCACAAGCTTAACTGACTGAGCCACCCAGGCACCCCAGAAGCTTTTTATTTTGATGAGGTCCCAATAGTTCATTTTTGCTTGTGATTCCCTTGCCTCTAGAGACGTGTTGAGTAAGAAATTGCTGCGGCCAAGGTCAAAGAGGTTTTTGCCTGCTTTCTCCTCTCAGATTTTGGTGGCTTCCTGTCTTACATTTAGGTCTTTCATCCATTTTGAGTTTATTTTTGTGTATGGTGTAAGAAAGTGGTCCAGGTTCATTTTACTGCATGTCGCTCCCCAGTTTTCCCAGTACCACTTGCTGAAGAGACTATCTTTATTCCACTGGATATTCTTTCCTGATTTGTCAAAGATAAGTTGGTCATACATTTGTGGGTCCACTTCTGGGTTCTCTATTCTGTTCTATTGATCTGTGTGTCTGTTTTTTTGCCAGTACCGTACTGTCTTGATGATTACAGCTTTGTAATACAGCTTGAATCTGGGATTGTGATGCCTCCTGCTTTGGTTTTCTTTTTCAAGATTGCTTTGGCTATTCAGGGTCTTTTATGGTGGCAACATTTCTTTTTGATGGCTATGTAATATTCTGTTATATATGTATACCACATCTTCTTTATCCATTCATCAGTTGATGGACATTTGAGCTCTTCCCATAATTTGGCTATTGTTAATAATGCTGCTATAAACACTGGGGTGCATGTGCCATTTTGAATCAGTAGTTTTGTATCCTTTATATAAATACCTAGTAGTGCAATTGCTGGGTGGTTCTATTTTTAACTCTTTGAGGAACTTACATTCTTTTTTCCACAGTAGCTGCACCCATTTGCATTGCCATCAATAGTGCAAAAGAGTTCCCCTTTCTCTATCCTCACCAACCCCTGCTGTTTCCTAAGTTGTTAATATTAAGCCATTCTGACAAATGTGAGGTGGTATCTCTTTGTGGTTTTGATTTATATTTGCCTGATGGTGAGTGATATTAAGCATCTTTTCATGTCGATTTTAAGCATCTATATGTCTTTTTTAGAAAAGTGTCTATTCATGTCTTCTTCCCATTTCTTCACTGGATTCTTTGGGTTTTTTGTTTGTTTGTTTGTTTGTTTTGTTCTGTTTTGTTTTTTGGATGTTGAGTTTGATAAGTTCTTTATAAATTTTGGATACTAACCCTTTATCTGATATAGCATTTATAAATATCTTCTCCCATTCCACAGGCTGCCTTCAGTTTTGTTGATTATTTTCTTTTCTTTTTGAAAGTATTTTATTTTAATGAAGTCCCAATAGTTTATTTTTGCTTTCATTTCCCTTGCCTCAGGAGATATGTCTAGTAAGAAGTTGCTATGACTGATGCCAAAGAAGTCACTACCTGTGTTCTTCTCTAGGATTTTAGTGTTTTTCTTTTGGTCTCACATTTAGATCTCTCATCCATTTTGAATTTATTTTTGTGTATGGTGTAAGAAAGTGGTTCAGTTTCATTCTTTTGCATGTAGCTCTCCAGTTTTCCTAACACTGTTTGTTGAAGAGACTGTCTTTTTCCCATTGGATATTCTTTTCTGCTTGTGAAACATTAGTTGACCATATAATTGGGGGGTTATTTCTGGCTTTTCTATTCTGTTTCATTGATTTGTGTATGGCTTTTCCAAATTTTTCATATGGTTGGCTTCAAGTTTCATAGCATTGTGGTCAGAAAATATGCATGGTATTATCTTAGTCTTTCTCTACTTTTTGAGGCCTGATTTATGACCCAGTATGGGATCTATTCTGGAGAATGTTCCATGTGCTTTTGAAAAGAATGTGTATTCTGCTGCTTTATGTTGAAATGTTATGAATATATCTGTTAAATCCATCTGGGTAAGTATATCATTCATAACCATTGTTTCCTTGTTGATTTTATGCTTAGATGATCTATTTCTTTAAGTGGGGTGATAAAGTCCCCAGTTTATTTATTTATTATTATTTATTTATTTATTATTGTATTATCAATGAGTTTCTTTACATTTGTTATTAATTGACTTCTAATGTTTGGGTGAGAAACTTGAGAAAGCTGGAGGCATAAATATTTACAATTGTTAGATATCCTTGATAGATAGACCCCTTAATTATGACCTATTGCCCTTCTTCATCTCTTGTTACAGTCTTTGGTTTACAATCTAGTTTGTCTGATATAAGTATGACTACTCCCACTTTCTTTTGACATCCATTTTCCTGAGAAATGTTTCTCCATCTCCTCCTTTCAATCTGTAGATATCTTTAGGTCTAAAATGAGCCTCTTGTAGGCAGCATATAGATGAATCTTGTTTTTCTATCCAAGGTCTTTTGATTGGAGCATTTAATCCATTTACATTAGAGTGGTTATTGATAGACATGGATTTAGTGCAATTGTATTACCTGTATAATTAGTGTTTCTGGAGATCTTCTCTGTCCCTTTCTAGTCTTTGTTGTTTTTGGTCTTTCATTCCCACTCAGAGAGTCCCCTTTAATATTCTTGAAGGACTGGTTTAGTGGTTATGAACTCCTTTAGGTTTAGTTTGGGAAACTTTTTATTTCTCCTTCTATTCTGAGTGTTAGCCTTGCTGGATAAAGTGTTCTTGGCTGCAAATTTTTCCCATACAGGACATTGAATATATCATACCACTCCCTTTTTCCCTGCCAAGTTTTTGTGAAGAAATCTGCTGCAAATTTCATTTGTTTTCCCTTTTAGGTTAAGAACTTTTTTCCCCTTGCTGCTTTCAGGATTCTTTCCTTATCTCTGTATTTTGGAAATTTTAGTATAATGTGTCTGGGTGGTTTTGTTGATTTTGATGGGAGTTCTCTATGCCTCCTGGATTTTGGTGTCTGTTTCCTTCCCCAGATTAGGGAAGTTTTCAGCTATGATCTGCTGAAATAAACCTTGTGCTCCCTTTTCCCCTTCTTCTTCTGAGACTCCTATTATACAAATGTTATTACACTTATCGAGTCACTGAGTTCCCTAAGTCTAAACTCTTTATTCAATAATTTTCTTTCCTTCTTGTTTTCAGCTTCATTTCCACCCCTCATAATTTTATCTTCTATTTAACTGATTCATTCATCTGCTTCTTCCATCATTGTTGTCATTACATTTAGTCTGTTTTGCGTCTTGGTTATAGCATTTTTAATTTTAGACTGACCAATTTTTTTCTTTAATTTTTTTTATTTATTTCTAGGAGAGAGAGAGACAGCATGAGCAAGGGAGGGTCAGAGAGAGAGGGAGATACAGACTCCGAAACAGGCTCCAGGCTCTGAGCTGGCAGTCAGCACAGAGCCCGACACGGCGCTCGAACCTATGAACCACGAGATCATGACCGAAGCAAAAGTCGGACGCTTAACCGACTAAGCCACCCAGGAGCCCCTAGACTGACCAATTTTTATGTCTTTTATCTCTGCAGTAAGGGACTCCTAAAGTTTTTTATGCCTTTCTCAAGCCTGGCTAGTATTCTTATAACTGTTGTTTTAAATTCTGTTTCAGGCATATTACTTATGTCTGTTTTGATTAGATACCTGATCATGACCTCTTGTTTTTTAGGGGATGAATTCCTCCATCTCGGCATTTTGTCTAGCTCTGTCTTCTGTATTTTAGGAAGCCCTGTTACATTTCCTGCTCCTGAGGGTAATGGCTATACTAAGAAGAGATCATATACTGTACAGAGCCTGGCACTCCAGGAAGTGTTTTTAGTGTATGGTGTGTGCACTTTGATGTTGTAGTTTGGCTTCTCTTTCCCTCAGGGAAGTCCTTTGCAGAGTTTCTCTTTGCCTGCAGAGTGGAGTGTTTGGACCTAGTCCAATTGTGGACCTGTGGACCTGTGTGTGGTGAGTTTTAACTAGGTGTGTTTTGGAATTCTTGTTAAAAAATGGCTGGATCCTACTTCCTTCTAGAACTTAAGCTTGGAAGCACTCTATGATTTGTAGACTTGCTACATGCAGGGGGTTTGGGCCGGTCTTCTGGGGTAGGGGTCTACTGCCACATGGGCTCTCAGGCACTCTTGACCTTAGTAAAAAACAAGCCAAAAAAAAAAAAGAAGAAGAAGAAGAAGGAGAAGGAGAATAAAAAGAAAAAAACACCTGCAGAGTGCAGAAGGGCAGGGCCTGGTGTAAGTGGCTCAGACCTTCACTATGGGCATTGTGTTTCTCTCTGAAGTCCATCTGTGCTGATGGGAGGGGTGAAAAAATGGCATTCACCCACTCTGGTCCTTGGAGAGGGGAGTTCACGTTTGCTAGTATTTAAGAAAGCCTCATAGAAGAGTGAACAATATCCCCTCTTGTGTCCCAGGGGTCTGTCAGATCCCTGCCTTCACCCTGTCTGTTTATTAGCCATCTATCATTCCAGCAGTACAGTGCTCCTGTGTTTTATCTCAGGCATGTGGCTGGGTTTCAGAACTTCAAATTTTAGGGACACAATGTGCCGTGGACCCATACTGATCCTCTGAGGGAGGTTCTTGCCATGTTGTGGCTGATGCTGCTTTGCCCCAGAAAAGCAGCCATAGGACTGTGCATGGGCTCAGAATATATGGTAAAGCACAGCAGACATCCCACATAGGTTAGCTGCCCTCAGCAGCTCAATGGTGCCTGCTGGGTCTTTTGTCCTCTGAAAGGCAGTGACACCTCTCCCAAATGAACTCCAAGAAAGGGAACGGTTTATCCTGGTGCATCCAGGGGATCCTGAGACGATGCTGTCTGCTCCTGGGCCTCTGCCATCCTCTGCAGGAGCACAACTAAGCCCACCATGTTAGACCCCGGTCATGGCACGGACTTCTAAAACTTTAGACTTTGAGCTCTGCTGCTGCTGATAAAAACTTGTGATAATTAGCCTCTCTCATTTTCCCAGTCACTGGTTTTAGGGAAGTGCTCTTCTTGTACAATTTCCTGCATGGTACACACACTCTATTCTATCTGTGATTAGTGCTCCCCCTCTGCACAGCACCTATGATTCTTTTGTCCCCCAAATCACTTCTCAGCACCTCCTACCTTCCATGATCTGGTCACGTTTGTCTCTCTGGTTTTGCAGTTTGTTTTCTTAGTCCTAAGATTGATTACTTGGGTGTTCTGAATGACTTAGTATTTATCTAGCTGTGTTTGAGGGAAAAAGCAAGCATAGGGTCCCCCTAATACTCTGCCATCTTAACTCTATAATCCTTTTACTACGTGGCTGGATTTGGTTTGCTAGTTTTCTGTTGAGGATCTTGCATCTCTAGTCATTAGGGATTTTGCATTTTTCTTTTATCTGTCTGGCATTGACATTAGGGCAATACTGGCCTCATAGAATGAATGTTTTGGACGGGCTTGAGGAGAATTGGTGTTAATTCTATAAACATTAATAAAAATTCACCAATGAAACCATCTGACCCTGGGCTTTTCTTTGTTGGAAGTATTTTGATTGCTGACTCAATCTTTTTCCCTGTTATAGTCCTATGCAGATTGTCTTTCTCTTCTTGAGTCAATTTTGGAGGTTTCTGTGATTTTAGGAATTTGTTCTTTTCATCTAAGTTGTTGAATTTATTGGCAGACAGTTGTTTATAGAATTCTCTTAATTTTTTATTTTTGTAAGATTGTTAGTGATATCCTGTTACATTTTTTTTTTTTAATTTTAGGAATTTGAGTCTTTTCTCTTTGTCTTCTCCGGGTCAGGCTAGCTAAAGGTTTGTCAATTTTATTGATCTTTTCAAAGAACCATTGTTTCTCCCTTCTCTATTTTGTTTATCCATAAGCTTTATTCTTGCCTTCCTTCTGCTAGCTTTGAGGTTGTTCACTCTTTTTATTCTGTTTCCTTAAGGTGGAAGATTAGATTATTGATTTGAGATGTTTCTCTTTTTTCTAGTGTAGGTGATTATAGCTATAAATTTCCCTCTGAGTTCTTCTTTAGCAGCATTCTATGAGTTTGGGTATGTTGTGTTTTTGTTTTTATTCATCTTAAAGTTTTTCTTAATTTCCATTGTGATTTCTTCTTTAATTCATTGGTTATTTAGGATTATGGTGTTTTATCATATATTTATGAGTGTTCCTGTTTTTCCTGCCATTGATTATTTATTTTAATTTTTATTGTTTATTTATTTATTTTGAGACAGGAGACACGAAGGGGGGGACAGACAGAGAGAGAGAGAGGGAGACAAAGAATCCCAGTCAGACTCCACATTTAAAGTGGAGTCTGATAAGGAGCTTGATCTCATGAACCAAGAGGTCATGACTTGAGCAGAAATAAAGTCAGATGCTTAACCGACTAAGCCACCCAGGCGCCCCAACTGCTATTGAGTTTTAGCTTTATTCTCTTCAGTTGGAGAAAATACTTTGTGTAATTAAGTCTTTTTAAATTTATTGAGACATTTTTGTTACCAAATATGGCCTATCCTAGAGAATGTTCCATGTTCCATGTGTACTTGAGAAGAATGCGTATTCTGCTATTGTTGAGTCGAGTGTTTTATAATATTTGTTGGGTCAAGTTGATTTGTGGTGTTTTGCATAGGTTCTATTTCTTTGTTTATCTTTTGTCTGGTTCTCCCAGTCATTATTTAAAGTGTGGTGTTATCCCCAAAAGCAAGNCGGGTGTGAGGGGGGGGAGATGGGCATGGAGGACGGCACTTGTGGGGATGAGCACTCAGTGTTATATGGAAACCAACTTGACAATAAACTATTTGTAAAAAAAATAAAAATAAAAATAAATCTAGAAGTCTTTGACAAAACAAAAGTGTGGTGTTGATGTCAGAAGTTGTTATTCTGAAGTGTGTAATTCTCCCTTCAACCTGTCAGTTTTTATTTCAGATATTTTGGGGCTCCATTTTAAGTGCACATATGTTGTATCTTTATGGATTAATTCTTTTATCAATATCTAATGCCCTTCTGTATCTCTCAAAACAATTTTTGTCTTAAAGGCTATTTTGTCTGTTTTTAAAAAAACATTTGTATTTTTTTAGAGAGAGAGGCAGGGAAGGCAGAGAGAGAGAGAGAGGATCTGGAGTGGGCTTTGTGCTGACAGTAGAGAGTCTGATGCGGGGCTTGAACTCAGGAGCCAAAGTCAGGTGCTTAACAAACTGGAGATCATAACCTAAGCCAAAGTCAGGCGCTTAAAAAAGTGAGGCACTCAGGCGCCCCTGCTTGATATTAATATAACTACCTCAACTCTCTTTTGGTTACTGTTTGCATGGTTATAGTTTTTAACCTGTTTGTATCTTTAGACCTAATGTAAATCTCTTATGTACAGGATACAGTTGGATCATTTTTAAAATCCATTCTTCTTTTTTTTTTAATATTTTTTATTTATTTCTTTTTCTTTTTTTTAAAAATATTTTTATTTATTTCTAGGAGAGAGAGAGAGAGAGACAGCGTGAGCAGGGGAGGGTCAGAGAGAGAAGGAGTCACAGACTGAAGCAGGCTCCAGGCTCTGAGCTGGCAGTCAGCACAGAGCCCGACGCGGGGCTCGAACCCACGAACCGCGAGATCATGACCTAAGCGACAGTCGGACGCTTAACCAACTAAGCCACCCAGGCGCCCCTAAAATCCATTCTTCTAATTTCTGCCTTTTATTTGAAGAGTTTAATCCATTTATATTTCTGGTAATTAGTAATAATGTGGGCTTCCTTCTGTCATTTTACAATTCATTTTTTATATGCCTTAAGTATTCTTTATTCTTCAGTTCTTTCATAGCTATCTTCTTTTATTTTCAGTATTTTCTAGTGTATCATTTTGGATTCTGCTCTTGTTTCTTTTGGTATAAAATTTCAAGTTATTTTCTTGGTGCTTGCCTGTGGATTACAATGAACATCTTATATATAACATTGTAGTTTAAATAATACCAACTTAGTTTCAATAGAATACATAGGCTTTGCTCCTATATGCTTACCTTCCCCCCTCTTTTCATTTTTATTATCACAGTTATGTATTTATACATTGTGTGCCCACTAACTTAAGTTCATAAAATTGTTTTATGTATTTTTTGGAAATCTCATGGAAAAAAATGAAATTACAAACTAAAAATTCACTGATACTGAGTTTTATATTTACCTATGTAATTACCTTTGCTAGCATTCTTAATTGTCTAATTGTCTATTGTCTTTTAGCTTGAAGGACTCCCTTTAGCATTTCTTGTAGGACAGGCAACCAATCAACCAAAAAAAAAAAAAAACCCACACACTTATTGACTATTTGGAAATATTTCATTGATCTGTTCTACTGTATTTTTAGTTTCTATATCATTTATTTCTGTTCTGATCTGTATTATTCCCCTCCTTCTACTGGTTTTGGATATTGATTTGTTGGTCTTTTTCTAGCTCCTTTAGGTGTAAGGTTGGGTTTTATTTGAGATTTTTATTGTTTCTTGGGATACGCATGTATTCCTCTATACTTCCCTCTTGGAACCACTTTTTCTGTATCCCAAAGGTTTTGGACCATTGTGTTTTCATTTTTATTTGATTTTGTGTATTTTTTATTTGTTCTTTGATTTCCTAGTTGACCCATTCATTGTTTAAATTTTTTTAATGTTTATTTATTTTTGAGACAGAGAGACACAAAATGAGTGGGGGAGGAGCAGAGAGAGAGGTACACAGAATTCAAAGCAGGCTCCTGGCTCCGAGCCATCAGCACAGAGCCCAATGTGGGGCTTGAACTCACCAACTGTGAGATCATGACCTGAGCCGAAGTCAGATTCTCAACTGACTGAGCCGCCCAGGCGCCCTGACCCCTTCATTGTTCGTAGCGTATTGTTTTTCTTGCATGTATTTGTGGTCTTTCCAAATATTTTTCCTATGGTTGACTTCTAGTTTTAAAGTGTTGTAGTCAGGAAAGATGTATGGTAGGATTTGTTGAGTCTGGTTTTGTGGTCTAATATGCCAACTATTCTGGAGATTATTCCGTGTGCACTTGAAAATAATGTTATTCTGCTGTTTTAGGATAGAATGTTCTGAATATATCTGTTAAGCCCATTTGGTCCAGTAGGTCATTTCAAGCTACTGTTTTCCTTGTTGATTTTATGTTGATTTTTCAGACTTGATGATCTGTCCATTGATGTTAGTGGGTGTTAAAGTTCCCTACTACTATTGTATTATCATCAATTTGTTCCATTTTTTTGGTTAATAATTGTTTTATATATTTTGGGGTCCCATGCTGGGTGAGTAAATATTTACAATTGTAGGGCCGCCTGGGTGGCTCAGTCAGTTAAACATTTGACTTCGCTCAGGTCATGATCTCACAGTTCATGGGTTCAAGTCTCACATCAGGCTCTGTGCTGACAGCTCAGAGCCTGGAGCCTACTTCAGATTCTGTGTCTCCCTCTCTCTGCACCTCCCCAGCTCAAGCTCTGTCTCTGTCAAAAATAAATAAATAAATAAATAAGTAAATATTTACAATTGTTATATCTTCTTGTTGGATCATCATCTCTATTATGATATAGTACCTTTCTTCATCTCTTCATACAGTTTTTAAGGTCAATTTGTCTGATGTAAGTATTGCTACTCCGGCTTTCTTTTGATGTCCATTTACATGATAAATGCTTTTCTCTGCTCTTATTTTCTTTATTTTATTTTATTTTACTTTATTCATTTTTTTTTCATGTCCTTATTTTCAATATGTAAGGGTCTTCTTTAGGTCTGAAATGAGTCTCTTATAGGAAGCATATGGATGGGTCTTGTTGTTTTATATACTCTGTCATCCTATGTCTTTTGATTGGGACATTTAGTCCCTTTACCTTTAATGTATTTTTTGGTAGATATGCATTTATTGCCATTGTGTTATATGTTTTGTGGTTGGTTTTGTAGTACTTTTTTTCTGATCTTTTCCTCCCTTTCTCTCTTTTATGGCTTGGTGGCTTTCTTTACTGATAAACTTGAATTCCTTTCTCTTTATTTTTTACATATCTATTATTGTTTTTTTGGTTTATGGTTTCCATTCATTTTTATATATAAGATCTGCATATGGTTAGCCTATATTAAGCTGATGGTCACTTAATTTTGAACTTTTAATTTACTTGTCTCCACTCCATGTTTCTGATATTTGACATCATATTTTACATCCTTTTATTTATAAATCTCTTGAGTGATTTTTACAGAAATACTTATTTTTACTGCTTGTGTGTTTTTTACTTTTTATATACTCTTATGGTCTTTTCACTCAAAGGGTGCCCTTTAATATGTCTTGTACAGCTGGTTAGTGGTCATGATCTCCTTTAGTTTTTGTTTGTCTGAAAAACTCTTAATTTCTCCTTCTATTCTTAATGATAGCTTTAATGGATACAGCACTCTTGGCTGCAGATGTTTTTCTTTTAACACTTGGAATATATAATGCCACTCCCTTCTGGCTTGTGAATTTTTGCTGAAAAATCAGCTAATAGTCTTATGAAGTTTCCTTTGTAAGTTACTGTCTTCTTTCCTCTTGTGACCTTTAAAATTCTTTCTTTATCATTGGTTTTATTTTTGCTATTTTAATTACTGTGTATCTTTGTGTGGACCTCCTTGGGCTGTATTTGTTGGGGGATCTCTGTGGCTACTAAATCTGGATCTCTATTTTCCTGCCCAGATTCTGGAAGTTTTCAGCCATTATTTATTCAGATATATTATGCTCCTCTTTATCTTCTCCTTCTGGGATCCCTATAATGCTAATATTGATTACACTTGATAGAGTCACTAAGTTCTTTAAGTATACTGTCACTATGCACTATTTGTCTCTCCCCTTTTCAGCTTGATTGCTTTCCATTACTCTGTCTTTCAGGACACTAATGCATTCCTCTGCTTCCTGTAGCCTACTATTTATTCCATGTAGTACATTTTTAATTTCAGTTATTGAGTTCTTCATCTCTGATATGTTATTTTTTATCTCCTTGTCAAAGGTCTAACTGATGTCCTCCACCCTTTTCTGAAGTCTAGTGAATATCTTTATGATCAGTACTTTAAATTCTCCATCAGGCCTACTTCTTGTTTCTGTTTCACTTAGATCTCTTCCTGTGATTTTGTTCTGTTCTTTCACTTAGGACAAATTCTTCTGTTTCTTTCTCTCTCTCTCTCTCTTTTTTTTTTTTTACCTCTCTATGTCTTTTTTGGGGTGCTGGGAAAGTCATCTATGTCTTCTGCTCTTAAAAGTAGTGACTTTTATGAAGAAGAGGTCCTGTGGTGCCCCGTGATGCACTGTCCCCTGTTCACCAGAACTTTGCACTTCAGGGGAGTCTCTGATGTATGTTGCCTGCTTCTTGCTATTGTGTCTGAGTCATTTTTCCTTTAAGTCCAGAATTCTTCACTGACTGCCTGCTTTAGGCTGTGCTTGCTCTCTGTGGTGTTACTGAGATGCAGGCCAGCCAGCTCTGAGGGAGTATGGCTGTAGGAAAGCTTGGGGGTAGGGTAGCGGTTTTATCAAAATTTGCATTGAGCTGCTAGTTCTGTCAGCTCCTCCCAAGCTCAGCTGCATTAGTGGCAGCAGGTGGTGGTGCAGTGCATGTGTGTGGCGGTGGTGGAGGCCAGGGGGCCACAGCAGCTGGACGTGGTTTCCGTGCACAGAGGTGAAGAGCTGCCGAGCAGGGCATGCACCACATTAAAAAATTCACCCTGAGCTCAGGGCTGGGGCCAGTAGGCTTGCCGTGGGCCAGTCCTCAAGAGAACTCATTCTGAGTTAGGCACACTGCTAGCAGGTTAGGTAGCAATTGTCTGGTCAGCACCACCTGTGGCAGGTGGCTCTGTGTTTATGCTGGGTGCAGGGGAGGCAAATGGCACCAGTCAGCTGTATCGTTCCTGGAGAAGCCCCCTAGCTTCTCTGAAATCCTTACAAATAGAGCTCCCTTATATTTGCCCAGACACTGTGCAAACTGTTGATTCTCTTGCCTCTCCCCTGGCTGTCATCTCTTTAAGAGTGGGGACCCAATTATCACCAGGCCTCCTGGTTCACCCAGTGCTGAGTCAGCAGCCTTTTAAAACTCCAGGCTCCAAGGCCCGCAGGTTATACAAACACAGAACTCAGCCCTTTCTAGCTTTCGTTGCCAGACCTTATGGGGATTTATTTTCCCTGTGTGGGCTCCTTGATGCTTTTCATCATTGTGCTTGCAGCTTCCTCACTCTTGTGGGCAACTTCTGATCATGTTTCTGCTCTTCTAAACTCTGCAATACAGTTTCTTCTCTATATTTAGTTGTGGAAATTTTTCTGTGAGTCTTCAGATCACTCTTCAGTTTATTCACTCAGATGTAAGTGGTATTTAGTTGTAAATGTGGGGTAGAATGAGCGTAGGGTCCTACTACTTTGGCAACTTCCCAGCATCTGTCCTGCCTTTATGTTGTTCTTTTTAAAAACATTTATTGAAGTATAATTGACAGACAATATTATATTAATTTCAGGTGTACAACATAGTGATTTGATATTCATATACATTGCAAAATGGTCACTACAGTAGATCTAGTTACTGTCTGTCAGTTTACAAAGTTAATACAATATTATTGACCATATTTTTCATGCTGTATACTACATCCCCGTTATTTATTTTACAGCTGGAAGTTTGTACTTATTAACTTCTCTACCCATTTTGCTCTCCCCCACCAAGTAACTACCCTCTAGCAAACACAAGTCTGCTTTCTGTATCTATAATTAGAGGTTTTGTTTTATTTGCTTTATATTTTATATTTCACATATAAGTGAAGTCATAGGGTGTTTGTCTTTTTCTGTCTGTCTTATGTCATTGATATGACTATAGCTACACCAGCTTTTGTTGGGTTCCATTTGTGTGGAATATCTATTTCCATCCCTTCACATTCAGTCTGTGTGTGTCCTGACTTCTGAAGTAAGCTTCTTGTAGGCAGTATATTGGTAGGTCTTGTTCTTTATCCATCCAGGAACCCTAAGTCTTTTAATTGGAGAATTTTGTCTATTTACATTTAAAGGAACTATTGATAGGTGTGGGCCGGAGCCACTTCTGCCAGCAACATGTTCAAGGTAATTCAGAGCTCTGTGGGGCCCGCCAGCCTTAAGTCTGCATACCTTCCAAGTGTATGCATCGCCTAAAAAAGGACTCGCCTCACAAAACTGCCATGGAGGTTAATGAGCTTTAACTCTACTCCATTCCCGGGGGTCAATCTAAATGTGTAGGGGAGGCAAGGACCCAACTTGAAGAAAGCATCTCACATCTCTGACATTATGGTGAGCCATATTCAAGTTGGCGTCGGGAAATGTACTCACAAACTAAGCCCAAGATGCAGAGCTTGGTTCACTGGTGGTTAGACGGTATAAATATCTCCAAAATGCACCTCCTAGATTTTTTCCAAGACTTGGTGTTACTGGTCTTTCTGGCATTGTTTAACTTCTTTGGCTAGAGGTTCAAAAATAAAGAAGCCAGTGTATCCACCTGGGTTCGTGAGATTAGCTTCCTCTTTTTATTATTCACAATAAGCCATTGTATTTGTACAGGTCAGTGGGAGGAAATTATATGACTGGATTTACAAGGATACATAGTCATAGAAAATTTGTGGAAAGTGAACATTCGAAAGCCAAGAAATATGAAGAATTCACGTGGAAATAAGTAGAATGCTCCATGGTCTGCACCTTTTAATCATTTATAGGTTAACATTGGTAACTCCGTGCAGTAAAACCAGTATTTCAATAGAAAAATGGCAGAGAAGCCAGTACTGAATAGAGTAAATTGGCTTTCTTCTTCAGGAAAAACTATACTAGGCCTCTTTTCATCTTCAGTCACCCAGGACATAATATAGACATAATATTGTCTATATTACTTTTTAATAATAATATATCAGAGCTCTTTTATCATATCTCAGACAATATTATCATTTTCAAAAATTCTCATTTAAGTAGAAGATGTGTTACATTTTAACTATAGTTTGTTATAGTTTTGCACTTACAGCTATTTATATTGCACTTAAAAATTAATAATAAAGGGGCCACCTGGGTGGCTTAATCAGTTAAGCATCCAACTTAGGCTCAGGTCATGATCTCATGCTTTCTGAGTTTGAGCCCTGCATCGGGCTCTCTGCTGTCAGCACAGAGCCCACTTCAGATCCTCTGTGTCCTCTCTCTGCTCCTCTGCCATGTTCTCTTTCTCAAAAATATTTTTTTACTATTAAAAAAATTAATAGTAAAGTAGAATCTTTTCCAGAAGTGTATAGATAATTTACATATTTTTTGTGTGAAAACTCTCCCTTTTTACTCCTTTTACTACCCCCTTTATGTTATTTTTTATATTTTAAGTTTTTGTTTAAATGCCGTTTAGTTACCATACATGTAATTTTAGTGTCAGGTGTTAAAAACAGTGCTTCAACACTTACATACGACACTTGGTGCTCACCACAAGTCAGTTCACTCCTTAATCATCATTTCCAGTTTTCCCCATCCCCCCACCTATCTCCTCTACAATAGCCTTCAGTTTATTCCCTGTAGATAAGAGTCCTCTTCCTGGTTTTCCTCTTTTCTTCCTCTTTAATTGTTTTTTTGTTTGTTTGTTTCTTCAATTCCACATATAAATAAAATCATATGTATTTGTTTTTCCCGAACTGACTTATTTCACTTAGCATGATATGCTCCAGCTCCAACCACATTATTGCAAATGGCAAGATTTCATTCCTTTTGATGGCTAAGTAATATTCCATTGTATATATACATGTCTTTTCTTTATCCATTTGTCTGTCAGTGGACATTTGGGGATTCTCCATAATTTTGCCATTATAAATAATACTGCTATAAACATTGGGGTGTGTGTACCCCATTGAATTAGTATTTTTGTATTCTGAGGTAAATAGTAGTGCATTTGCTGGATCGTAGGTTAGTTCCATTTTAACTTTTTGAGGAACGTCCATTCTATTTTCCACAGTAGCTGTACCAGTTTGCATTCGCGCCAAGAGTGTAAGAGGATTCCCTTTTCTCTGCATCCTCTCTGACACCTGTTTTTTCTTGTGTTGTTGATTTTAGTCATTCTGACAGGTGTGAGGTAATATCTCACGGTAGCTTTGATTTAAATTTCCCTGATGATGAGTAATGTTGAGCATCTTTTCATGTCTCCATTGGCCATCTCAACGTCTTCTTTGGAAAAATGTCTATTCGTGTCTTCTGCCCATTTTTAATTACATCATTTGTTTGTTTGTTTGTTTACAAATAGTTCATTGTCANATTCTTGTTGCTCTGCGTCTAGTTCCTTTAGGTGAGCTGTTAGGTTTTGCACTTACTCTCTTTCTAGTTTCTTGAAATAGGCCTGGAGTGCAATGTACTTTCCCTTTGGTACTGCCTTTACCGCATCCCATAGATTTTGGATTGTTGTGTTTTCATTTTCATTTNTTTTTTCTGTTCATCACATTGAAGATCTCTTGCCATTCTTTTCTGGCCTGCCAGGTTTCAGTAGATAAGTCTGTCACCACTCTGATAGGTTTGCTTTTGTATGTTAGGGCCCTTTTCTCCCTAGCTGCTTTCTAAATTTTCTCTTTGTCCTTATATTTTGCCATTTTTACTATGAAATGTCATGCAGAAGGTCAATTCCAATTACGTCTGAGGGGGGGTCCTCTGAGTCTTGTATTTCGATANTCTCATTTATCCCTTTTTTTAATTCTTCATGCCTATTTATATTCTCCATTTTGTTGTAACCAGTTTCTTTGATGTCACCTAAATTTTTTCAAGCCCAGCTATTAATTTTATGATTATTATTCTAAAATCTTGTTCAGTTATGCTGCTTCTATCTGTTTTGAGCAGTTCATTAGCTGTCAATTCTTCTTGGAATTTCTTTGGAGGAGAGCTTTTTCGTTTCATCATTTTAGTTAGCTTTCTGGCTCTTTTTAGTTTTAAAGACTTGTTATGCTCTCTGCACCTGTGAGTGCTGCTATATCCAAGAAGACTCTTTGACTGTCCAGGGCCTATCCTTTCAGAGAGTGTTTTTTGAATGGTGTCTCTTGGTCTCTCTTGTTGAGACCTTGGTTATTTTGTTTTCCTACTCGTAGTGTAATTTGGGCCTCTCCACTATGTGTACTTTGGCTTCTTTCTTGAGGTAGCCCTGGAAAGGAAAACAGACTGACAAACACACAGGGAGCAGGGGCACACAAACGCACAAACAAATCCGACTAACATGCAAACAGAGAGGGAAAGTGAAAAAGTTAAGAGAAAAGATGGTGGAGGGAAGGCAGATAATAGAAAATCAAAGAATACATAAAAAGGTCAAAAGGAAGAAAAGAAAAGGAAAAAAGAAGAATACCAATGGACAAAGAACGGTTTATAGCATATAACCGGATTTCCCAGCTACAATTAAATAGCCGGGTGTGTGCAGTGCTGGTTGAAGAGCATAGAGACCGAGAGAGAACACAGGGCGGGGATGAAGCAAAATTGGAAATAGAATGAACAGGCAGAAGGGATAAGAAGCTTTTTTCAAAGAGTTAAAGGGTGGAGTATGGTTGGTTAGGTGAGAGAGGGATGCTGGCGTTATCCAGATAAACTACATAGTCAGTTACTCCTGAGAGAAAGAGATGAAAAGGTCGGGAGGTATAGAATTTACATCTATAGAATGGACTAAATGTGATTGTTTAAGCATGCCGGTGACCAGAGTTAATCAGGTCAGTGTTCTGGGGGAGAAAAAAAAAAAAAAAAAAAAAAGGAAGGGAAAAAAAGAAGAAAAAAAATGGAAAAGGGGAGGAGGGCAGCTCTGAAGCAGGGATGGGCGCGGTGTGATCCAATGTGTGAGGCGGAGTTCTGCTTTGGCCGTTGTAGGGAGGAGAGTGGCGGCACTCCACCTCGCTTTTATGGGCATGTAAACTCCCAGGGCCAGGGGCTCAGCCAACATTTGTTGCGCTTTTCAACCCAGGCCAGTCCCAGCCTCCAAATCCCAGTCCAAGAGCCCCGCTGAAATTGCCACAGGCAATCCCCTGGCAACCCCCTCAGGGCAATTCCAAGCCTCCTGCCTAGCTCTGGGGGTGGAGCCAGAAGCCACTGCTCCCTTCTCCCCTGGGTGGGGCTAGGGAGCCTGGGCGGGGCGGGGGGCCTTGTCTGCCTGGTGCGATGAGCCCGCGGGAGTGAGGAAATTGAGGTCCCTCTGTGTCTCTTCACCCAAAACCCGAATTTGCGGGCAAATCTCCCAGTTTTTAGCTCTTTGTCTTCCCTCTAGAGCTCCAGCCAGCCAGGAGCGCGGATGCCTGGTGCCTGCGCGCGGCTCTCCAGGGGTCCAAGCCCGCCAGGAGGGCCTTGGTGGCAAGCTCGTAGCTTCTCCCAGCCAGCCAGGAGCCGGGTCAAAGAAGCAGTCTGGGAGCGAGCGCAGTCCCTCATGGCGAGCTGGAGTGTGGGGGCCTGGTGCGCAGCTATTTTGTGCGCAAGGTCTTTCTATGCCCCGAGCAGAGGTTTTTCCCCGAGTGCAGGTTTTTCTGTTTCGGACTCTCTCTCTTTTTCCCCTCTCACTCCCCGCAGAGGGGGATTGCCCCATCCCTCCAGTCTCTGATCCAGGCCCGATTTTATCTTCCCCAGTTCGCACTCACGTTAGAAGGCTTTCTCAGTGGATTCTGCTTCCTTTTTCTCCCAATCTCTTGTGTTTTGTACGGGTCCTATGGCTTCAGATCTTTTCCGTGTGAGGCATGGGTGCGAGTGCAAGTATGGAGCTCCCTACTTCTCTGCCATCTTGCCCTACATCATTTGTTTTTTAAGGGTTGTGTTTTATAAGTTTTTTATATATTTTAGATACTAACCCTTGATCAGATGTGTCATTTGCAAATATCATTTGCAAAAATCAAAGCAGTGTCAAGAGGTGGCAATAACCAAGGTCAATTATGGACTTATTGGTAGCTGTAGAGGCCCTGGCTGCTCGTATGTGCTCCCATGGCTGTATACCCTCCCTCTGGGTTGCATATTGCAGTGGAGGTTGATGATGGGGGGCCTGGAATGGGGGCATGCCGATGCACAACTGAAGGGACTAGCAACAAGTGGGCACAGTGATGCTGGCCAGTGATGGATGGCAGGATTGATCTGGGCTCATAAGCAGCTGTGAAGGCCTTCGCTGTTGGTGTGCTCACTTGTGGCTGTACACTTTTCCCTGGGGCATGCATGTTGCAGTGGATGTGGCTGATAGGTCAGTGTGTGGAGGTGCACAGCTGGAGGGGCTTTGAGCATGAGCGTGGCAATGAGAGTCAGTGGGGGGAATCTAGAGTGTCCTCTTCCACTCACACAGCCATAGAGGGCTTGGATGACTGTTGGTGTGGTTTCTGGGAACCAGCAAAGAAGTGGAAGGGAACACGGAGAGACTCATATGACTGGCTTTAGCAAACATGAATATTTATGGGGCAGAAAAGTGGCAAAATCTGGGTCTGTGGTGGTTATGCTGGCCATTGGCTTTGTTGGCAAAATGTGCTGAGTTTGTCTGCAGAGCAGGTCTCTCTGAACTCCAGTTATTCTCACTGTGTATCTGTTAATAATAGCTTCCTGCTTTTCTTCTTCCTAACCAGCTCCCTATGTCTCAGCTTTGCCAGTCTGGCAGGGGTGAAAACAGAGTGGGATCTTTGCATAGTGCCCCCGAGAGACTGGAGAAGCTGGGTGCTTACTTCAGTATTGCTTTCCTGGGGAGAACTCTTTCTAGCTGGGAAGTTAGTTCTTGGTGCTGAACAATGCTGGTTTGTGAGATGGGATAATGAAGACCAAACGAAGATGTCTGCTTTCTCTTTTCAAATTTTTTCTTTGTTTGTTCCACTTTGTTGCTTAAACTTCTTAAGTGAACTCTGGAGATCTTCCAGAAATGACTGTTTAAAAAAAAACAACTGTCCAATTGTTGATCTTTGAGGAGGAGCAAGGAAGCCGGGTTTATCTATATTGCCATTTTTCTACTTCCGCATTGTTTGTCTTTTTTTTTTTTTTGAGAGAGAGAGAGAGAAATCTGGGGAGAGGGGCAGAGAGAGAGAAAGAGAATCTAAAGCAGGCACCATGCCCACTGCAGAACCTGTTGTGGGGCTCAATCCCACAACCCTGGGATCATGACCTGAGCTGAAATCAAGAGTTGGATGCTCAACCTACTGAGCCACCCAGTTGCCCCCACATTCTTTGTCTTAATGCAAGTATATGTGGGCATGTGTGTATTTCTGTGTTTTCTCTCTTGTTCCATGAGTCTGTTTCTTTATGTATTAGCCAAATCAGTGCCTTATCAGCAGTAGCTTTTGTCTCTTATTGGCATATATTCAATAGAGCCAGTCCTCCCACCTTGTCTCTTTAAATAGAGTCCTAGCTGTTCTTCGCCATTTTGGTACAAATTTTATAATCAGATTGTTACTGTTTGGATGCACGCACACACACACACACACACACACACACACACACACACGAAGCTGGGACTTTAACTGAGTTTTATGCATCATGAATATGATCTCTTTCCATTTATTTAGGTCTTTATTAATTCCCCTCACTAATATGCTATAGTTTTCTTCATAGGAATATTATACATTTTTCAAGATTTATTCCTAGGTACTATATGTTTTTTGCAGTTTCAACTATAATATATTAGTATTTTGTTTGCTGCTGTATGAACACACAGTTGTTTTTGTGTATTTACTGTATCCAGCAATTTTGCTGAGCTCATTTTTTTAGTTGTAATACTTAACTATCAATTCTTCTGGAATTCCTACATGGAAAATGATATACTCTATGAATAATGACAGACTTACTTTTGTTTCTAAATATACAACCAATGTAAATTTAACCTCCTTTTTAAAAAATTTGGGATGGCTGGGTGACTCAGTTGGTTAAAAGTCCAGCTCTTGATTTAGGCTCATGTCATGATCTCATGGTTGGTGAGATTGAGCCCCTCATGGGGCTCTGTGGTGACAGTGCAAAGCCTGTTTGGGATTCTCTCTTTCCCTGTTTCTCTGACCGTCCTCCTCCTCAAAATAAGTAAATAAACATTAAAAATGATTTAAAGATTTTTTGTAATGGCTAGAGTTTTATTTTAAGAGTTTTATCTTTTTAATAGAATTCAATACTGTATTCATAGCATAACTAGGCCGGGCACAATGACGGAGCTTCTTTACTGAATCAAAGAGAATTAAAGGTAGAAGAAGTTCAGCACCTGGGACAGCTCGTTGAAACTGCAGCGTGTTTGCCTCTGTGGAAAACAGCTTTTATCCTAAGAATGTATGATTTACATAGTTGGCGGTATCTAATTTTAAAAAACATTATTATTAGAGCATTCTTGCCATTTTTTGCCATCTTTTTCCATTGGTGCTATGGAATCAACTTTATAGTTTCAAGCTTTTCTTTGAAATAGGGGTCAATTTTGTAAGCTAAAAGTCAGAGGCAAGGAGATTAAACCAAAGCAAGATGTTGGTAAACATCACCCAGCGTCATGGAGAGTAGGGAAATTGTTGCAGGATTTTATTCCACTTGCCTTTTCCCAAACACAGCATTCAGATTTGATGTTTTTAATCAGAGACTATTCTAGATGTTATTAGGGAGTTTGTTTAAAGCCATTGGATATATAGGAATATAGCATGTTTCTCAGATTTTAATAACAATCTTGATAAAAAGCTATTTTCTTTCTTCCTCAATTTCTTTCATTCTTTTTCTTTTTTCTCCTATAGTTACTTTCCATTCTCTGAGGGCACTGTGAGAAAAATCCTGATGAAGAAAAGGAAACTGAAATTCTCATAGATTTGGACAAAAACTGCCCTAATGTTGATGTTATGTTTCAATCACACTAAAGAAGGCCACGGTAAACAACAATAGAGTTTTACAGTAACCAGAGTTTTAAAAGATTAAAAATATTTTGGGAACCAGATGGCCATTTAAATAGTTTCTTTTTGTCAAGTAAATTGGCTAATCATAATTAACAAGAGAGACATATAAATTCTCCAGGAAATATTTTTAAAAACTATAATACCCTACCATCCCCCCCAAGCCATGTTGCAGTAAGGAGAACAATCTTATGCTAAGTTTAGTGGGTTGAAAAGATACCAATAAGCCTGGGTTCTTGTGTTATGACCATGATATTATCTCTGGATTGCTTACTTCTGGACTTCTCAGTATTTTAGAAGAAATAAATTTTTAAGGCACTTAAGAAATGGAATTGTTAAGGCACTTTGGAAGGTTTCTCAAACTCCCAGCTAAATATTTTCCTCTTAAGAATGTAAGTTAGTGTTCAGTAAAATTACAGTGGAGTAGCAGTACCCTAGGCTCATCTCAGCTCATGAAACACAACTAGAGAACTACCAAATCATATAATCATACTAAATACCCCGAAATTGGCCTGAAGACTGACAGAACAAATTCCACAACTAAAGGGAGAGAAAAGGGCAAACCAAAGAAAGTAGAAAGTGTGGAGATGTGTTTAGGGGAGAAATGGATTACAGGTAGTATGGAGGGGGAGGGGAGGGAGCCATGGTCACAGAGAGGGCAAGAGAGAGAGGAGGCCACAGGAGAATGCACAAGGAGAGCGTTTATCCATTGGCTTGCATACAAGAGGGGCTGAGTTTCGTGAGTTCTTGCAACCACCCAGGCTTACAGCCTGGAGTTTAAAAGGTCTAGCAGTTTCCCTGGGATAGAGCCTGGAGGGCACTGCACTTCCTTTAGAGAGAAGACAGGCAGACAACCCAGCGACAGACAGTGTGGTACCAGTGATCTGAAGAATGCTTGGGGCCCTACAGTCTGTGACCGAATCTTCCTACTGCTCACCTGGAGAGAAGCTTGATATGCTCAAGGATTAAACCAATTTAAAGAAGAAGAGTGATGAAAATTGTTTGGATGTGCTTTCCAAGAATTGTTCCAGATTTGGGGTCTGAAAACAAAGGAAATGGCTTTTTAGCACGCTTCACTTTGAATAGAGGAAGAGAGGAAACTGCCTTGTAAGTGGGTCTTTTAGTGATTCCTCCCCTAACTTTTGTAAGGAACTAAGATGGACCTATTTTGAATTCTGCTTAAAGATTAAGATTATATGAAGTGGCCATTTGCAAAAGAAAAATGGATCAGAAGATGGAAGATGAAGTGACTACCTGGAGATTCTAATCTAACAGGCTACCTCAAGAAACAAGCCAAAGTACACTTGGTGGAGAGTCCCAAATACAACTACGAGTAGGAAAACAAAATAACCAAACTCTCAACAAGAGAAACCAAGAGACACCATTCAAAGAACACTTCCTGAACAGATAGGCCCTGAACAGTCAAAGAGTCCTCTTTAATACAGGAGAACCCGCAGGGGCAGAGGGCACAACAAGCTTTTAAAATTAACAAGAGATAGAAAGATAACCAAAATGATGAAACAGAATAACTCTCCTCCAAAGAAATTCCAGGAAGAAATGACAGCTAAAGAACTGCTCAAAACAGATATAAGCAACATAACTGAACAAGAACTTAGAACAATAGTCATAAAATTAATCACTGGGCTTGAAAAAAACATGGAAGACATCAGAGAAACTATTGCTACAAAGACTGTGGAGCTCAAAAATAGTTGTGATGAATTAAAAAATTCTATAAATGAGATACATAATAAACAGAAGCATCCAATGCATGGACTGAAGAGGCAGAAAGGAGAATAAGTGATTTAGAAGACACTATTATAGAGAAAGAGGAAGTTGAGAAAAAGAGAGATAAACTGATCCAGGAACATGAAAGAACAGTGCAATAGCTCAGCGATACAATCAAATGGAACAATATCCATATCATAGGAATCCCAGAAAAGGAAGAGAGAGGGAAACGTGCTGAAGGAGTCCTGGAACAAATTATAGCAGAGAACTACCCCAACCTGGGAGGGAAGTAGACGTTGAAATTCAAGAGGCACAGAGAACTCCCCTTAGACAAAACTTGAATCGATCTTCTGCATGACATATCATAGTAAAACTGGCAAAATATAAGGACAAAGAGAATATTGAAAGCAGCTAGGGAGAAAAGGACCCTAATATACAGGAAAACCTAAAAGAGTGGTGACAGACCTATCTACTGAAACTTGGCAGGCCAGAAGGAGTGGCAGGAAATCTTCAATGTGATGAACAGAAAAAATATGCAGCCAAGAATCCTCTATCCAGCAAGCCTGTCATTCAGAATAGAAGGAGAAATAAAAGTCTTTCCAAATAAACAAAAATTGAGAGAATTCATCACCACTAAACCAGTCCTACAAGAAATTCTGAGGGGGACTCTCTGAGGAAATGTTGCAAGGAACGCAATATGCTAGAGACACCACCACAAGCATGAATCCCACTAAGGACACAATGACTCAAACCCATATTTTTCAATAATAACACTGAATGTAAATGGACTAAATGCCCCAATAAAAAGACATAGGGTAGCAGAATGGATAAAAAACCAAAATCAATGTATTTGTTTTCTACAAAAACTCATGTTAGACAGGAAGACACCCTCAGCTTGAAAGTAAGGGGATGGAGAAATATCCATCATGCTATGGGAAGTCAAAAGAAAGCTGGAGTAGCTATACTTATATCAGACAAACTGGACTTTAAAGCAAAGACAGTAACAAGGGATGAAGAAGGGCATTTTATAATAATTACAGGGTCTATCCATCAGGAAGAGCTAACAATTATAAATGTCTACGCACCAAATAATGGGAGCACCTAAATACAGAAAACAATTAATCACAAACAGAAACACTCTTATTGATAAGAACGTGCTAATAGCAGGGGACTTTAATACTCCACTTACAGCAATGGACAGATCAACTAGGCAGAAAAATCAATAAAGACACAATGGACTTAAATGACACGTTGGATGAGATGGATTTGACAGATATATTTAGAACCCTACATACTGAGGCCATGGAATTCCCTTTCTTCTCAAGTTCACATGGCACATTCTCCAAGATAGATCACATACTGGGACACAGAGCAGCCCTCAATAAATAAAAAAGAACTGAGAACATACCATGCACACTTTCAGATCACAGTGCTATGAAACTTGAAATCAATCACAGAAAGAAGTCTGGAAAACCTCCAAAAACATAGAGGTTAAACAACACCCTACTAAAGAATGAATGGGCCAATCAGCAATTAGAGAAGAAATTAAAAATATATGGAAACAAATGAAGATGAAAATACAACAATCCAAACTCTATGGGATGCAGCAAAGGCAGTCCTAAGAAGAAAGTACATTGCCCTCCAGGCCTATTTCAAGAAACTAGAAAAAACGCAAGTGCAAAGTCTAACAGCTCGCCTAAAAGAACTAGAAGCAGAGCAACAAGAGCACCCCAANCAAAGATATAAAAGATCTGTATTATGAAAACTATAGAAAACATATGAAGGAAATTGAAAAAGACACAAAGAAAGGGAAAAACATTCCATGCTCATGGATTGGAAGAATAAATATAGTTAAAATGTGATTACTCCCCAAAGCAATCTACACATTCAATGAAATCCCAATCAAAATTGCACCAGCATACTTCTCAAAACTAGAACAAACTATCCTAAAATTTGTATGGAACCACAAAGACCCCGAATAGCCAAGTTAATACTGAAGAAGAAAACCAATTCGGGAGATATCACCATCCCAGACTTTAGCCTCTACTACAAAGCTGTCATCATGAAGACAGTATGGTATTAGCACAACAATAGACACACAGACCAATGGAATAGAATTGAGAACTCAGAGCTGGACCCAAAAATGTATGGCCAACTAATCTTTAACAAAGCCCGAAAGNACCATATGTTTGCACATATAGGAGGATTAGGAAGAACTTAATGGAAAACCATGGGGGAGTAGAAGGGGCAAAATAGTGGGGAAGAGGGAGGGAGGCAAACTATGAGAGACTCTTGAATGCCGAGAACAAACTGAGGATGGATGGGGATGGGGGGAGGGGAAGGGGGGTTATGGTGATGGAGGAAGGCACTTGTGGGGATGAGCACTGGGTGTTATATGGAAACCAACTTGACAATAAACTATTAAAAAAAAAGAATGCTTGGGGCCACATTGGGGAGATTATTCTGTCTTCTTGGAGTGTATCTCTGAGAGGCAGAGTTCAGGGAAGAAAGGAGCCAGCCAGAGCCATTTCCTTTCCCTGCCCCTCAGCATAACTACAGAGCCACCAGAGGGAAGGAGCTCAGCCATGACACTGACTGCCCAGCTTGCATACATGAAACCCATCCCCCTTTGCTGTGGCCTGTCTGCCCTTCTCATTCAAGTTTCTTTCAGTCCCAAGGTGGCAGGCCCCTCCCCAAGAAGACCAGCACAAGACTCTGCCCATACCACATTCCCTGACCAGAGAGTTCTACAGAACCTCAGTTCTGGTGGATATGGTGTCAGGTATCATTTCATATGCAGACCAGAGCACACTTAGTTAAAACTTGCCACACGCAGGCCAGGGACCAAACACTGCCCACAGAAGTCTAGAAGATGCTCTACAGATGACTGGCCTGAAGGATAGAGCAACCAAAACACAACAGCAGAGCACACACTGGAGATGTTCCTTGAAGCACCAACCCTGGGCCTTATGTGGCCTTTTCTTATAAAACCATTACTTTCAGGAGCAACAAATATAACTGGCTTTTCTAACATAACGAAGAAGACTGAGACAAAATGCAAAGATGGAGGAATTCATCCCAAATGATAGAACATGATAAGGTCATGGCCAGAGATCTAAGTGAAACAGACAAAATGGACATGCCTGATGGAGAATGTAAAGCAACAATCATAAGGATACTCACTGGGCTTGAGAAAAGAATGGAATGCATGAGTGAGGCCTTTACCACAGAGATAAAATAGTTAAGAAAGAATCACTCAGAGATGAAGGTGCAATAAACAAGACTGGAAACACAACTGATGTAGTGAACAACAGACTAGAGGAGGCAGAGGAATGAATTAGTGACCTAGATGACAAAATAATGTAAAATAATGAAGATGAACAAAAGACGGAAAGAAGTATGGAACTGGGGAATAGACTCAGGGAACTCAGGGACTCCATCAAACATAATGACATTCATATTATAGAAGTCCCAGAAGAAGAGAGAGAAAAGGGAGCAGAAAACTTATTTGAGGAAATCATAGGAAAAGGGGGCAGAAAACTTTCTTAAATTGGAGAAAGATACAGACACCCAGATCCAGGAGGCACAAAGAATGTCCATCAACATAACCAAAAGCATGCCAACATTGATACATATGGTAATTAAATTTGCAAAATATCGTGATAAAGAAAAAACCTAAAAACAGCAAGACAAAACAACAAGGGAAGACCCATGAGTCTAGCGCAGAGTTCTCAACAGAAACTTGGCAAGCCAGAAGGAAGTGACATGACATATTCAAAGTGCTGAGTGGAAAAGCCCTGCAGCCAAGAATACTCTATCCAGCAAGGCTGTCATTCAGAATAGAAGGCAAGATAAAGAGTTTCCCAGACAAACAAACTATAGAAGTTCATGACCACCAAACTAACCCTGCAAGAAATATTAAAGGGGCTCTGAGTGGAAAGGGAAGACCAAAAGTGCAAAGACAAGAAAAGATCAGAGAAAATCTTCACAAACTGATAAAACAAGTAATAAAATGACAATAAATCCATTGCTATCAATAATTACTCTGAATGTAAATGGACTAAATGCTCCAATCAAAAGACATAGAGTGTCAGACTGGATAAAAAAAACAAGACCCATCTATATGCTGCCTACGAGAGACTCATTCTAGATTTAAAGACACCTGCAGAATAAAAGTGAGGGGACAGAGAAATATTTATCACGAAAATGGATGTCAGAAGAAAGCTGGAGTAGCAATACTTACATTGGACAAACTAGATTCTTAAAAACAAAGATGGTAAGAAGGCATGAAGAAGCACACTATATCATAAAAAGGGAAATATCCAAAAAGAAGATATAACAATTGTAAATATTTATGCACCCAGCATGAGAGCACCCAAATATATAAATTAACAAACATAAAGGAACTCATTGATAATAATATCATAATAGTAGGGGGCTTAAACACCCTACTTACAGCAACGGACAGATCATCTAAGCAGAAAATCAACAAGGAAACAGTGGCTTTGAATGACACACTGGGCCAGATGGATTTAACAGATATATTCAGAATTTTGATTAAAGCATTCCATCCTAAAGCAGCAGAATACACATTCCTTTCGAGTGTACATGAGACATTATCCAGAACAGAATACATTTGGGTCACAAATCAGACCTCAGCAAAAACAAAAAGATCAGAGTCATACCATGCATCTTTTCTGACCACAAGCTATGAAACTAGAAGTCAACCACAAGAAAAACTTTGGAAAGACCACAAATAAGTACAAGTTAAGCAACATGCTACTAAACAATGAATGGATTAATCAGGGTATCAAAAGAGAAATAAAAAATTACATGAAAACAAATGAAAAGGAAAATACGGTGGTCCAACACTTTTGGGATGCAACAAAAGCAGTCCTAAGAGAGAAGTATATAGATAGGTCTACCTCAAGAAGCAAGAAAAATCTCAAATAAACAACCTAATCTTATGCCTAAAGGAGTTAGAAAGAGAACAAGAAATGAAGCCTAAAGCCAGCAGAAGGAAGGAAATAATAAAGAGCAGAAATAAATGATATAGAAACCAAATAATAAAGAGCAGGTATAAATGATGTAGAAACCAAAATAAAACCGACTAAAACATATCAATGAAACCAGGAGCTGGTTCAAAATTAATAAAATTGATAACCCCCTAGCCAGGCTTACCAAAAGAAAAAGAATGAAGACCCAAATAAATAAAACCAAATGAGAAAGTAGAAATAACAACCGACACCACAGAAATACAAATAATTATAAGAGAATATTATGAAAAACTATATGACAACAAATTGACGACCTGGAAGAAATGGATAAATTCCTAGAAACATAAGCTACCAACACTGAAACCATAAAATATAGAAAACTTGAACAGACTGATAGCAAGCAAAGAAATTGAATCAGTAATCAAAAATATCCCAACAAACAAAAGTCCAGGGCCATATGGCTCCACAGGTGAATTCTACCAAACATTTAAAGAGAAGTTAATACCTGTTCTTTTCAAACTATTAAAAAAAAATACAAATGGAAGGAAAACTTCCAAATTCATAGTATGAGGCCACCATTATCCTGATAGCACAATCAGATAAAGACTCCACTAAAAAGAGAACTACAGACCAATATCCCTAATGAACATGGATGTAAAAATTCTCAGTAAAATACTAGCAAACTGAATCCAACAGTACATTAAAAGAGTCATTCACCATGAGCAAATGGGATATATTCCTGCTTTGTAAGGAATGTTAGATATTTACAAATCAATCAATGTGATGCTCCACATAAATAAGGATAAGACCTTATGATCCTCTCAATAGATGCAGAAAAATCATTTGACAAAGTAAAACATCCATTCATGATTAAAAACCCTCAACAAAGTCGGGTTAGAGGGAACATACCTCAACATAATAAAGCCCATCTATGAAAAACTCACAGCTAACATCATCCTCAATGAGGAAAAACTGAAAACTTTCCCCTAGAGTCAGGAACAAGATACAGATGTCCACTCTCACCACTTTTATTCAACGTAATACTGGAAGTCCTAGCCATAGCAATCACACAATGAAAAAAAAGTCATCTAAATCAGCAAGAAGAAGTCAAACTTTTAACTATTTGCAGATGACATAAAACTTTATATAGAAAACCTGAAAGATCTCACCAGAAAACTGCTAGAACCAATACACAAATTCAGTAAAATAACAGGATATAAAACCAGTGTACAGAAATCTGTTGCATATCTATACACCAATAATGAAGCACAAGGAGAAAGTAAGGAATTGATCGCATTTACAGTTGCACCAAAAGCCATAAAATACCTAGGAATAAGCCTAGCTAAAGAGGCAAAAGACCTGTAGTCTGCAAACTATAAAACATTTGAAAGAAATTGAAAATGACACAATAAAATGGAAAAACATTCCATTCTTATGGACTGGAAGAACAAATGTTATTACAATGTCTATACTAGCCAAAGTAACCTACACATTTAATGCAATCCCTATCAAACTACCAACAACATTTTTCACAGAGCTAGAACAGACAATTATACAATTTGTATGGAACCGCAAAAGACCCTGAATAGCCAAAGTAGTCTTGAAAAAGAAAAACAAAGCTGGAGGCATCACAATTCCACACTTCGAGTTACATTACAAAGCTGTAATGATCAAAACAGTGTGGTACTGGTGTAGAAACAGACACACAGATTAATGGAACAGAATAGAAAAGCCAGAAATGAACCCACAACTATATGGTCAATTAATCTTTGACAACACAGGGAAGAATATCCAATTGGAAAAAGACTGTCTCTTCAACAAATAGTGTTGGGAAAACTGGACAGCAACATGCAAAAGAATGAAACTGGACCCCTTTTTTATACCGTACGCAAAAATAAATTCAGAATAGATGAAAGACCTAAATGTGAGACAAGAAAACATCAAAATCATAAACCTTTGTGATATGGGCCATAGCAACTTCTTTCTAGATATGTTTCCTAATGCCAAGGAAACAAAAGCAAAAATAAACTATTGGGACTTAATCAGAATGAAAAGCTCTCCACAGTGAATAAAACAATCAACAAAATTGAAAGGCAACCTAAAGAACGGGAGAAGATATTTGCAAATGACATATCTGATAAAGGCTTAGTATCCAAAATATATATAAAGAACTTATAAAACGCAATCCCTAAAAAACAAATGATTTAATTAAAAATGGGAGACACGAAAGACATCCAGATGGCCAACAGAGACATGAAAAGATGCTCAACATTACTCATCATCAGGGAAATCTAAATCGAAACTACCATGAGATACCACCTCACACCTGTCAGAATGACTAAAATCAACAACACAAGAAAAAACAGGTGTCAGAGAGGATGCAGAGAAAGGGGAATCCTCTTACACTCTTGGTGCGAATGCAAACTGGTGCAGCTACTGTGGAAAACAGAATGGACGTTCCTCAAAAATTTAAAAATAGAAGTACCCTATGATCCAGCAATTGCGCTACTAAGTATTTACCTAAGAATACAAAAATACTAATTCAAAGGGATACACACACCCCATTGTTTATAGCAGCATTACCTACAATAGCCAAATTATGAAAGCAGCTCAACTGTCCATCAACTGATGAATAGATAAGGAAAGTGTATATAAATATATACAGAATTGAATATTATTCAGCTATAAAAAATGAAAGCTTGCCATTTGCAACAACATGGATGGAGCTAGAGAGTATTGTGCTAAGCAAAATAAGTCAGAGAAAGGCAAATACCATATGATTTCACTCATATGTGGAATTTAAGAAACAAAACAAATGAGGAAAGGAAGAGAGAAAGAGAGACAGAGGAAAACCAAGAAATGGACTCTTAATTATAGAGAACAATCTGATGGTTACAGAGGGGAAATGGGTGGGGGATGGGTGAAATAGGCGATGGGGATTAAGGAGGGCACTTGTGATGAGCACTGGGTGATGTATGGAAGTGTTGATCACTATATGGTACCCCTGCAACTTATACTATGCTGTATGTTAACTGAGTGGAATTTAAATTAAAACTTAAAAAAAAGAATGTAGGGTAGTCACTATTGTAGTCACAATTGTATAACTGGGTACATTACATATTTATTTATTTATTATGTACTTTCTATATGCTGGGCACTGTGTGATTCCTATGGATACAAAGAAGGCTGTTCAGAATTTCTGAAGTGTACCTGCTTTGCCTCTTGAACTTTTGGGAGGCATTGGTGGAAGAGATATTCCTTTGTCTTATCAGTCTTTGTAGGGTTGTAGAACAAAACAGAGTGTTGTGAGTTTGGAAACAAGTTTAAAGAGAGGTTACTTATTCTGGTCACAAGTATTCTTTTCTGTAATAAGAAGGAATTGACATTACATGGTGGTAGCTTCAGTAGCACCAATCTGACATGAGTTTAGTTGACTCTGAGCATCAGGGATCTAAACAAAAACCATAAGAGACTCTTAAATATAGAGAACAAACAGGGTTGATGGAGATAGGACGGAGCGGCAGGGAAAATGGGTGATGGGCATTGAGGTGGACATTCGTTGGGATGGGCATTGAGATTGGGTGTTGTATGTAAGTGACGAATCATGGGAATCGAATCTACTCCCGAAGCCAGGAGCACACTGTATATACACTGTATGTTGGTTAACTTGACAGTAAAGTATTAAAAAATTAATAAACCAAAACCTGTTTAGCCACATTCCATTCTAGCCATCAACTAAATTGTTGGCCATAGCGAATGATGCACATCCTGGAGAGCTGGAGACCGGCCCTGAGACTCGTGGTATAGTGACCTCTCTCCCCATCTGGCATCAGTATCAGAGGGATCAATCACCAGGTTTTCCATCACATTTCTGTTTTGTAATTCCTGAGAGTGTCCTGTTTCTTCAAAGAAGGAAGGTACTTATATGGAACTGCTTCATCATTCACAGTCCCTCAGGGATACATATTTTTGTAATTTTAAGAGCCTGCCCATAGAGGATTATGTTTAATCACTCTAGCACTGTGTAGGAGAGAAGTTGAGTCCTAAATCTTAATTATATATACATAATCATTGGACCACTTTCTCAGTAAAACCAGGTAAGTGTAAACAAATCTACATTCCCTTGGTGTTTAAAACTCTTGACTTTTAATGAAGCCCCTCGGGCTTTCAGGTCAATTTAAACAAAAAGGAAAAGCATGAAACTTTTAAGCAATGACTCCTGGAACTCATTATAATTAATTATCTAATACTCTCCTCCACCATTTACCAGTGTGTTCTGAGATAATCAGTTGTTAAAAGCTGTCAATCTTGTGCAATTGTGAATGGGATTAGTTTCTTGATTTCTCTTTCTGTTGCTTCATTGTTGGTGTATAAAAATGCAACCGATTTCTGTATGTTGATTTTGTACCCTGCAACTTTGCTGAATTCTTGGATCAGTTCTAGTTGGCTTCTGGTGGAGTCTGTCGGGTTTTCTATGTAGAGTATCATGTCATCTGCGAAAAGTGAAAGTTTGACTTCTTTGCCAATTCTGATGCCTTTGATTTCCTTTTGTTGTCTGATGGCTGACGCTAGGACTTCCAGCATGATGTTAAACAACAGTGGTGAGGGTAGAGATCCCTGTCGTGTTCCTGATCTCAGGGGGAAAGCTCTCAGTTTTTCCCCATTGAGGATAATGTTAGATGAGGAATTCTCACAGATGGCTTTTATGATGTTTAAGTAAGTTCCTTCTATCCCGACTTTCTCTAGAGTCTTAATTAAGAAGGATGCTGTATTTGGTCAAACGCTTTTTCTGCATCTATCGACAGGATCCAACGGTTTTTATCTTTTCTTTTGTTGATGTGATGTATCACAATGATTTATTTGCAAATATTGAACCAGCCCTGGAACCCAGGAATGAATCCCACTTGATCTTGGTGGATACTTCTTTTTATGTGCTCTTGGATTCTATTTGCAAGTATCTTATTGAGGATTTTTGCATCTGTATTCATCGAGGGNGTGAATTCCATGGCCTCAGGATGTAAAGTTCTATATATATCTGTCAGATCCATCTGTTCCAATGTGTCATTCAAGTCCATTGTTTCTTTAGTGATTTTCTGTCTGGTTGATCTATCCATTGCTATAAGCAGAGTATTAAAGTGCCTTGCTATTAGCACATTCTTATCTATAAGATTGTTTCTGTTTGTGATTGTTTTAAATATTTAGGTGCTCCCATATTCGGTGCATAGACATTTATAATTGTTAGTTCTTCCTGATGCATAGACCCTGTAATTATTATATAATGCCCTTCTTCATCTCTTGTTATTGTCTTTAATTTAAAGTCCAGGTTGTCTGATATAAGTATAGCTACTCCAGCTTTCTTTTGATTTCCAGTAGCATGATAGATATTTCTCCATCCCCTTACCATTAATCTGAAGGTATCTTCCAGTCTAAAATGGGTTTCCTGCAGACAGCAAATAGATGGATTTTATTTTTTTATTCATCCTGCTACCCTATGTCTTTTGATTGGAGCATTCAGCCCATTTACATTCAGTGTTATTATTGAAATATGTGGGTTTGGAGTCATTGTGTCCTTAGTGGGATTCATGCTTGTGGTGATGTCTCTGGTATCTTGTGTTCATTGTAACACTTCCCTCAGAGAGTCCCCCACAGGATTTCTTGTAGGGCTGGCTTAGTGGTGATGAATTCTTTCAATTTTTATTTATTTGGAAAGACTTTTATCTATCCTTCCATTATGAGTGACAGGCTTGCTGGATAGAGGATTCTTGGCTGCATATTTTTTCTGTTCATCACATTGAAGATCTCCTGCCATTCCTTTCTGGCCTGCCAAGTTTCAGTAGATAGGTCTGTCACCACTCTGTTAGGTTTCCCTTTGTATGTTAGGGCCCTTTTCTCCCTAGCTGCTTTCAGAATTCTCTCTGTCCTTATATTTTGCCAGTTTCACTATGATATGTCATGCAGAAGATCGATTCAAGTTTTGTCTAAGGGGAGTTCTCTGTGCCTCTTGAATTTCAATGTCTACTTCCCTCTCCAGGTTGGGGAAGTTCTCTGCTATAATTTGTTCCAGGACTCCTTCCGCACCTTTCCCTCTCTCCTCCTCTTCTGGAATTCCTATGATACAAATATTGTTCCATTTGATTGTGTTGCTGAGCTCTCAAACTCTCCTTTCATGTTCCTGGATCAGTTCTTCTCTCTTTTTCTCAGTTCTTCTTTCTCTATAATAGTGTCTTCTAAATCACTTATTCTCCTTTTTACTTCTTCAATCCGTGCAATTGAACGCCTCCAGTTTATTATGTATCTCATTTATCGCATTTTTTAATTCACCATAAGTATTTTTAAACTCCATATTGTTTGTAGCCATAGTTTCTCTGATGTCCTCCATGCTTATTTCAAGCTCGGCTATTAATTTTATGATTATTGTTCTAAATTCTTGTTCAGTTATGTTGTTTATACCTGTTTTGAGCAGTTCTCTAGCTGTCATTTCTTCCTGGAGTTTCTTTGCAGGAGAATTCTTCCATTTCGTCATTTTGGTTAGGTTTCTATATCTTGTTAATTTTAAAAGCTTGTTGTACACTCTTCCCCCTGCGAGTTCTGCTGTATTAGAGAGGGCTCTTTTGACTCTTTAGGGCCTGTCTGTTCAGGAAGTGTTCTTTGAATGGTGTCTCTTGGTTTTTCTTGTTGAGAGTTTGGTTACTTTGTTTCCCTACTGGTAGTTGTATTTGGGACTCTCCAGCATGTGTAGTTTGGCTTGTTTCTTGAGGCAGCCCTGGAAAAAGAAAACAGACAACCACAGAGGGAACACAGGTACACACATGCACAGACAAAACCAATAAAGACGGAAACCCAGGCTCAGGTAAAAACAGCTACAACAACAACAAAACAGCTATCTGGAGGGGATGGGCATAGTTGGTGTAGGCAGGTTTTGTCTCCACTGTGTCCGCTGGCCTCACCTGAGTCCCCTCCTTGGTGGTTGTGGGGGGAAGAATGGCATCCTCCCAGTCTTTTCTCAACCAAGAGTTGCAAATCACTTCTTTGGGTCCAATCTCTCTGTGCTGAAGATGTAGCCAAGGTGGACTGAGTTCTATGCCCCACGTTCTGCCTTGTTTCCAGGTCCCAGTCCTTGGGCTTTGTAATACCGCCCTGAACAGTCCCGCTGGTCGCTGCTTCCCCGTTGCGGTGGTGGGGGGTGGGGAAAGTGTCGCAGCCTCAGATCCCCCGGTGTGAAGCAGCGATACAACCCAAGTGCTTTTGCAGAATGTAGCAATTTCAGGTCTGCAGAGTCCGCGTCGCCGCCGCAGCGCGCCACCGCCGCTTCATTGGGCTGCTGTCGCGCACGCTGCTGTTGCTTCACCGGGTGCAGCGACCGCCTCGCCAGGCGTTGCTGCTGCTTCAGCGGGCTGCTGCCACCATGGATGGTGCCGGGCGTGCGGCAGCTCAGTTTTTCCTGGCGCCTTTCCGGACCAGGGCACCTAGTTTAAAGTCAGCACCTCAGCCAGAGCTAAAAAACACTGTCTTTCCAAGCCGAGGTTTTTTTTTTTTCCTCTTCTCCAGAGATGGTTCTATGAGCAATCTCAGCTTTTCTTTCCTTCCCCCTGGACTCTTGGCAGCTCACCACCACTCTCCAGTTAATCACTCACTGCAGTTGCATGCAAGCCGGGTTCCCTCCCCTCCCTCTGTATCTCTGGGTCCCGTCCTGCTTTTATCTTCCCCAGTTCACATTCACGCACTTATGAGGTTTTCTTTACAGTGTACTTTGTCTCTTTCTCTTCCCAAACTCCTATGGCACAGTGTCCTACGACTTCAGGCCTTCTCTGTTTGAGAGATGGGTGCAGGCGAAATGCACTGAGCTCCCTTCTTCTCTGCCATCTTGCCTCTCTCCAAAAACTGTCAATCTTGCTCTCTTCTTAGACCAATATGTCCCAGGTTGGGGGGAGGTGGGTAGAAATGTCTGGAAAAGATCCCCACCCACCGTCATCTGTGCTCTTTGTACCTACCTTCCCTCTCTGTTCTATAAGCGTGGGGTGGGAAGGTTCTGAATGATTACTGATAATATCCCCTTAGGAGGGAGGTAGGGTTTCTTCAGCAGTTCAGCCACACCCACACCAGAGCTCTGAGATGCTCTTCTCAGCAAATCTCTGCTTTCTCAGTGGTTGCAAGACTTCTGCAGTAGCCCCACGTGTTTAAAAAAAAAATCCCTTGAGCAACTATATACAAAAGCAGAAACAGAGAGGAAACGTTTGACCACATCCCTCATCGGGGGAAAATCTCCCTAGAACTCTTCCAGGAGACCCCTCCTTCTGTTTCAGCCACAATGAGGTCCATCTTACATACACAACTTGGCACTTGACTCATCAATGTGATTTTAACACATTTTATGAAAACTTCAATGTCAAAATATCCTAATTTCTTGAGGTCCTTTTTCCTCTGTCTACTGTATCCCTGATCACATCTTATTCTTTATCACGATCCATCTCTGAAATGATGAATAGTGATAACTAAAGCCTAAAGAACACCTACTTCTCTCACCCTCTTACTGTCATCATGCCTACAGTCTGATCATGACATCTCATCACTGTGCCTTTGCCGCCTGCTTGTCCTCAGGGTTCAACAGTGCCCTGCAGTTTTTACTTTTGTCCCTCTCCAGCTGAGACACCCCCACTCCCACCCCCGGCTGTGTCATCACAAACCCTCTCTCTGTAGTATCCTCAATCCTCTTGTCTCCTAGTCTTCCTGTGACATCTGCCCAATGTGGATTAATCTGACCTTCTGGCCCTTCTGCTCCCATTTGGACTGATGGAGAACATAACACAAAAACATGCAGATTGGTGCCACTTCAGAAATATGGTGTCAGTTCTCCACTGCACTGCTTGGCAATTCCCTTAACTAGCTTTTACTCATATGTTCAGTGACTATTCAAAATATTGACTTCTCTCCCTAACCCTCAAACATCGTATCTATCTCCTATCTCTGGGCAGATTCCATTTCAAAGAAAAAGTAGGAACATCTTGTGTACTAAGTAGCAATAATTATTCATACACATAATTAATAAGATAACGTATCCACAAGAGTCTTCACTTTGTTTATAGGGAATTTTTTTCTAAGATTTTATTTAAATTCAAGTTAGTTAATAAATAGAGTATTAGTGGCTTTAAGAGTAGAATTTAGTGATTCATCACATACAACACCCAATGTTCATCCCAAGTGTCCTCCTTAATGCTCATCACCCATCTAGCCCACCGCCCCACCCAACACCCCTCCAGCAACCCTCAGTTTGTTCTCTGTATTTAAGAGTCCCCTATGTTTGCTGCCCTCTCTGTTTTTATCTTTTATTTTTTCTTCCCTTCCCCTTTGTTCATCTATTTTGTTTCTTAAATTCCATGTGAGTTGGCATTTTTCTAAAAGAAGGTTAAATATATTTCTATCAGATCTATGTATCAGATCTATCTATCTTTCTATCTATCTATCTATCTATCTATCTATCTATCTATCTATCTATCTATCTATCAGCATTGACAGTTTACCATGAAACGCATAAAGAATAAGAAAGACTGCTAAATAAACAGACAAATGCGTAGATGTTAAAAGCAAATATTGTTATTAATAGAATCTAGATGGTGGATATACAAATGTTCACTGTGAAAATTATATCAACTTTTCAGTAGGTTTGAAATGTTTCCTTATAAAATAATTAAACCAATTGAAATCTCCAGAAATCAGAGATGCTCATTTAAATATTATCCAGGGGCTACTGATTATTGAACAGCATATAAAAGCAGATTTTAGGTTACATTTTATAGGGCACAGCACTCCTTTCTGAAGTAGGCTGCCACAGAAATATCTCCTTTGGGGTGCACACAATGGAGGTCCAACTTTTATTTGTTGGTTAGTTACTAGTCAGTATTCTAACAGGAAAGGGAACAGAATGGTTGCAAATTTAAGATGTTAACACAAGTCCCCATACTGGACAAAATAGTAGGTCCAATATTATTTCAAGGTCTTTAGTCCCCAACTGCACTTACAGTTTTTTTCATAAATGGCTTGACTGTTTGGAATTCCACTTTTCTTCACATCTGTATCAGTAGCCCTTCCCTTCCTCTTGTCTTTGTGGAATTTCCTTCACCAGGAGCTGCTAATTATATAGGCCATATTTTCAAAGTTATGCCGAGGAGTTCAGTTTGCTAGCCCTGGATGAAAAAGATCAGGTTTAAGGAAACTAAACTAACTGACAAATTAAAGGAAGAAAATGGGATTTTTAACAAATGGGGATGTGGGGCAGATAATACTCTATCTTCAGCAGTAGGGTCAGGTCTGGAAGCAATGAGAGTGCAGAGGTTTCTGGAAGAGGGTGAAAGAAGGCACAAGTTTGGCAAAGGCAGACAAGTAACGCTGTACCAGGCAGGTCTAGAATGATAGCTAAGCCACCCTAAATTATTTGGGGAATAAGAGCACGTATAAATGGTTGACCTTCACATTTGTTTGTGCTCTTGAGAATCCTTGATTCGCTGAGACATTGACCTCCATGAGATCGGCCTGAGGTTAGGAGTCCTGGGTCATACTCAGACAAAAAGGAGCAGAGAATGGTCAGGAGGCCATCCAGGCAATAAAAACCTGTCCTTTGCCTCTCACAGGTGAACTTCTTGTGGAACAGAATAATTAGCCATTAAATCAAACTCCTTAATCTGGATCCTTGTGTTTTCTTCTCTCTCATCGTCTATGTATACTTAGGAAATCCTAAGTTTTTAGATGGTGAGAGAAGGAGAAATGGCTTAACTTCTCTTGAGCAGCAGATCTAGATGTTTGCAGGATATCCGGGCCCCCTGTTGACACTTATAAAGGCTCTAGGCAGTACAGTACAGAGATTAGGATCCCAGAGCTCAGACCTGCCCTCCTGGATTCAAATTCCACTTCTACCACCTACTGGCTGGGTGACCTTGGGCAAGTTACATAACCTCTCTATGCCTCAGTTTCCTTGGCAAAATGGCAATGATAGTAGTTCTTACCTGATTAGGAAGCTTTGAGGTTTAAAAGCACTCAGCTCAAGGGGCGCCTGGGTGGCTTAGTCGGTTAAGCGTCCGACTTTCGCTTGGGTCATGATCTCGCGGTTCGTGGGTTCGAGCCCCGCGTCGGGCTCTGTGCTGACTGCCAGCTCAGAGCCTGCAGCCTATTTCAGAGTCTGTGTCTCCCTCTCTCTCTGACCCTCCCCTGCTCACGCTGTCTCTCTCTCTCTCTCTCCTAGAAATAAATAAAAATATTAAAAAAAAAAAAAAGCACTCAGCTCAAGTTGGCCAGGATATGAAGTTTATCTGGTATTGTTGTCTTTCTCCCCAGAAAATGTGATTGGATCCCTGAATCCCCTCAGTGTTCCTCTAAGAAAGAACTGCTGGTTCAGAGCGGGCATCCTGACAACTCTTTTGTTCCTATTCTCTTAATCCGTCTCTTCCTTCTGACCCAGAGACACAGCAAGCATGGTAAGTAGGGGCTCAGACACTGGAGATACGGTACTTGGATTAAGATTCTCACTTCATCCTTTGTGTGATCAACTGTAGAAAAATTATTTAACCTGTAGTGCCTCAGTTTCCTTATCTGTGAAATGAGAATGGTAATGATAACAATGATAATGCATAGGGATGTAGTGAATGTTATATGAGATCATCCATGTCAAGCCGTTAGAAGACTGCCGGGCATATTGTTAAGTGCTTATTAAGTGTTAGTCATTATTATTATGCATTCTACACCCCACAGACATGTACAGTGGCCCTGCCAAGTGCAAAGCATGCAAAGCACTGTGAGACACTGGTCACTATTAAAATGATTCTTGTCCTCAAGGAGCTTAAGAGTATCCAAGTTAAAATTTGTCAACCAATCCTTGATTCATCTTGTGGAAGCCATTGATTCCAATCTTATTTGAAGACAAGCCCTCAGGGAGGTCCACTTCAGATGACACTTGTGTTGCAGAATCTGTTTCAGAGAAGACACCCAACCTTGACTTTTCCCCCGGGGTGGGAACCAGGAACCCTGCAGTTCCCTCAGGGGGTTCTGGCCTTGAGCTCTAAATATCTCTCTGCATCCAGGCTCTCAGCCTCCATTGATCCCCTCCTTTGAGTCAGGAGAAGTAATAGAAGCAGGACAGGAGGGGAATTAAGAGGTGTTCTAGGTTCGAACCCCAGCTCTGCTGTTTCTACTTGATAATGTATTTAACCTCTCTGAGCCTGTTTCCTCATCTGTAAAGCAGCACCTACCTCACTAGGCTGACGTGAGCATTTAAATGGGTAAATGTGTGGCACTAGCCTAAAAAAATTGCCAGGCACAGAGTAAGTAAGCCCTATAGAAGAATTTGCTGTTATGGTTATTATTCACTATAAGGAGGTCCACATAGCATGAAATCCACCTGATCGACCTGGAGCCTTCCTCCCACAAGTGTGGCTAACAATCATGTTCTTCCAGTCCACCAGTGGCTTTCTCTGACACTGTCTTAGCAAGTCCTGGTCCTAGGAGACAGAAGAAGAGAAATCTCGAGGGCCAAGGGGATGAGGGGGAGGTAGAAACAAAAGCCATATTAATACCATGAGCTAGGAACATTCACTGTCCCTCTGTGGCAGCACAAGTTAGGGAGATGATTTCTTTATAGAAAGCCTGCCATTGTTTATACACCAGCAGAGCTGTGTGACCAGCTGCCCACTTCAGCATTCCTGCCTCACCATCCCTTTGCATGCTCCTTCTCTTTTGCCTGGCTGCAGGAAGCTAATGGGAACAGGGCCCTTTTCTGGAGGCTTTCAAGAGAACCCAGCTCAGGTTTGAGGCTCACATTACAAAGGAGGATTGCCAAGGCGACATGGTGATTTCCATAGATCCATCACTAGAGGGCAGAGCGCTACCACAGGAAATCTAAAGTCTGCAACCAGGAAGCCCTAGTCCAAGTGTGCTTGGGAGAAGCCTCCAGAATGCCTGGTTGCAGCTCTTCCCAATTCAGTTTCCCTGGGGTTTGGCCCAGGATCTTGGAGATCACTCTATGATTACAGACATTCCACCCAGGTGGGACGGTCAGGCCTGGAAACGTCACTCCCTGGTCTCCTGCATAATGAGCATGAAGGGAACTGAAGGTAAATCAAGACGATGGGCTAGTTTGCTCCTCTCCACTGCTGCTGCATCTCACGTCTTACACCCCTGAAAGCCTTGGCTCTAGTTGAGGGCCCTCATAGGGGCAGATTTCATTGTCGTACATTTGGGCAGCCCCTTGTTAGCTGGCATAAAGTGGCATAATGCCTAAAACAGCACCCCCGGGTCCCTGACCCTGCTCACTTTACCTTTTAGGTCATGTTCATCATGAAAACAAAAGTCAGGGTGGGGCTTGAGGGTGGAAGGTGACTGGTGCCTCTGTAGGGATTTAATAGATGGGTTATCCATGGTCATGCAGAAGACCCAGAGTGGCCCCACGTGTGACACAACTTTCCGGTTTCCCCATCACCCCTGGCACAGGTGGTATAAGACAAGTATCACCTCAGGCAGGCACAGCGTATCTTGGGTCAGGAAGCAAGGAGCTGGGTTCCAGCCCCAGTTTCCCCTTGCCCTGCTGCTTTTTTGGAGGGAAATTACTAAGCTGTTCTGGGTTTTCCTTCCTCACTGTTTGAAAATGAGCTTGAAAATGACTGTTTTTCTTAAAGGGCAGCACTGCTGGAAAGGGGAGTGTTTTGCTTTGCTTTGTTTTGTTTAATGTTTATTTATTTTTTGAAGGTGAGCACAAGCACGGGAGAGGCAGAAAGAGAGGGGGACAGAGAATCCAAAGCCGGGTCTGCGCTGACAGCAGAGAGCCTGACGTGGGGCTAGAACTCACAAACCATGAGATCATGACCTGAGCCAAAGTCAGACTCAAGCGACTGAGCCACCCAGGTGTTCCTGTTTTTGTTTTTGTTTTTGATTTTTTTAATCTGGGATTTGTCTATCCCATTTCTAAATGATTCCTGCTCAAGCATAAGGAAGATATGAATGAAGAGGGAAGAACAAAGATTGGCTGAATAGAGGCTATCTGCCAAGGTCCTGGCAAGAGTGTGAAATGTCAGATTAAGTGGATTTGCTCTCTTGTCTCATGGGCACGCGCGCGCGCGCGCACACACACACACACACACACACGCACACACACCCTCTTCCTGTCTCCGGAGTATAATTAGCTTTTTCTGACACAGGAAGCATGGCACATCTGGAATATTGTTTACCGCTCTCCAAATACCTCATATTTAGTATGTTATTCACCTGCTAAGCAGCTCCTCTTGTGATAATCGCTGTCGGCAACATTTCATGGCAAAATCTATGGCAGACAGTCTGGAGAGCAGTGTTTTAGCCACATTCACGTCCACCTCACCCCCAACACGCTTCTGAGACATTTTTTTCCCCCAGTATAGTCTTGGACAAGTCACTAACCTCTCTGATTGTCGTGGTGTTGAGAGTATTTTTAAGTTGAAGTCAGAAGAAAGTTTTGTTCTGCTCCTTTGCTTCTCGGTGCTTCCTTCTCTCTCCTTCCCCCACATCCCTCACTGTAGGATTCTACGCTCCCGCCATTCCCAACTACCTATCTTTCCTGAGGCAGCCGTTCTTGTTGCCCTAGGTATATACATACAGTGCCCTCTGCTTTGAATCCCCCTTTTTAAACGTCTATTTTCCCTTTAGCTGCTATCGGCCCTTCAGGTCTCAGCTTTCACAACTTCTCCAGGAAGAACCCCCTGCTCTCTCCCCACCACCACCTCACCTGGGTCTGATGGCCCTGCCCTCTGCTCCCACAGCACCTGCACACCTTCCACCATAGACCACCCTCATCTCACCAGTTTGCCTTCCCTCTAGGCCAGCAGCTTACCTCGGCCCCGCCAATGCCAAGCACAGTGCTCTGGCCTTCGTACTGTCTCTCCTGCTGGGTTTAGCCTGTAGTGTGGACTTACATGCCCCTTGCCCAGAGCCTGCTTTGGTTGTTAAGTAGAAAGTCATGGCTACGCTCTTAGATACTCCCACTGTGGTGGCAGAACCGTACTCCTGAGAAACCGAAGCTTTTGGTCTCCGTGCCAAAGGCTGGAGGTATTTGTAAATGGTTTCCGTCGAGCACTGGGACCTTCCCGCAGAAAGGAAGACCCCGTCTACCTCATGAAGTTGACGGTGTGCCAGGCACTTCCATGTATCCCTTACTACTCCAAACTCGACTCAGGTACGATTGTCTTCTTTGTTTTTTTTTGTTTTTTTTTGTTTTTTTAATATTTTTATTTATTTTTAGGGGAGAGAGAGAGACAGCGTGAGCAGGGGAGGGTCAGAGAGAGAGGGAGATACAGACTCTGAAACAGGCTCCAGGCTCTGAGCTGGCAGTCAGCACAGAGCCCGACGCGGGGCCCGAACCCACGAACCGCGAGATCATGACCTAAGCGAAAGTCGGATGCTTAACCGACTAAGCCACCCAGGCGCCCCACGATTGTCTTCTTTGATAGATCAGGCAGCTGAGGCCCTGAGAGGAACTGACTCAGGGTTCCAGAGGCAGCAAGGAGTGGAGCTGTGGCTACAAGTCAGGTGGCACGTGTTCCTGGACTCCAAGCCAGAGATGACAGTGCTTTCTAATTCTTCCCTTCCCCCCCCCACACCCCTCCCCCCGTGCCGTGCCTGCAGGAGCCCCAGGGAGAGTCACAAAGGCAGGCTACTGAAGCAGGCCACTCGGCAAAGGCCTGCCCTCTGTGGTCTCAGAGAAGAACACTGCGTTACTCCTCTCTCCATCTCAGTGGTGCATCGATCCCGTACTTGGAAAAATCAATGTTGGTGAGGACAGGAGAAAGGTTGCTCAGACACGTTTGTCATTTGAGGTGCCTTCAAACATACCCGCACAGCAGCAGCCTTCAGCCTCTGCACCCCCAGCACAGCCACCTCCTGGACTTGAGTCCCCGCTACGGGTAGGGCTGCCTGTGGTGCGAGGGATGGTCTGGACCAGGGAATGTCAGGGTCAGGCGATCATGGGATCCAACTCCCTGATGTGCTGGTGAGGAGTCTGAGGCCAGGAGCTGAGTGACCTGCTCAAGGTTATGCAGCTGGGGAGTGACAGGGCCAGGATAAGAATTCAGGTCTCCTGATGACATTCATATGCCCTCAAGTCTGGATCTGTAATGCGCTCTGATGGGTGTCAGGAGGCCTCCCTTCCTTCCCCACAGACCAAGTGTCAGCCTGCCCCTACTCCCTGTTGCCCAGCATGCCTCTGTCAGGAATCAATGCCTTCATGGAGGGGACACAGAGTAGTGGTTAAGAACACAGGCTTGCGGTCAGATGGACTCAAGTGTGTGGCCCAAAGCCACACACCCAGGAAGCAGGGGATTCCATGAGGGCCTTGAACCTGGGGGTGCCTGCTGTCACTGGAGTACTCATGCCACACACCCAGCTCCCACCCCCTGCATGCTTGCCCCACCCAGTCTGGCAGGCACAACACCTGCATGTGGATGACAGCACACCTCAATCATGTCTACTCAGCCGCAGGCCAACCAGTAGGTACAGCTTGTCCCCTCATTGGCCAGTAGGTACAGAGAAGGGAAACCATCAGTCGATTTGCTTCATTGGGGCGGCACAGGCTCTGTTGCTGGGTCCCTCTCTATAGGCACATTTCTGAGACATTCTTTTATCACCAGAGCCTCGTTTGCTCCAGGCTGGCCTCTTTCTGAAGCCGAGGGATATGGTGGCATTTGGGCACATCCAGGAAAGGCCTGGGAAGCAGATTGTTGCTTTTGACCCCAACTTGGTTCCACAGTGAGGATGGCCCTGGCTGGATACTCTCAGACATTTCTCCACTCGGCATCTTAATTATTCATCATGTCCTTAAATACTCTTCTGTGACGAAATGCTAAGTGACACATTAAATATTCATCATGATGCACCTAGCGCAGGGCCAAGGGTAGAATTAAGCGGAACAAATGTGATTTCTGATTACATCTCTTTAATTCGAGGCACTGAACACCCCCAGGCAGCTAGGACTCCATCCGATTCTGAAAGAAAGCCAGGAAAGTAGATTCCACAACACCCCTTCATGTGCTGCCAAACTGTGTTTAGAATCTTGGCAGGAAGTTCTTTCCTTTTTCTTTCTTTCTTTTTTTTTAACTGTTAAAAACTGAGGTATACCATATGCATGTATGTGTGCACCCACATAACCATCACCCAGATCAAGATATAGAACATTTCTAGCAGCCCAGAAGTTTCCCTCATGCTTCTTCCCAGTCAATACCACCCCCCCAACACACACAAGAATACACTATTTTGACAAGACATTTTTATATTTAAGTCTACTTCAAACCCTTCCTTCTGTCATTTCTGTTCACTTCCTCTCATTTTTAATTTGAAGGCAAGGCCCAAATAGCTATCTCACATCCATTTATTAAAAGTGCCCTGGAGTGGAAGAATAGATAACAGGAAGCTCCTCAGGAAGTCCAGGGAGGTGATACTGCCTTGGTTTGGAAGAGGGAACAGAAGAAGGGAAGATGGAGAATAGGACAGACTTATGGGATGTATTTGGAAGTGATATTGGATGTGACGGGGAAAGAGTGAACTCAGGCATGATGAGGTGTTGACTTGAGTTCCTTGTTGGAGGTGGCCACCATTTGTTGAAGTAGGGAAGATGACAGAGGAGCAGATTTGGGGACAAGGTGAGGTCAAGAGCTCTGAACCTATTACCTTGAGATACCTGTTAAGTAGAGACCATGCCATCCAGAGCTTGGGGAGGGTGTCAGGCCCAGAGAGAGATGGATTTGGGAGCCATCAGCCCACAGATGGATTTCAAAGCCTGAGGATGTCATGGAGTTACTCAGGGAAAACAGAGCAGACGACAGGACCTGAGACAGAGCCCTGCGATTGCTCTTGCTGATGCCAATACTTGCCTTCAATAAATTCTAACTAACATTAGAGAGGGGAAAATAAGCATTGTCTAATATATAATTCAGTCTGAAGATTTAACAAATTTGCTTTCCAGCTGGAAAAAAACACTTTTGAGTATTCTGCAGCCTTTCATGGTGATGTAAGGGGATTCTGATGATGAATTTCGGTCAGATCAGTCATCCCTTATGAGTCCCAGTGGCCCCTGGCCTCTAGATCTGAACACAGGCTTCTAGATGATCTCACAGGGGCTTTTCATTACAGCTTGATTGAAATTGTTGTGTTTGCCTATCATAAAGAGCTATAAGCTAACCGCAACATCAGGTTTTTCTGCTTTTTAAAAAAATAGTTTTAAATGTTTTATTTACTTCTGAGAGAGAGAGAGAGAGAGCAGGGGAGGGTCAGAGAGAGAGGAAGATACAGAATCTGAAATAGGCTCCAGGCTCTGAGCTAGCTGTCAGTACAGAGCCCAACGTGGGACTCAAACCCATGAACCATGAGATCATGACCTGAGCCGAAGTCAGACACTTAACCGACTAAGCCACCCAGGTGCCCCAGGTTTTTCTGCTTTAACTAGAATTGTATCAGCTGGCAACACTGGATAGCTCGTGATGACCAGAAGTTTTGTTTGACAGTAACACATCTTCGGTTATTATTTTTTTTAACCGAGAAAATGTACAAGTACCTAATCAATGGACTTTTTAAGGAAGAGGGTTTTTTCAAAGACTTGGTTTATTAATCTGTAAAAATGAGAATAATGATAGTCTCTACCTCTTTGTTATTCTATAAAATTAAATGAGATTATGTACTCGAAGGGCACATTGTTAAGTGCTTGCTACATGACAGTGATGATTGTTATTCTTGTGACTATTCTTGGCATAACACAGACTGCAAAGGGAACAAATAATAAAAGTTGTCCTCTGTGTGAACAGAATAGGGGCCACACTACCGTTCTGTTTTATGTTCCATCCTTTCATGCCAATCATTACAGTCCATTGGACGGAGTTAGGGGCACTTGTTACTAGGTCACATATTTCTGTTTATGTCTGATGGCCTGGCCCCATCTCCACTCAGAGAATCTTCCTTCAGGAAAACTGGCCAATTAGCAAGACTGCCTCTCAGCTTGGCCCCCCAAAATCGGAACAAATCAGTAGCTGCAATAAGGAAAAAGATAATGCAGTCTTTCCCTACTTGATACAGATGGTTAGTCAGACAGCGATCGGCTAATCCTCTGGCCTTTTGAAGTCATTTCAGCTGATGGGTTATTTTGTTTGCCAATAATGTTGGTTATTTTTATAACACTAACAATAATACAAAACGGGGCCTTTTCTACTTCTGTTGTCAGAGCTATGCATCCAACTCTCCACACAGATGGAGGCATTACCCACAAAGTCTGAGAAATGACGTGGCAGGGTTTAATTATGAAGCAGCAACAAGAGAGGGGTGTGTGTCCAGCCCCAAGGTGACGGGAATGGCATTTGAACAAGAATATCTGATTAATGCTTTAAAGTGTTTGAGGCACTTCCATATAAATCATCCCATTCCATCTTCAGAATGGCCTTCCCAGGTTGGTAGTATCACACTCATTTCACAGATAAGGATTCTGATTCTCGGAGAAATTAAGAAACGTGTTCAAATGCTGGAGGCAGGACTCTGTCCCCAACCAATGCCCTCCAAGGAAGTTCTCCTCAGTGGCCCAGCAGCCTGTGGATCTACCTGGCTCCAGAAGGAATGGATCCATGTGGCCTGCATCTGTCGTGCCCAGGGAGGGCTTCCATAATCAAAACAGGGTAGGGCTCTCTGCAGCCCCTGCTAATCATTGAAGCCATGTTTGCAATGTTTCTAATGACTTGTTTTAGAAATAAAAGCACTCAGACAGCTGATTATTTTACTCTAACTGAAGTCAACTACCTGGATACCTTTAAATAGATACCTACATGCATCTATATAAATATGCATCTCTAGTTTTGCTCTGTTTTCTTCCAAATATTTTGGTGTTTATGGCACGAATAATTCTGTCTCATTTTTATTTGGGAAAAATGTAAGTGGAAAATTATGTCTGTTCACAAAGTTTGATTTGAACTCTTGAAAAGCCACGTGAGCCATGGCATTCACCCAACTCTCTAGACCATCAGGCCCCAATAGAATTTTGGAAATGTTCTAGACCTGCACTGTCCAATATGGTAGTCAACAGTCAGGAGTCTATTGATGAATTGAAATGTGACTCATATGACTCAGAAACTGACTCTTTAGTCTTAATTAATGTAAATTTAAATAGCCACACGTGGCTAGGGGCTATTGTTTTGGAGAAAGCGATTCTAGGCTTCTACCCCGACCTCCAAAATGGCAGTGTTTGTGCTCAAGTCCATCCTGCTAAGATTCCTACCACAGCACTAGCATAGTGTCACATAGTAGATACTCAATAAATATTCCTGGCAGAGATATTTGTAGAATGAAAGAATAACCGAGTGGATAAATAAATCACTGAATCTTTTTGTTTGTTTGTTTTTAATTTAAATTCAAGCCTGACATGGGGCTTGAACTCACAAACCATGAGATCTGACCTGAGCCAAAATCAAGTCAGACACTCAACCCGCTGAGCTACCCAGGAGCCGCGAGAAATTATTTTATCATGGCAAAATATATATAAAACTTACCACTTTAATAATTTTGAAGTGTATAATTCAGTGGTGTGAAGTACAGCATTCACATTATTGTGCAGCCATCACCATTACCCATCTCTAGAACCACTTTATCATTCCAAATGGAAGCTCAATATCACTGAACAATTCCCCGTGCCCTGCCCTCCAGCCCCTGCTAACTGCCATTCTACTTTCTGTCTCTGAGTTTAACTCCCCTGGGTACCTCATTTAACTGGTAGGTAAAATGGTAGGTCATTTTGTAATTGGCTCATTCCACTTGGCATAATGTCTTCAAGGTTCATCCATGTTGAAGCATGTGTCAGAATTTCCTTTCTTTCTAAGGCTGAATAGTATCCATTGTGCATGCATACCACATTCTGTTTGTCCACAGTTGTGTTATTTCCATTTGGGGGGCTATTGTGAATAGTGCTGTTGTGAACACGGGTACACAAGTGTCTCTTCATGACCTTGCTTTCAGGTCACATGCTGTTTCTATGTTTAACCTTTTGAGGAGCCCACTTTTATTTTTAAACCATCCTAAACTCTCTTTTTCTTTTATCTTTTAGCTCTTGAATTTTATTCCTAATTGTTAAGTCTTACCTGTGCGTGTTTTGACCTTTCTTTTTGTGGAGTTTTTAGCTTCTCATTTGAAATCTTCATCTCTTATTTCTTTTTACTTTTTAAGACTCTCAGCTTTTAGTCTTTTATCTTTTATTTTGAACCTTGTCTATCTCATCCAGTATAACATGTGTTTCTTTAATCTGTAAACTCTTTGCTTTTAGTTTAAAGCCATCTCCATCTAGGGGTGCCTGGGTGGCCTAGTCGGTTAAGCGTCCGACTTTCGCTTAGGTCATGATCTCGCGGTTCGTGGGTTCGAGCCCCGCGTCGGGCTCTGTGCTGACTGCCAGCTCAGAGCCTGGAGCCTGTTTCAGTCTGTGACTCCCTCTCTCTCTGACCCTCCCCTGTTCACGCTGTCTCTCTCTCTCTCCTAGAAATAAATAAAACATTAAAAAAAAAAGCTTTAAAAAAAAAGCCATCTCCATCTAATCCTTTTTACTTCTATAATTTAACCTCTTTTACCTAGGGATTCGTATGGCTGACCTCATATATCTATGGTGGACCCACAACAATTTTATCATATTTCTGATAGCTGTACATGGTTTTCTTCTAGGAGGCTGTGTCAGAGGTGTTGGGAAGAGCACCAGGGAGGCAAATGAGGTTGAGGTCTGTCATGGGTCAGTTTCCCTGGGAAACAGACTCTGAGGCAGAGATTTGCATTCAGGAGGTTTATGGGAGAGGGCAGTCAGAGCAGGACAGGGGGAAGAAAGAGAAGTTGAACTAGGGTGCAGTTGAGTCTGGGAACTGGGCCTTCATCACTAGAATCCTGTGTGTACCTGGAGGCGTAATCTTGGGCAGGAAGTTCCTTCTCTGGAGGGAAATGCTGGGGGTGGGGAGACTTGGTTTGTACTGTCAAGCAGGTGACAATCCTGGAGTGGGTGGGGGATCTGAGTGGGTACTATAGAACCCACCTGGGTTCCCAAGAGGAAACAGACCATATCCTAGGGAGAAAGGGCCCCCCATAATCCAGTCCACTGGTGGCCAGCTAGTTTGTCAGTGTATGAAAATTATCTGGAGAGAAAACTTGAGAAGCCCCCTCCCCACCAAGTGTGTGTAATTTTAGAAAGCAAATCTGATCATTCTGACATGTTTACCTTGTCCCTCCAAAGTGGAGAACCATAGACCTTGGCCAAAACACCAGCACCCCAACTTCTCTTATAAATGTCTTTCGTGGGGTTATGTTGAATCCATTGATAGGTCCCCTCAAAAATGTGTTCCCTTTCCTTAACAAGTCCTATGTAGGGGTGGATTCAGGTTTGATAGGGCCTAAAGATTATGTAATTTGGGAGGCTCCTTTCAGAAAAAAACAATAAAAAATTATTAACGTAAAATTAGCAGGCATTTCCCAAGACCTTGGAAGGGTCCTGTGTAAGTGAGAGGCCCCAGAGCTAAGTTTTGTAGCTTCATCATAAATCCTCCTCTGGTCTGAGGCCATTCCTGCCCGACCTGACTGAGCGGCTGCCCTCATAGTTTCAGGGAGAGACATTTCCTGGCTGTTGAGTTACCTTCTCACCTTAGGGAGCTCCTGAGGAATTTCTCCTTGGCTGGGTCCCCAGGAAGTCTTACTTTGAGGCAAGTGACTTCATCTGGGCACCCTGAAGATACCCCATTTCCAGGAACTGGTTGGACAGACTCTACCTTAGACCAAAGGAATAGGGCCAGGCGGATGTGGGCCATGGTTATTTACTGGGAGGAAGAGGTAAATCCTATAATAATAAAATTCATAATGATAATAACAGGTAAGAATTATTAGAAATTTAGCACATACCAGTTCTAGTTCTAAGCACTTTATATGAATAATCACATTTAATCCTCATAAGTAAACTAGTTGATATTTATCCTTTCTATTGCCATTTTACAGATGAGGGAATTAAGGTTTACAGGGTTTCAGAAACATGCTCAGAGACACAGCAGAGAGGTAGTGTGGCCAGAATGTCAGCCCCCCACTCTGACTCCTAAGTATTTGCCCGGTGGACCCCCCCTTCCCCGTGCTGTACTAATTATAGGAAGGCTGGGAGTGGTGGGGGGTGGGGTAATGTATGTGTGTGTTGCTCCTTATTAACAAAAAACCCTCATTTGCGATGTGGCCAATTGGGGTCCTATGGGAAGCACTCTGGTATATTAGGTTTTCTGAGGGTGTTAAAGCCCTTTGCCGANTCGGGCTCTGTGCTGACTGCCAGCTCAGAGCCTGGAGCCTGTTTCAGTCTGTGACTCCCTCTCTCTCTGACCCTCCCCTGTTCACGCTGTCTCTCTCTCTCTCCTAGAAATAAATAAAACATTAAAAAAAAAAGCTTTAAAAAAAAAGCCATCTCCATCTAATCCTTTTTACTTCTATAATTTAACCTCTTTTACCTAGGGATTCGTATGGCTGACCTCATATATCTATGGTGGACCCACAACAATTTTATCATATTTCTGATAGCTGTACATGGTTTTCTTCTAGGAGGCTGTGTCAGAGGTGTTGGGAAGAGCACCAGGGAGGCAAATGAGGTTGAGGTCTGTCATGGGTCAGTTTCCCTGGGAAACAGACTCTGAGGCAGAGATTTGCATTCAGGAGGTTTATGGGAGAGGGCAGTCAGAGCAGGACAGGGGGAAGAAAGAGAAGTTGAACTAGGGTGCAGTTGAGTCTGGGAACTGGGCCTTCATCACTAGAATCCTGTGTGTACCTGGAGGCGTAATCTTGGGCAGGAAGTTCCTTCTCTGGAGGGAAATGCTGGGGGTGGGGAGACTTGGTTTGTACTGTCAAGCAGGTGACAATCCTGGAGTGGGTGGGGGATCTGAGTGGGTACTATAGAACCCACCTGGGTTCCCAAGAGGAAACAGACCATATCCTAGGGAGAAAGGGCCCCCCATAATCCAGTCCACTGGTGGCCAGCTAGTTTGTCAGTGTATGAAAATTATCTGGAGAGAAAACTTGAGAAGCCCCCTCCCCACCAAGTGTGTGTAATTTTAGAAAGCAAATCTGATCATTCTGACATGTTTACCTTGTCCCTCCAAAGTGGAGAACCATAGACCTTGGCCAAAACACCAGCACCCCAACTTCTCTTATAAATGTCTTTCGTGGGGTTATGTTGAATCCATTGATAGGTCCCCTCAAAAATGTGTTCCCTTTCCTTAACAAGTCCTATGTAGGGGTGGATTCAGGTTTGATAGGGCCTAAAGATTATGTAATTTGGGAGGCTCCTTTCAGAAAAAAACAATAAAAAATTATTAACGTAAAATTAGCAGGCATTTCCCAAGACCTTGGAAGGGTCCTGTGTAAGTGAGAGGCCCCAGAGCTAAGTTTTGTAGCTTCATCATAAATCCTCCTCTGGTCTGAGGCCATTCCTGCCCGACCTGACTGAGCGGCTGCCCTCATAGTTTCAGGGAGAGACATTTCCTGGCTGTTGAGTTACCTTCTCACCTTAGGGAGCTCCTGAGGAATTTCTCCTTGGCTGGGTCCCCAGGAAGTCTTACTTTGAGGCAAGTGACTTCATCTGGGCACCCTGAAGATACCCCATTTCCAGGAACTGGTTGGACAGACTCTACCTTAGACCAAAGGAATAGGGCCAGGCGGATGTGGGCCATGGTTATTTACTGGGAGGAAGAGGTAAATCCTATAATAATAAAATTCATAATGATAATAACAGGTAAGAATTATTAGAAATTTAGCACATACCAGTTCTAGTTCTAAGCACTTTATATGAATAATCACATTTAATCCTCATAAGTAAACTAGTTGATATTTATCCTTTCTATTGCCATTTTACAGATGAGGGAATTAAGGTTTACAGGGTTTCAGAAACATGCTCAGAGACACAGCAGAGAGGTAGTGTGGCCAGAATGTCAGCCCCCCACTCTGACTCCTAAGTATTTGCCCGGTGGACCCCCCCTTCCCCGTGCTGTACTAATTATAGGAAGGCTGGGAGTGGTGGGGGGTGGGGTAATGTATGTGTGTGTTGCTCCTTATTAACAAAAAACCCTCATTTGCGATGTGGCCAATTGGGGTCCTATGGGAAGCACTCTGGTATATTAGGTTTTCTGAGGGTGTTAAAGCCCTTTGCCGAAGGATTTTAAATGCTTGAGTCAAGTAGAGCAATTGGAACCACTCAAGGGATACCTAAAAGGGCAGATGCTGTAGTTTTAGTGTATGGACTCCCCCAATGGATCCAGAATATAGTCTAAAGCATACTTTCAAAGGTCAACCCTTTGTTGCCCACAAACTAACATGCCCATACGCATCTTTCCTCTTAAAACACTCTTCTTCCATGGGCATGCGCCATTATTTTTGTGACTGGCAAGAGAAAAGGGGGGTGGGGCATTTTGATAGCAGTTGTAATGGATGAGCCTCCCTGATTGCTGTCAACCTTTGTTCCGAAGCACGCCCAACAGAATTCCTTTCATCTGGCCTTGATGCATGTCCCTGAGAAGACGAGGATCCTCTGTCTTCCTGTTCATACTGCCCCGTCTGCTCACACGGCCTTCTGATGATAATACTTCTTCATCCTCCAGCTCATATAGCACCTCGAAAGACCTAAACATGAGGACTGGCAGTGAGACCCTATTTCAAAGGTTTAGAGAATGAATGGATTCCCATGGACGCTGCTTTCAGAGATAGATTTATTTATCTAAAAGCCAAAAAAAAAAAAAAATTCTTTCCAAACTTACTTTCCTTGAAAAACAGTGGGATGAAATGGTAGATCATGGAATAAATCTCAGGGGCATTTACATTTCTATCTATAGTGTACATTGTGATTAGGCCTTTTTTCCCCCTCTGGTCTGAGTAAAAAGTATACATGTTACCCCTCCCTTATCTTTACATAGCTTCCCTGTTGCCCATCTGTACTTAGGATTATGCTAGGGAGGTCAGGGGGCTGGCAATAAATGCACCTGTGGGTTGTTGTTGTTTTTTTTTGGGGGGGGGGTTGGGTTTTTTTTTTTAGCTCCATTTGAGCTATTACCGTCAAAGAATCTTTTAAAACTTGGATGCCTTAGAGGGGAGATTTCTTCTCTCATCTGCTCTGAATGGGTTGCCATTACCTTAAAATGATTTTCTTCACACTCTGTTCTAGCCAGTATAGGACTTACCCTCCTGGTGCCTTGCTTGACAGGGAAAAACATGTAAAGCAGAAAACTGAAAAGACCATCCAGGAATGTTTCAAATGAATTTATCTTAGACTTCTTGTTGCCTAAAAAAACCCTCAAAGCCACAGAAGAGCATCTAAGTGTGCCTCTCATGTCTTCCATGGACAGGAATTGGTTATGAGAAAAGTTGCATGATCTTGACATTGGCCCCTGGTTATTGATGCTTGTGCAAAACAAACCTGTCACTGCTCTAAGAGTTGGAGGAGTTAGGATGTGATTTTGATGGACTTAATAGCATCATCCAAATGGACTGAGATAAACCAAAATGTATTTTGTACTTTTAAAGAATTGCATACCAATGATTTGATAACACTGGCATGATACCCACACATACCTATTACAACAAAGAGAATAGAAAGATAATGTTACCATGTCAAAAATATGCTCAACATCACTAGTTTCTATGGAAATGCAAGTCAAAATCATATCACCTCATACCTCCTATTAGGATGACTGCTATCAAAATGAAAAGAAGGAAGGGAGGGAGGGAATAAGGAAAGGAAAGGAGGGATGGATGGAATGAGGAGAAGGAGGGAGGAAAGAAGGAAGGAACGAATGAAGGAAGAAGGAAGGGAGGGAGGATGAACAAGTGTTGGTGAGGATTTGAAGAAATTGGAGCCCTCTGCTATGTTGGTGGGAATGTAAAATGGTGCACACCTGATAGAAAACAGTATGATGATTCCTCAAAAAATTAAAATGAGAATTACCATATGATCCAGAAATTCCAGAAATTACCAGAAATTCCACTCTGGGTGTATATCTAGAAAAATGGAAAGCAGAGTCTGAAAGTTCCTGGTCCACTGTGCTCATAACAACATTATTCACAATAACTCAAACGCAGAAGCAACCCAAGTGCCCATCAAAGGATGAGTAGAAAAACAAAATGTGGTGTACACAGACAAGGGAATATTATTTGGCCTTAAAAATTCTGACACGTGCTACGATATGGATGAATCTTGAGGACATTATGCCGAGTGAAATAAGCCAGTCTCAAAAGGAGAAACACTGCGTGATGCCACTTGTATGGGGCACCAGGTGATCAAATTCATAGAGACAAAAAGTAGAATGGCTCCCCTGCTGGGAGAGCAGGGAATGGGAAGTTATTATTTAATGGCTATAGATTTCAGTTTTGCAAGATAAAAAGAGTTCTGGAAAAATGGTGATGTTTGCACAACAGTGTGAATGTACTTAACACTACTGAGATGAACGCTCGAAAATGGTGAAGGTGGTACATTTTATATTATGCAGATTTTACCACAATGAAGACATTTCAAATGGCATTAATAGCATGGATTAGGCATACCTTTTATAGATGATGATCTCGAACATCTAATTACAGGCTAAAAGAAGGTCACCTGTGCCACAACCAAAGTCAGAAGGTCAGTAGTAGCTCAACACTACATCACAGCACCTACGTCACCCACCTCACTTCATCTCGTCACATGGGCATTTTATCGTCACCCACCATCACGAGAAGAAGGGTGAGGATGGGACAATAAGACATTTTGAAAGAAAGACAGAGAGACCCCACAGTCACATAACTTTTATTACACTATATTGTTATAATTGTTCCATTTTCTTCTTGTTAATTTCTTATCATGCCTAATTTATAAATTAAACTTTGTCACAGGTACATAAGTATAAGAAAAAACAAAGTGTATGTAGCGTTTGGTACCACCTGCAGGTGCAGGCACCCACTGGGGGCCTTGGGACATCTGCCTGCAGGTAAGGGGGGGACCACTGGTATCAGTTTATCTTGAAGGATGCATCAAGAAGACTTCGCTGAGTGAAGTTAGAGGTTCTCTGAATGTCCCATTGAGAATTGTTCAGGCTAGGGCTGGAGTTTCACCTGCTTTCTTTTTCTTCCTCTCTGCTAAACGTGTCATGGCCATGCTCAGTGGCACTGAGTCCTTGATCATTCTGTTGGCAGCTCACTGGGACCCCAGATGGCTTCTTGTTAGCATAGGGGCGTTGTGGCCATCCCCACAGATGTTCCCTTGGCACCTCTTCTAGCTAATTCAGAGCAAACTTCTCTTCAGACACACATCTAGGAAGGCTATTCGCTTTCGTGACAAGATGCCATTCTTGCCTCCATATGGTTTATTGTCTAACTGGGCCAGAAAAATGCTTCTCAGAGAAGGTGACATTTAAGTTGAATCTTTAAGGAAAGAGCAGAAGTTTGTCAAGCAAACCAAGAAAAGGGGGCAGAGGAAGAAGCCGACATGAGACATTGATTGAAAGAGCTCAGAACCGGGGCGCCTGGGTGGCTTAGTCGGTTAAGCGTCCGACTTTCGCTTAGGTCATGATCTCGCGGTTCGTGGGTTCGAGCCTCGTGTCGGGCTCTGTGCTGACTGCCAGCTCAGAGCCTGGAGCCTGTTTCAGTCTGTGACTCCTTCTCTCTTTGACCCTACCCTGCTCACGCTGTCTCTCTCTCCTAGAAATAAATTAAAAAAAAAGAAAGAAAGAAAGAAAGAAAGAACTCAGAACCTTTAAAACGAGCAAGTGATCTACTGTGGCTAAGCCCCGAAGGAGGTCTGTTTGACCTGTTCAGGTTTAGCCTGTTTAGAAGTTCTTGAGCCCGTCCCGAAGAGCCTCGCTCTGCTTCATTCCTTCACTGTCTCTTACATCCCTCTCAGTCCCACAGGGAGAGAGTGGCAGAGATAGGGGCAAAGGGAAGACAGAGAAAGAGAGAGAGAAGCACAGGAGGAGAAAGAGAGACAATATATCCAGATCTATGATGGCTAGAATGTTCGTAGAGAGAAATGGCATGGTCTTTTCGTGGTATCTAAAGAAAGGGAGCCCTAACCCACGAGGACTGTCCATGGACATGGACAACAGTCAACATAGAGAGACTTCTTCGTTTAAATTTTAGATGGGCCCCAAAGGTCATTTGGTCCACTGACTCCTTATTCAAGCATTAAGCCACCCAGGGACTGGGTGAAGTAGAGCCCCGAGAGTGTGGCCCAGGGAAGTAGGTAGGAACAGGTGTGGCCTGACTTACTCAATTCTGAAATGCTCTCCTTCCCAAAAATTACCTCTCCCCAGCCTGCCAGCACATACAGCATTTTTTCATGTTATATCTTTATTTTCCACCATTACCAAGTGGTACAATTCTCTCCATTTCACTGCTGAGGTTTAGACCAAGAAAGGTAAGGAATATTCCCAGTGTTGCATCCCAAGGTTAGATTAACTACCAATAACAAACACCTGAAATACAGAAACTTAAAGGAGATAGAAGTCCAAAGGCAGCTAATTCAGGGCTCACATGACCATTGCATGGTCACCATAGGCCCAGGACTTTTTAGGCTCTCTGCTCCATCATCCCTGTTATGTGGTGCAGGATGACTGCTAGAGTTCCAGATATCACACCTGCATTCCAAAGAGCAGGAGGGAGGAAGGAGGAAGAAAGGGCAACTACTTCTAGCTATTTCTAATTATTTCCAACTCCGCACAACATTTTCACCTAGCTATCATTGGCTAAAAGGTAGTCACATGATCACACAGTCTTTTAGATAATAATGCGTCCATCCAAAACTCAAGTTCTGGTATTTCTAGATATAGGGAAAGTGGACATCCAGAACTCTACTAGCATGCCCTGTTACAGCTGGAAAGAAGACTAGACAGACAGAGAACGATTTGATTCCAAATTCCATCTATTTGCCATCACTCTCCTACTTTTCACTCTAGGTTGAAGGAATGGCATTAGCCAAAGCCCAAAGGTGTGAGATTTAAGGGACGTTCAGAAGAGTGACAAGCTCCATGTAGCAGGTACATCTGGGCTATAGCTTGATATAGTGTAGATGACAGTAGAAAGGTAGGAGAGTGTTATGTAGAACCTTGGATATTCTATCTAAAAGTCAGTGGGAGTCACTGCAGGTTTTTGAAGAGGGGAGGAACCTCCACTCAACTGGTTGTTGAGGCTCCTGGGGATATGCTAAAGAGTCTAGATTCAGGGGAGCCTGCCTCTCATATTTGGCCTGTCTCTACTGTTAGACAAGTTGTTTAACCACTCTGCACCTTATTTTCCTCGTCTGTACAAAAGTTAATGGAAGTTAAGTGCTGAAAATAGTACCTGGCACAGAGTATGCTCTCTGAAACTGTTTTCATTTTTCTAAAATGTCATTCTTGAATTCCCTGAAGCCAAACAGCAAGTGAAGCAGGAGGCATTCACTTGGGGCTGACAGATACCAGAAGCGAGTCAGGTCGGGACTTCCTTAACAGCCCCATGTGGTTTTACGGGGTCTGGTCACTGGACAGGGGCCTCCGAAGAGGAGAGGGATTTTGGTGACCTTGGAACAGCACTCTACTCCACATTTTTCCTCCTCCTAGCCATTTCTCGCTCCTCCGTGGCTTCAGGCTCCAGGCTCAGTGCCTCCAGGCTCCAGATCCAATCTGTCTTCCCTGAAAGCCAGGCCGGGACTAAGTTGAGACACCACCACTCTCTTGCCCCTGTTCTGTGTCTAGTTGCAGGGGAGAGGAAGCTCATCTTGCTGCTGGAATCCTGGAGCAGGAAGGAGGTTCTGCCTGCCTGGTCCCTTGTAGCTACTCCTCAGGGCCAGAGAGTTTCCATGGGATTCTCCAGGAACCACAGAAATCCCAACATCAAGGAAGTGTCAAACTTAAAAGGAAAACCTCTTGCCAAAGGCCTTGGAAATAATTAAAATAACTTTGAAAATAAAATTAGTTTTCCACAGCACTGCCCTTTGCCCCAGATAATACTTTGATTAGTTTGAGGAGGGTATTGCCAGGATGCAAAACTGGGTGCTTCAAAGGATTTCTTATTCTGGCATGCTTGTCACCCTGTATTTCATGAAAGCAGCAGCTAAAGGGTGAGGTGAGGTTGGTATCCTCATCACCTTTTTTAAGGTGAGGAAATAGCCACTTGGACCGCGGTGGAGCTGCTGAGACTCAGGCCCAGGTCTTTTAATGCCGAAGCCTGTGTAATTTCCCCTCACCAGCATGTGGCGCTGTTGGCCATTCCCTCCTCTGGTAACTCTTTCTTTCCTTTGATGATTCTATGATACTAAGTTCCTTTTTTTTACCCCCCTCTTCCCTATTTAACTGATGATTCTCCACAGTCTTTACTGTGTCCCCTTCCTTTGTGTATCCCTCAGAAGCTGCCAGATCCCAAAGAGCTATTGCAGATGTATGTCTCAAATCTATACTCTCCTCTCTTTTTTATTTTAGATTTTTAGAAATCAAACATAATTTTAAAAGTCAAATACAGCTAATATGTTTGTAACTCGATAGAGCAGTCCCCTTTTCACATCAATCTGCCCCAGGGCTGGTCCTGCTCCCGAGAGACAGAACTGCCCCTTAAGGCTGTGCTGATTGTGCAAAAACTTTGGGGGGGGGTGGGTACTACTGATGTGTGAAATGCACAACCACCATATACGGTAGTCTAACCAAGTTGTAACCAATCTTTTAGTCGTTTCTTCTAGCATTTACCTTCATGATTCTAAATAATAAGATTGTACTGCTTTTTTCTTGATTCTCCAATACCAATTATTATGTATTGAGGCCCTCTGATAATGAATGATTACTTAGCTCTCTCAAACTCCCTCACCCCCTCTATATGATTCTTTTTCTTTTATATTTTTATCTGTACAGTTATATCACAATTTCATTTCAGTCAGTGTTCAATATCTCCCTAATTAGAACCTTGTAAAAACTATTTACTGCTGTGTCAAGTAGTCTAATATTATTATGACTGCTTCCTTGTTCAGCTTTGATTTTTCATATGGTTAATAGTTTCCTTCTTTCTTTTCCCATTTCCTTATTCAACTTTAGTTTTCATATGGTTAATAGTTGCCTTTATTTTCCCCCCATTTTCTTAGTATTCTATCTACCAGTGACTGGCTCAATCTCCCCATTTCTTCCAGCAACTTCTCAAATGCAGTTTGCTATATTTACATTCTCTCTCTCTCTCTCTCTCTCTCTCTCTCACTGTCACTCTCTCTCCTGACCTCTCCTGCCCCCCTCCACCAGAGAGTTGTCTCCTGAGCTTTAAATCTTCCTGTTCTATAAACTGTCTATTGTTTAGGTCAGCTACACAGCTCTTGTCCTGAGACTTCCATTCACTGACCTGGACATTCCTTTCACCTCTTTCCTCCTTGGACCTCATGCTTCCTCTTTCCTTATTTGTTAGAGCATATTACCTAGTAGCTTCAGTAGACATGATACCATGGAGTTAGATTTCTGGAGACTTTTGATGTGGTTTATCTATATGATGGAATACTACATTGTAATTCTAAAATATCTTTATTCTGTCATCACACATCACACATCATTGATTAACTGTATATTCCTAGAGTAGAAATAAATTTTCTTCATAATAATGAATGTAATTCTCCCCTCTCTTCTAGCTTCCAGGGTAGCTACTAATTCTAAACTTCTGTATATAACCTGGTTTTTTGTCTGGAATATTTTTCTATTAATTCTTTATCCCTGATATACTGAAATTTCATGAGAATGTGTCTTGGTGCAGCCTTTTAAAAGGTTTGTTTTGGGAGGAACACTTTTTGGACTTTTAATCTAGGTACTTTTGTACTTTGGTTTTCTAAAATATCATCAAATTATGTCTTTGTTTTATCCATTTTCTCTGTTCCGTCTTTCTACAAAATCTGTTGGTTTACTATCAGAGGTAGAATCCAATTTCCTTATCTTTTCCATATTATTATTCATATCTTTTGCTCTGTGTTCTACTTTCAATGGGATTTTTCCAACTTAATCTTCCAATTCTTCTTCTGAATTTTTAATTTTGGTTGTATTGCTAATTTGCAAGAGCTTGTTCCTATTTTTTTACTGTTCCTTTTTTTATAACATCCTTGTTTCTCTGAGGATGCTAGTTATTGCTTTCTTTAAAGTTAGTTTTCTTCTGTTCCTTGTTTTTTCTTTTCTGATTTTTATGCTTTCTCAAAATTTTATGCTTTTCTCAAAACCACTTAACTTCTGTTTATTTTAAAGACTAAAATGATTGGAAGGCTGATTGGAAGTCTTCTGTGATTGGGCAAGGCTTAATGACTGCTGGAGTTCAACCTATGGACTGGATGCTTTTTCCTTGGGGAAATATATGTGTGGGTCTGTGTGTGCACACATGTATGTCTGTCTGCCTTTTCCTCCTCCTCCTGCTGGGGCCATTGAGAATTCTCCAGAAGAGGACAATCCAATCTCCTCTCATGAAGGTGTAAGTGTGGCAGCTGATATCTAGGGAGTAGGGTAGGGGACCACATGCCTCACTATTGAGGATGCATACTTTCATATATTTCCTGTCTTTTCAGGACCACCTCAACCAAGCCTTCTGCTATCCCTGGTATCTCTGAATTTAGAGGCCCTCTGGTTCAGTTCCTCTCAAGAATAAATCTCTTCTGGGGCATTTGGGTGGCTCAGTCGGTTAAGCATCCAACTTTGGCTCAGGTCATGATCTCTCAGTTTGTGGGTTTGAGCCCCACATCAGACTCTGGGCTGACCACTCAGAGCCTGGAGCCTACTTCGGATTCTGTGTCTCCTGCTCTCTCCACCCCTTCCCTGATCATGCTCATGCTCTCAATCTCTCTCTCTCTCTCTCTTTTTCAAAAATAAATATTTTTAAAAAAGAATAAATCTCTTCTTTCCATCAAAGTGAGGGAGGGATAGTCACATGAATGGGCAGAGTTGGGTCCTGGAGGTCCAACTGATCTTTTACAGACTTTCAACCTATTCCCCTGTTCAACTATGGCACACCTCCACACACCTGGTACCCCTGGGATTTTCATCTTTTTTGTGTTTTCAGAGTGAAAAAGATTGCTTCTCACTAATACACCCATCCAATGATATTTAACTTTATTCATTTTAAGCTTTCTCTGCTCTGTTAAATCAATTCCCAGCATCCCATGTAGTTTTTATCTTTATATATTGTGGTTTGGGATTATGTATGTTTTCCTAGTTTCACCAGTGATGGAATGCATATTTCATTCTGGTCCTTCTTAGAGCTTCAGTGATTTTTTAAAAGAGAAGTAAGCAGAAATGTCAACTTAAAACCAAAAGATCCTGCCCTTTCCTGTCGCTGGCTGTGTGGAGTCAGCTCCTGGGTCTCTGACACCTGAAAATTGAGAGCTGCTTCATGGTCTGACAGCTGTACCTGGCAGTCTCACACCTGTCACCATGCCACAAAGCAAATATATTGAGTTACACCATAAATCTATGGATATTGTTTGAATTATCATGAGAAACAGATAAAGAAAGAAGGTTGAAAAAGCTCATGAATGTTCAAAGAAGGCAAAAAAGATGATTGATCGAAAAGCCAAGGTTTGCCATACACAGCACCATGCTGAGGAAACACAAATGAAAAAGACTATCGAGATGCATGAAGAGGGAAACCCCAGACAAAAGAATGATGAAAAGACTTCACAAGAAGCAGTAGCTGCATATTTTCTGGAGAGGAAGGCACAGTCCAAGCCTTCTGAAGTGCTTTCTAATAAGATTAAACAAAAATATGGTGCCTGGATGGCTCAGTCAGTTAAGTGTCCGACCTCAGGTCATGATCTCATGGTTCGTGAGTTCGAGCCCTGTGTCATGCTCTGTGCTGACAGCTCAGAGCCTGGAGCCTACTTCGGATTCTGTGTCTCCCTTTCTCTTTCTGCCTGTTCCCCACTCGTGCTCTCTTTCTCTCTCAACAATGAAAAAACATTTGAAAATTTAAAAAAAAAGATTAAACAAAAAATGGAAAGAGAAAGTGGAAAAATGAGAAGTTCCTCTACCCAGAGTTCAAGGAGAAACAGACATGTTAAAAGTTATTTGAACAGGAAAGAGAAAGAAAAAAGCATGGAAGAGGATGGTTACTAAAGACTGCTTTATTGGAGATGTCTTTTCTTGGAAACCACCTAAATATGAAAGATTCATTAGACCCATGGGCTTACATTTCAAAAAGGCCCATAACACATCCTCAACTGGAAGCCACCTTTTGCCTACCAATTCTTATTCTAAAGAAGAAATCCCTTTTTCCCACTATATACAGTTTCAGGTGTTATTACCAAAGATCCAGTCCCTGAGGTGAATGTGAGTGAATGGACATTGTGACACAAGAAGGCAAGGTTTTTTGAGGAGAATATGCCTGGGTTACCAACAGTTGTGAAAATGATGGATGCATAAGTGCAGTCTTGCTGGTTCAACAGCAGTTTCATGCAAGTAACTTTATGGTTATTGAAGACTGCACGACAGTCAGGAGAACGGCCATGCCTTTGATGTTTCTGAATGCCACCAGGCAGCTTTGCATGTCTGCAGCCATCAAGAGAACTATTTATTCTATTGTAAAAAATATTAAAATAGAGAAGCTTCACAAACAACAAACCTGGAGACCCCCATCCCTTCCTCGGGCCTCCACATCCACCGCTTCATCTACATCTTCATTGACTTTTAAGTATCCTCTGGCTGCCTTCTGTGTCTCCAATGTCTTTCTCCTCTAATTCATCCTTCACAGATAACCCCATCTGATTGCATCCCTCCCAACTCAAGAACATTTTATGTCTGCTCACAACAAACAGAACTATGTCCTTACCAGTTCGGTTTCAACCATCCTTTCCAGTCTTTCATTTACCTCTAGACTTAAAAAATCTATTTTCAACAAATATTTCAACACGTATCTATTGAAAAGTTACCATATGTCAGGTCCATAGTAGACATTTGTGGATACAAAGATGGAAATACAGTTCATGCACTCAGAAACCTCAAAGTCGCAGATAAGTAAAGGCTGCTTCCTATCCCCATACCTGTCCTGTTAAAATTCTGTCCACTCAAAGTCAGTCTCCAGCAACAAGCCTCCTTTATCTCCAAGTTGGAATTAGTCATTTCATCCCCAGGCTCTCCTGAGCGTGTCCCTGTACTGCTATTAGAAAACTGAATCCAGATTACCTTGAATACGCCTGCAGATATGTTTGTCTCTCTCACCTGATGTAGGACTCCTTAGTGGTAGGGACAACAGAGATCTCTGTTACATCAGGAAAGTGTTCTGCATAAAGCAGGAGCTCAATAAAAATGTACTGAGAATGTTAAGTTTTCCTGTTACTGAATTCAAGGAAGAAGGGCTTGGTTGGTGTTTATATAAGGGACACTGAATTGCTCTATTTATTCTTTTGACATGTCAACATTTATTACTCTGCTGTGTACCAGGCTCTGTGCCATACACTGTGGTTACAAAGATGAAAAAGGCACAGTTGTGTCCTGAAGGGGCTGACAGTCTAGGGAGGACACAATAGTGCAGATAATTGCAAAACCATGAGATGGGGCTCTAATAGATGCAGCGCAGGGCAGGAAGAACTTAGAGCCCTGCCTGTGTGTGTGTTGGGGGGGGAGGGGACAGGCACCAGGAAGAAGGTGATATCCAGCCAAGATATGAAGGATGGAGAGCAGTTCCCTAAAGAGAGAAGGAATAAAAAGGAAATCCCAACGGATGCTATTTTCTCTCTTGGCTGTAGTGAAGGGGGGAGCCACAGTTCTTGTTCAAACAGATTCATCCTTTCAATATTCAAATGCTTGTGAAGGACCTATTATGGGCTGGGTCCCATGCTAGGCAGATATTCTTAATATACATTCTCTAAAACGTAGCTGCACATTTTAATTCAAAGGGTTTTATAAAGAACTGCAATAATATCGACCAGATAAGTGTTCTGATTATTTCTTAATTCAAAGAAAAAGCTTAGAAGAATGCATGTAGATAACATATGCATTAGGCAGTTTCTCTCATATATCTGCTGTCCCCCGCAAGCATTTGGCAAGAGCCACATCGCAATCAATTTCTGGTTGAATTATCTGATGAGGGTCGGAAATGCCATTATTCTGAGTTGTTGATTAGAGTGATTCAGATGCGGTATACACCAGATGTGCAGGAGGTGGGGCCGACGGCCTGTGCTGAATGATTAGGGAGCCTGATTTGTATTCTCTCTCAGAGGCAGGGGCCATGAACTTCTCATAGTGGCTAAGGAAAGAACTGTGTGTGTAGTGTGTGTGTGTGTGTGTGTGTGTGTGTGTGTGTCTGTGTCTGTGTCTGTGTCTGTGTGTGATACTGACCTCATGCCCAGCAACATGCTAGACATTGTGTTCTTAAATTTTCACTCTAAACCTTTTAAGATAGATGCGTTATGGAGATGCCAGGTGACACAGTATTTATTTAATTTACCTATTATATTATTGTGATGATTTATTTGATGATTCTAACTGGGAAACTGCCAGCCAGTTCTCAGTATAAGTAGACACAGTCACCTTGGGACATATCTTTCTGTCTAGGCACTCCATGCCCCAGGGAAAGTTATATAACAGCACCCATTTTTGATTGAATGTTTTTCCCTCCAGATCTCTTCAAGTCTGGAGAGCTTCTAGGTAGAAAGGGACTGTGAACATCCAGGAAGCTAGGGAGTAACGACCCTTCTTTTGAGGTTCAACATTATTAGAACCACTTTGAATGAATGTTCCCTTGATTTAAATGTTGGCTTCACAAGAGCAGGGTTTACCTCTGTGTCCACAGGACCTAGATGGTGGCTAGCACTAGTAGGTGCTCAATAAATACTGTTGAATGACTCTTATCCCCCAGTTCTTTACCCTATATCCTTCCTTCCAAGCCTTCCAGAACAAATTTTTACTCTTCCTTAACTCTCTGTTTGCTCATATCCCTGAAATAATTAGCCAAAAATTGCAGCACCTTCTACAGTCCCTTTATACATTCACACCAATTGAAACGATAAAATCATGTCCTCAAATAGAAGAGAATGTTTGTCTGGTTTGTAGTAACAAACCAGAGAATGTGCAACCAGATTGTCTAACATTTATGCGAAGTTGTTTAAGTAAATAAGCTAAAACAAGGTGGTAGGTAATAAGAGGGTATGTTAAACTCAATATTGGCATTGTGCCCATTATGAGGCAGATCTTACATCTGATTTTAGTAGTAATGTTTCTTCACTGGAAGCTATGATAAATTTGTTTTGAGATGACATGTTGTTTGTAAAAAGATTTAAACCTAAGCCTTAAATGGGGCTCTAGCTGAATTCCATTCAGAGTGTTTTTAAATGACTCTGTCATCATTATGCTGATGTTTTTAGAACACTTTATAAAACCACAAGATGACAGAATTAGACAAATTTGATTTTAGCCTGTCAATAATCAGTTATCTATGATTTGAGAGGAAATCAATGCCTTTTAAATTCAGTTCAACAAACACACAATGAAAACCAGCTGTGTGCCAAAATTCGTGACATAAACAAAACATAGAAAAGTGTAAAACAAGGGCCCTTCCACTAAGAGCTTACAATCTCGGAGGGAGAGACAGATGACTAGGGAAATGGTTCTAATGCAGAAAGAAGAGATGGAATGAGATTTCAGGGCTTCTCTTTTATGGGACAGAGGCAGTGTCGCTCCACTGTCACAGGAGAGAAGGCAGAGAGCATATTTACAAATACAGTTTCTATTCTGAATTGATGAGAGGTTCATTCTGTCTTAATCTTCTTTATCCATTTAATCCCTCTATTACTGTTATGTGTGTGACCTCATTCAGGGCAATAATATTTAAGTTTAGAATAAACTTAAAGGAGAAATGCTGGCCTTCAGTCTTGTCAAGAATATCTGTCTGAAGGATTGAGATGAACAATGAAGGGTGAACAATGAAACAGCCAATAATTCTGCCTTCCTTGATTAAAAATGTAAATGAAATTTCTTCTCAACTTATTCTATACACTATCATATGTATTTTTAAATTGCTATAAAAATGGTCTTGGCTGGAAAAAATGGTCCTGGCTGTATGTCCATCTTTTGATCAGACATCTGTCTTTGGAAAAGAGACTAAGGAAGAGCAACCTTCAGACCAGTTATTCTAGAAATCGCTGCTCTTCTGGAAGTCACCTCTCCTATACTGTTACGTCAGTCAAGACATGTCTGAAAAATATCAGATTCAGGAAGGTGTTCACATTTTCCCTGACACTGTTATTTTTTAAGTATATTTAAAATATATTATTTAAATATGTTTAAACATTTTTAAGTATGTTATTTTTAAAATATGCTCTGCTAACCACTTTCCCTGCATTATCTCAGCTGATCTCATAACAATGCTATAAACAAGTCTCTACTGTTTTTCCTCATTTTAAATGACAAAAAAAATTGAGTCACAAAGCCACCAGGGTGTGAGACCCATGTAGGCAGATTTTATGTTTTATTCCCTGATATGTACTCAAGAGACTAGAACAGAGGCTGAAATTATATAGATGTTCATAAATACTTGTTGAATGAGTGAAAGGGTTGGTGACTAAAGGGTAAAGAATTTTCTCAAGGCCACATAGATAGTAAAGTGTGGAGTCGGGACTCCAACTCAGGTCCATATAAGTGCAAATCCTCTGTTTCCATCTCCTATGCACTATTAATCTGCTCATAGCTTGAAACTGCCTTTTCAGTCAGATCCAGACAGCTGAAAGATCAGAGTATCCAATGTTTCTAGACACCAGTTGGCAGGCAGACCCAGTTAGTCTGGCCAAGAAGCAAGATTGAGAGTGGAGGGAGCAGTCCTTGTTTTAAGGGGACGCAGAGGCAGGGACAGTGATGGCAAATTCACTCATCCATTCCATCAAAATTGGAGTCTTTGAAGATATGTTGAGAGGTTGAATAATATCCTATGTGCAATGGACCTGGTCTATGTTCAAGTCCATTAAGCACCTAACACATAATTGCAGCTAATACAACTTTTGGGATAGAGATCATCATCACAGATGATTCCGTAGATTTGATTTCATTCTGTTAGTAATCAGTTAATTTACGATTTGATTAATCGCAGGTAATGGAAGCACAAAAAAGCGAAATAATTTTCCAAGTTTCCACAGCTGGTTGGTGCAGTTAGGATTCAAACCCAGTGTGACTTCAAATTTGTTCTCGTAGCCATTACGCTCCAGCAAAGGGAAGTGTCTGATCGGGCCTCATTCCTACACTGCCTGGGACCTAGAACTGGTTCTCTTTATGGCCTTAGGGTAGAGACTGTATAACAGACAGACAACAGAGTACAGATTTGTAATGCTTCTGCTGGACCCAGGGTAAGGTCATCGGCCTCACATTAAGCCTTTGTGCATACCTGGAGGAAAAATACTGTATCACCTACATTCAGAGCAGTTAAGAGCAGTACAGAACACTGATATTTACAGAAGTCTATAGTAAACTTTGTTTATTTGTTTGTTATTTCAGGTATAATTAATGTACCATCTTATATTAGTTTCAGGTATACCGTATAAAGATTCAGCAATCCTATATATTTCTCAGTGCTCAACAGGATAGGTGCTTTATCTATTTTACCTATCTCATTTGGCAACCACCAGTTTGTTCTCTGTATTTAAGAAACTGTTTTTTTTTGTTTGTTTGTTTTGTTACTTAAATTCCACATATAGTTGAAGTCATATGGTACTTTTTTTTTATGTGACTGACTTATTTTACTTAGCATTATACCCTCTACATCCATCCATGTTATTGCAAATGGCAAGGTTTCATTCTTTTCTATGGCTGCGTAATATTCCAGTGTGTGTGTGTGTGTGTGTGTGTGTGTGTGTGTGCGTGTGTGTGTACAATTCATATATATAAACTTTAATGTGTCATGCACAAGTAAGAAACTGTTGTTCATTATCCTTCTTGGCCTGAAAATAAACTATTTAAAGGCAGAATCTGAATTCCTGTTTCTTTTTAGGTCCCTCTCTGGGGCAAGCACAGGGCTCTGCACTCACAGGAGATCCCAGTAAATGTTCACCAACCATGCTACAAATGGCTCTTTAGAAGGAATACCTTTGGCCCTGGCAATTTCAATTAATGCCCCTCTGGCTTGCAACAAAACCACGTATGTTTCTGATTTGATTATATCTAAATGACTATAATGTCTAATAAGGTGGGAAAGAACGAGTTGCTGTTCATCAGCTTCCTAGAAGCATATTTATGGGACAAGGGCTGGCTATTATCCTAGTTCCTTGTTGAGACTTTAGCATCTTCGGGAGACAAACGCCTCATTAAAGCAAACAAACAAAGACAAAAACCAACCAGTTTCTTCACTGAAGTGCAGTCAGCTTTTGCGCATAACATTCTTTCTTTCCTTTGTTTGGTGGTAAAGGCTGTTTAGGGTCACGGGCAAACATATCATATTCCATCCAAGCAATCCTCCACCATCCTGCTGACATCTTCCAATTCCTTGAAAAACGTGCAAGCAGCTCCGAGTATCAAAACCTCAAAATAAATGAAGCAAAAGTTGAGAGAATTCAAGGGAGAAGTAAACAAATCCACCATCCTAGTTGGATATTTTAATACTCATCACACGGTAATTGATAGAATCAAGTAGACAAAGTAAGTAAAGATATAAAAGACTTGGTTGCTATCAGCCAACTGGATCTAATTGAGTTTTATAGAATGTTATACAACATCCAAAAACCACATAATACTCATTGCTTTGAAGTGCACATGGAATATTTATTAGTATAGACCGTATTTTTAAAAAGATTTCAAAAGATCAAAATTATGCAGAATATGTTCTTATCCATGGCTAAATTTAATTTAATCATAGGACAATCTAGAAAAGGTCCAAACATTTAGAAATTAAGCCATAATAATCAAAGGCCAATGGAGTAATCACAAGGGAAATAAGAAAATACTTCTAACGGAATGAATATAATTTCACAACATATTAAAAGCTGCGGGATGTAGGCAAAGCTGTGCATATAGGGAAATTTACTGTTTTAAATTTCTTTATTAGAAAACAAAGAAAGTCCTAAAAATCAGTGCTCTAGGCTTACTTCCACTTTAATAAGCTGGAAACAGAAGAACAAATTAAATAAAAAATAAATAGAAGAAAATAAATAATAAAAATAAGAACAGAAATCAATTTTTAGAAGGACAAACACCAAGTAAAATCAACAGAATCAAATACTGATTATTTGAAAGGATTAATAAAATTGATAAAATCTCCCTACATTGATTATGAAGATTATAAAATAGGGTGGAAATTTTATGCCCTCCCCATCAAGAGCTGTAATCTATATTCCCGTCCCTTAATCTGAGTTGGCCTTGGTAACTTTGTGACCAGTAGAAGTTGATAGAAGTAGCACTGCTTTACTTCCAAGCTTCTTCAGGAAAAGGTCAAGAAACTTCCACCTGATTCTCTCGGGGTGGTTGCTCAGAAGGAAGGCTGGTATGCTGGAGGGACCACATGGAGGCACTCCATCAACAACCCCAGCCCAGCCCCCAGCCTGTAGCCAGCACCAATTGCCAGCCAGAGAGGAAGCCATCTTGGACATCCAACCTAGTGGAATCTTACATGGGGGAAGCCCTAGCTGATAGATGAATTCAACTACATTGAAGACTCCAAGCAAGAACTGTTCAGTTGAAGTCTTCTTGAATTTCTGACCTACAAAATCATTAGTAAATTAAAATGATGTTTTAAGTTTCTAATGTTCGGGTCGAGTTATTATGCAGCAGTTAACCTTCATGCTGATCAAGAACTAAAAAGAGAAAATAGGGGCGCCTGGGTGGCTTAGTCTGTTAAGCGTCCGACTTTCGCTTAGGTCATGATCTCGCGGTTCGTGGGTTCGGGCCCCGCGTCGGGCTCTGTGCTGACTGCCAGCTCAGAGCCTGGAGCCTGTTTCAGTCTGTGACTCCCTCTCTCTCTGACCCTCCCCTGCTCACTCTCTCTCTCTCTCTCCTAGAAATAAATAAAACGTTTAAAAAAATAAAATAAAAAGAGAAATATAAATTTCCAATATCAGGAATGAAGAAAAGGGCAACACTAAAGATATTACACATGTTCAAAAGAAATGATAGCAACATTATGAAAAACTTCATGCCAATATATTTGGCAATTTAGATGAAGTGAATTCATTTTTTGTATGACACAAATGACCAAAACTGATACAAGATAGAAAATCTAAAGCCCTATATGATTCTATATGATAATGAAAAGAAATTAAATTCATATTCAAAAGTCTTCCCACAAAAGAAACTCCAGTCCCAGAGAGTTTAACAATAAATTCAATCATATATTTAAAGAAGAAGTAATACTAATATTTACAAACACTCAGAAAATATAGAAGCTAATTAGGAATACTTTCTACCTCCTCTTATGAGGCCAGCAAAAGCTTGATCAAAGACAAGGACATTATTTAAAAAACCAAACTTCAAACCTTTAGTCCTTCATCAACATAGATGCAAATATTGTTATCAAAATGTTAGCAAATAACATCTGGAAATCTAAGAAAAGATCATTCTACCTAAGTGAGTTTATCCTAGAAACACAAAGTTGGTTCAATATTCAAATATAAATTAGTTCAATACATAAAAATCAATGGATACAGTGGCCATTCATATAGTGGCCATTCATGTATCAACTGATACAGATACCATTCACAATAGTATCAAAAAGATAAACTATCTGGGAATAAGTCTCATGAAAAACGTACAAGATGCATACACTGAAAACTATAAAACATTGCCAATATGAAAAGACTTAAATAAATGGAGATACATGTCATATCCATGATTGCGGGAGTCAATACTAAGATAAACTTTCTTCCCAAATTAATCTATAGATGCAACGAAACACCAATCACAATGTCACAGACTCTTAAAAAGAAATATATTGAGCTCATTCTAAGAGTTTTGTAGAAATATGAAGGATCAGGAATAGTTAAAATGATCTTTAAAACGTGGAGGGAAGCTGAAGGCTTATGTTACTTGATTTCAAGAACTACAATAAAAATGTAATAGGCAAGCTTTGTGGTGTTGGAATAAGGATAGACAGAGGGGCACCTGGGTGGCTCAGTCAGTTGAGCGTCCAACTTCAGCTCAGGTCATGATTTCACCGTTCATGGGTTTGAGCCTCGCATTGGGCTCTGTGCGATCCTCGAGCTTGTTTCAGATTCTGTATCTCTCTCTCTCTCTGACCTCTGACCCTCCCCTGCTCATGCTGTCTCTCTGTCTGTCTCTCTCTCTCAGAAATAAATAAAACATTAAAAAAAAATTTTTTTTTAAAAGGAATAAGGATAGACAGACCCAACAGAACAGAATACAGAGTCAAAAATAGTGCCACACAAACAAAGTCAATTGACTTTTGACCAAAGCCCAAAGTAAATTCTATGGGGAAAAAATATTTTCAGCAAGTGGTACTGGAACAATGGTGTCTACATGGAATAAAACAAACCTGAACCTTTGCTTCATACTTTACACAAACATAATTTGGGATGGATCATAGACCTAAATATAAAAGCTAGAACCATAAAACTTCAAGAGGAAAGCATAGGAGAAATACCCTTGTATTCTTCTATACCTTGAGGAAGGCAAAGATTTCTGTGGACCCAAAGAGCACTAGATGTATAAGAAAAACATTTTTCATAAATATTTTAAAAATCTATGTATTTCATAAACATTAAAATTTCTGCTCATCCAAAATCACCGCTAAGAAAATGAATAGGCAATCCATAGACTGGAAAAAAAAATTTGCAATGTATATATCTGACAAAAGGCTTATATCCAAAATATGTAAAGAATTTCTATAAATCAACAAGAAAATATAGCAATTTTTTAAAACAAGCAACAGATTTAAACAGACACTTCACAGAAGAGACATTCAAATGTCCAAGAAGCACATGAAAAAGTGCTCAACGTCATGAATCTTCAGAGAAATATAAATTAAAACCACAGTGAGATACCATTTCACATCCACTAGAATGGCTAAGAATCAAAAAGATTGATAACACCAACTCAGGAGGTGAAGACAGGACACAACGACAATTGTCATGCATTGCTCAAGAGAAGCTAAATGTTACAACCACTTTGAATAACTAGCCTTCCTTATGAACTTAAACATGACTCTACCAGGGGCGCCTGGGTGGCTTAGTCGGTTAAGCGGCCGACTTTCGCTTAGGTCATGACCTCGCGGTTCTGGGTTCGAGCCTCGCGTCAGGCTCTGTGCTGGCTGCCAGCTCAGACAGAGCCTGGAGCCTGTTTCAGTCTGTGACTCTCTCTCTCTCTGACCCTCCCCTGCTCACGCTGTCTCTCTCTCTCTCTCTCTCCTAGAAATAAATAAAACATTAAAAAAAAAACCACATGACTCTACCTGTAACCTAAGTATTATACTCCTAGGTATCTATACCCAAGAATTCTTTTTTAATGCCCACAAATGGCTTCTATGAGAATGTTCAGAGCAGTCCTATAAGAGCCCAAAACTTATAAGCAGCCATAATGTGTGCTAACAGGGGTATGGATAAGCAAATTGGATTATCTTCATACAGTGGACTACTATTTAACAATAAAAAGGGATGCAGTACTGGCTTGTGCAATAGCATGGACGGATCTCAAGAACATGTTAAGTGAAAGAGGTGAGGCACAAAAGCGTACATGCTTCATGATTATACTGTATGATTTCATTTAGGAAGTCCAAGAACAAGCAGAACTCATCTGTGAGCATAATGATCCGAAACAGCCTCCGGGTGATTGGGGAGATAGAGGATTGACTGGGAAGGGGCACTTGGAAACTCTGGAGTCATGGAAACATGTACCTTGTTTGGCAAATACTTAAGTGTGTGTAAGCAATTATCAGAACTCATCAAACTGAACACTTAAGACCTGTGTATTTTCTTGCATGTAAATGATACCTCAACTGAAGACATGCACATGTGTGGAAACACACAAGCTCATGCACGCGTGCACGCATGCTCACGTGCATGCACACACACGCTTTGTATCCCAGAGACGTTCCCCAACCCATTCTCAACCCTTGCTGGTGGGGGAGAAGATTCAGTCTAATACTCCAACGGAATGAAAATAAGAGAATTCATTGTAAAACAGAACTAGAACACCTTGGCCCCTGCTCCCCGCCACCATCACACCTGACTCAAGGGAGTTTTGCTGTGGCGGGTGAGTGAGTGGGCAGGTCTGGAGACAGACCCCGCGGGAGATCTGACAGGGCAGGGCTAGCAGAACTGGTAACTCTCCTGCGAGGTCTGTTAAGGTTCTTCTCTTGCTGTCTCGGTCAGGTGCACTGCATTGGTCTGAGCTCCCATGCTGTTTTCCTCTTTTCTGTCAACTCCCTGAGTAATGCTGCTGCTAGATAAAACCCTTCCTTCCTTTCTCCCATCACCTCATAACAGTGGTTTTCTAGTTATTTTCACGAGAAAATGCATTCCATTTCACTATATCTTGACAAGCAAAATAACTTTTTAAATGGCCTCTGCATCTATTCTTCCCTGCTTCTCATTATACGTTCACAGATGTTTTAAGGACTGCCTTATGCCTGAGTTTCTCAAATTGAAATGCATATGAGTCACCTATGGATCTTATTAAAATTCCAATTCTGAGTCAGTAGATCTGGGTGGGGCCTGAGAGTCTGCATTTTTAAGAAATTCCCCAGGGGTTGGGGGGCGGTGCGGATGTGTTGGTCTGAGGATCCCACCTTAAGTAGGAGGTTGTCTGTAATCTGCTAGCAGGGCAGCCGATACTGCTCTCCTAGTCACAGGGTATGGGAAGGTTATGCAGAGTGTGGTGCCAAAGAATGATGAGGGGAAAAAAAGCAATTCTGGTTCTCTTTTGCTTTCTTTTCCTGCGTCTCAGAGCCTGCCCTTCATGCTTCTTGCTACACTTAACAAATGGCTCTGTTTTCCTATGAGCTATACACACCCACCCCCAGTGACAGCTGTCTTCTTCTAAAGACGTATTAAAGAAGGAGGAGAGGCAGGTGACTCATTATACTCATGATTTGCTCTGTCCCACATCGCAGATGGGAAAACTGAGGCATGACGAGGCGAACCGTCTGAACTATAAACTAATACAACATAAAGCACTACCCTTCACGACTAAGATTGTAGGACGTTAGAACTAGGTATATCAGTCAGAATTTTCTTAGTGGCTCGTGCATTGAAATTGGAACAGCTCCTTCCATATGGTTCTTAGATAAAATCTTAGATAAATCCAGCATTCTAGGAATGTTCTGGATGGCACGGCAAGTCGTGTCTTCCCACCTGATTATTTTCCAGTCTCTGACTGATACTGTTTGCATTTAACAAACATTTACTGAGCACCTACTAGTCCAGGCTTTGCACAGTTGTTGAAAATACCGAGAACAAGCGCATTCCTTATCCTGAAGGGGAGACGGACACACACACACATTTAAAAAATGAGATAAAGGAAGAGAGATAGTTTTCAAGCAGCTAGCACCTGCCAGAGATGATGCAGCTATTTTTTTTTTCAAGTGGTCTTGAGGGAGGTGGGCATAGGCTGCTTAATTCCACCAAGGGGGACGAGAGAGACTAGAGCAGTTTCATTCGCCCTCAGTCTTGAGAAAAGAGTGGGAGTTCATGGGCAGAGAGGTCACAGAAGGGCATTCTGGGCAGGGGGAGGACAGCAGAGACATGGGTGTGAGCCATGTGGTGTGCTCAGCCCTCTGGGTGGTCCTAGGTGTCAGGAGTGAGAATCGTGTGGGGGAATAGAAGCGGTCCCTTCTGTTTGCAGGCTGTGTAGTGTCTTCACATGCATTCTGTTCATCGATCTGAGGAGCCTGCGCCTCCATCCGTAGCCAGAGCACTAATTACCTGTCAGCCAGAATGAGGGAGGCTAAGGACGCACCTAGGAAGGGCTGGAGAGAATGTTAATCAAAGGCATTCTGAGAAAGTGATTAAAATTTCCAATGTGTTCTACAAGCCTGTGCTTCTCTGGAATTTTCAATGCAATTATTATCTCATTCTTTGGGAGCCAGCAGTGAGCTCTCCAGAGATGCTTCCTGAGCAGCTCTGACATTTCAGAGTCGGAGCCTGCACTCCCGGCTGGCTGAGATGGCCTGACAGTTCCCTCTGCGTCTCCAGCACAGAGCCTGGCGGTGCCCTTTGTTTTGGACCTGGGGCTCCCACCCGCCTCCACTGGAGCCCTCAAACACTTCTGTGCTGGCACACACCCACGCGTTGAGGCCTCTGGTATGCCCAAGGAATACAGAATTCTCAAGAATGTCTGTTTAAATACAATGGTTCTCAAACATCCATGTGTATTTCATGTCCCCAAAGGGCTTGTTAAAGGTTCAGGTAATCTGTTCCCAACCTAGAGATTCAGATTAAGAGAGAGACTGAAGCCAACCCTGAAAATGTACCTTTTTAAAAAAATTTTTTTTAATGTTTATTTATTTTTGAGAGAAAAAGAGGGGGAGAGAGAGAGGAAATGAGTAAGGAAGGGGCAGAGAGAGAAGGAGACACAGAATCCGAAGCACCCTTCAGGCTCTGAGCTGTTAGCACAGAGCCCCATGTGGGGCTCGAACTCACGAACTGTGAACTCGCTAACTGTGAGATCATGACCTGAGCTGAAGTCAGACGTTTAACCGACCAAGCCACCCAGGCGCCCCTGAAAATCTGCCTTTTAAAAGCAAATGTTCCTCATGGTTTGCCTCTCTCCCTCTCCCCCACATTGAGAAACTCTTGAATGCTGAGTACAAACTGAGGATTGATGGGTGTGGGGGGGATGGAGGGGGGAGATGGGCATGGAGGAGGGCACTTGTGGGGATGAGCACTGGGTGTTATATGGAAACCAACTTGACAATAAACTATTTGTAATAAATAAATAAATAAATAAATAAATAAATATATAAATAAAAGCAAATGTTCCAGACGACTGGGATATAAACCAAAGTTTGAGAATATTGGTGTTGGGGGTTTGGAAGTCTGTATAACAAGAGCATCTAGACTCTGTTTATACTTAATGGGTTTCCCTTCGCACAGGCCTGGGCTCAGTTTCTGATGTGAGGGAAAAAAAAGGTAAAGTTTTAAACATTATCAAGTTCTCAGCCCAAAACAGACCTCGAAAGCGGAAGAGAGAATGATCTTTGTTATTCTACCTGAGGCTTTACTGCCTGGTGAAACTCCGGAGTCTGGGCCATGACGTGCCCTTGCCTCATCATTTTTGTCACTTATGAGGTGACCCAGGAGATACCGAGGACCTCTACCCCACCCCTTGCCTCTGGGAACATTGGCAGCCACAGGAAGATGGTCTGAGTCTTCCCGTAAGACACAAACCCCCAAGGGCTGTCTACAGCTGCCTCTGTGCATCACCTGCTTGAGAAAAGGAATCCTTGCAAACCATTTCCAGCCTGGTTAATGAGGCAGTGCTTCAAACAGTGCCACCAAGATGAAAAGCAGCTCACAAATGGGGAGCCCTCGCTATCTTCACCACCACAGCCGGCAAGCAGCTCCTGCCAAACAGGATCCAACTTCTTGGGAGTGTTTTGAAAAGCTGATGGAAACAAGGGTCTCTGTTACACTTCTGTCACACCTCACTTCAGCGTGTGGGGAAAGCTCTCTTGGAATTGAATGTTAGTCGGTCTCTGAGACGCACACGCTTGAAGTCTCCAGCAAGCAGTCTTGCCATTTTCACTGCAGACTTAAAGCTCTATCGTCTGGTTTCTAATGCAGAAAGGAAAGAGTTGGAGGAACCATCCAAGCTTTTTAAAAAAAAAAATAATTGGAGCAGGTTGAAGGCGCTGTCTAAAAAGATGTCTGCCAAAGCTTCCACCCACTCTTACCTACCTGAGCCTGAGCTGAGCACTGCCTAATTACCTACATAATTTCCTTGGCTCCTATGCTGGGGTCCAGGTGCCCTTTCTGTCCCCTGGAAACAGAGCCATCTGTCAGACACCTCTCTCCAGCCCCCCCTCCCCCGGCTTCCCTCTCACATACACAACACTATTAGCTTGGGGACTGACAGCTCTGCTATGATATTTGTTTTGCCCATGACAGGTTTTTCAGCTAAGTAACAGGAGGGGATTCCCCCACCCAGAGCCAGCTCTAGCTTTCTGTGGTTCGCTCCTCCAATCTGTTAGGAAAATGATCCTGGATGCACTTAGAAAGGAAAGAAACAGTATTTTGTTAGCTGTTGAATGAAGGTCAGGTCCTCCCTGCCATCCACCAGGCAGAGAATTGCTTGTTTATTTCTCCAAGTAGCACTGGTTTGTCACTGTGAGCAGCAAACACATCTAAAAAAGGCCATTCATACTGTGGATCAGACTTAAGGCACGAAAAAAGAACTGTATTCTCTGGAAACAAACAAACAAACAAACAAACAAAACAAGGCAAGCTGAATAAAATGATCATCTGGCGCGCCTGGGTGGCTTAGTCAGTTGAGTGTCTGACTTCAGCTCAGGTCTTGATCTCACAGTTAGTGAGTTCACATTCCGCGTCAGGCCCTATGCTGACAGCTCAGAGCCTGGAGCCTGTTTCAGATTCTCTGTCTCCCTCTCTCTGTCCCTCCCCTGCTCATGCGGTCTCCTTCTAAATAAATAAACATTTAAAAATTTACATGATAATCTTTAATTCTTTAGGTTATTCTTCCCCCTTTACCACCTTACACACCCAATTTGAGTTTTCCTGGGATTTAAGTAGGATCTCAGGAGATAAATGAGATACAGCATACGGAGATGAGATGAGAGCAGTGGTGGGGACGGAGGTGGAAAGGTGTGCACCCACCTTAGATCAGCTAGCCAGATAAACCATCTAGGGAGTCCATGCCCATATTCATTCATTCAATGAATCAATGACAAGCAGAATGCAATTGCAATACTGCAAGAACAGAAATCTAGGAACATCCTGGACGCTTCCTTGTCTCACCTTCCACATTCAACCCAGCATCAGTCTTGCAGTCTGACTCCTAAATATCTGTCAGACCCACCCACTGCTCTGCATTCCCACAGCTACTGCCCTAGTTCAGCGCCATCATCCCTTGCTTCAATGACTGTCAGAGCCTCCCGATTAGGCTCCTTACAGTCTATTCTTCATTGCATCCAGAGAGACCTTTCATAAGTGCAAATCTTATGCCATTCTCCAGATAGAACCCTTCGAGAATATATTTTTCTTCTCTCTTCCCCAGTCCTTGCTTTGATCTCCAAAGCCCAAGATCCTTCACAGTCTGGCTCCTGCTTATTTCTCCAGCCTCAGCTCTTATGCCTTCTTGCCTCAAACCCTGGGCTCCAGTAAACTACACTTCTCCTTTGCAAAATAGACCATATGCTCTTTCACCTTTGGACCATCATGAATGCTGTTTTTTATGCTTGGAAAAATCTTCCCTATGCTCCTAAGCTGTCTTAATTAGCTGTTTTCTGCCTGAACTTTAGGTCTCAACTAAAATGTCATTTCCTCTAGGAAGCCAGCCTTCAAGACAGCTGGGCTGTTTCTCCTTTGTGCTCCCATAGCACTTTCTGGATCCCTGCTTCTATCCTGTAAGCTCCAAGAGAGTAGTGGCTATGGCTATTGGGGTCACCATTATATCCCTGGCCCTAGAAAAGAGAACAAAATAGACTCAATAAAGATTTTTTTTAAATAAGTAAATATCTCTATCTCTTAATTTTTCCTACTTAATGCTGGAGAGACTACAAGCACAGTTTACTTCTGTCTCATAACAATAAAATTTTTCCTCTGACTTCATGGGATTCAGGACAAACTAGCATCTTTCCCTCTCTCTTCCCTCTTTTTTCCAAAGCCTGCCTGTCAAGGGAATCTCCCTTATTGCATTTTGGTGGAAATTTTTTGTTAGTGCCTTCTCTATAACAATTTACCCCTTGGGCTATACCCAGTCCAATTCAATCTCCCAAAATCAATGTATAATATCTCAAAACCATAGCATTCTTGTCTGCACCACTTACTTGGCAATCAATCAGGTGCTGCCTTGTGATAGCTCCTCAACTCCTGTCTTAAATTGTTCTTATTATTACTCAACATTTCACAGGTTTATAGTATGTCTCCCAACAACTCTGTAAGTCTCTTTAGGCCTTAATCATTTTGGGGTCCCCTTAGAGCTTCTCTATAAGAAATCAAGGGAAAAATACCATTAAGTGTTGAGCAAATAAATACCATTAAGTGTTGAGTGTTAGGTACTCAATATAGATTATATCTGTTTACTTTTTGGCCAGTATTGAAAGAGTCTACAGTAATTGGCTTGAACTTAAGAATGACCAAGGCAGATGGGGTGCCTGGGTGGCTTAGTCGGTTAAACGTCTGACTTTCGCTTAGGTCATGATCTCGCGGTTCGTGGGTTCGAGCCCCGCGTCGGGCTCTGTGCTGACTGCCAGCTCAGAGCCTGGAGCCTGTTTCAGTCTGTGACTCCCTCTCTCTCTGACTCTCCCCTGCTCTCGCTCTCTCTCTCTCGCCTAGAAATAAATTTAAAAAAAAAAATAAAAAAAAAAAGAATGACCAAGGCAGATAACTAATACTTTAAAAAATTATAAAATGGCTTGGATTTAAGGTCGGAGGCAAGACTTATCTAGAATAAACTAAGCCTTCCAAATAGACTAAAGGCACAAAAGATGCTATTTCTGTTGGTGCCCATGAGAGGAAGAGTATCTCTGTAACTGAAATGGGATGATTCTTATCAGAAGATTTCCCCCGAAAGATTCCCAAACCTTCAATGACCCTATAAGGTCTGCCAAGTGAAGCAGCTAAGATTCTGAGGCTTTTGTCTTAATTTTGCCTGTCCCTCTATCAAGCATTGGAAAGAACTCTGGGTGGAGGTCAAGAAACTTCATACTTCTCTTCAAGATAAGGTAAAACTTGCATTTTTTCTGGCCAAGATATTTAATGCCCCTAATCCTCACTCTTGCATGTTTATAAGAATTATAACGCTTAGGTTGTCTACTTCATACTCCTGTTGTGATGATCAGCTGGAGTTGGATATGATGACACTTCATAAGAGTTTAGAGAAAAACACAGATGTGAAATATTAGCATCATTATCTCAGACCCATTGGCTAAATTTCTTCGGTTTTGGCTTCTCACCTCACCCACAGCCTTCGATTAGGCAATAAAGCAGTGATGAAGTTGAGTATTTGGTAAAGTTTTATTGTGGTTTAACACTGTAAGTTATTTCTTACTGAAGAGGCAGTGTAAAGGAAAATGGAATCCTCCCCAGTCAGTAGGGCTGTCTAGATCTTTACCACAGATAATCAAGCGTTAACTGGTCATTTTTATTTCCAAAGGAATTTACTGAGCGCCCACTAGTGCCAATAATGTACTAAGTATTGAGATAAGATGAATTAACCACAACGTAATTCATTATGTGATAGGAAAGATCCATAAACATGTCAACCAAATTCTTCCAAATGTAAATTACAGTCAAAACATAAAGCCAGCTGCAAGGTGCAAGGAGAAAATAGAGCATGGCTTTAAAGTCAGGCCTGATTTTATAGTTCCAGAATGTGTGATAAATGCCAATCTTGTGATATGCATATACTTTTTCAGAGGCATAAAGGGGCCTAGAAGAGCTAAGGCTGACTTCCCAACCTACTCTCAACATCTGTGTCAAACAGGCACATACCTGTGGCATTTTAGTATTGACCACACCATCCCATTCCCAATGAAAATGATGTGGAGAGCCATGTGTCACCCTCTCCTCACCCCCCACCTCTCTCTATCCACCAGCATATTTTAGGGACAACTAGCACTTCAAAGGCATGGCTCCCAATTTGGGATTTTTTCAGCACCAAGGACAGAGGCACAGGCTTCTCCAGCTTCAGAAGTTGACCATGATTTGGGGACTGAATTTAAGATGGCACCAATAGGTTTAGCCTAAAATGTGTTGTATTAGTGTTCTTTCCTCACCAGGCTGAATAGTCATGTATCTTAAGCACTAAATAATTTTTATATTGTGTGGCCTACTGACCTGGACCCCAAGCTGTGGGAAATATGTCCTTAGTGACCATTGCCAATGTTAGGAAGGACATTCTTGCTCACCTACAGCCCAGCTACCTGGCCCTATGTCTGCTGTTTAAAACCCATCTGCCTGCCTCAAAAATTGCCTTTCCATGCCATGGTTTATTTTTTCTGTTCTACTTTACAAATCACATTTCTAGGGGGCTGATCCAGATGAATCCTATCAACACAGTAGAATTTAATTTATCCCTGAGGCCAAAGAAGAGATTAGATACCTGGATTATAAGTGAACTGACTAGGTAAGGATTAATCAGTACGGTCAACAGAGCAAGATGAGAGAGGACACAGGCTCAGTGACCACTCTTCCATGAGAGGTTTTGTAATAGTCCATGAGCTTCTTGAGGACAGGGACTAAATATTTTACTACTCTGTTTCAAGTACCTGGCACATGGTGGTCATTTGTTAAGTGACTGTAAAAGAAAGGAATTGTATGTAATATATATGTATCTCAGAGCCCCATGTAATTTTTATTTCACTTGTCTGAGATGTGACCCTACTTTCAAGGAGCTCACAGTCTAATAAACAGAACCATTAAGTATGCAAGCATAAAACAAGATGTAAAATACAGAACTATGTGCAGGCCTTGTGGAGGAGTATCATTGTACAGCCCAGAATGGGAGTACAAGGCAAGGGGGAGTTCAAATAAATGGGAAACGCAGTGACTTTGAAACCAGGTAAAATTTCCCATCCATGTGACCTGGAAAAAGTTAATTAACCTCTGATCTCCATTTCATTATATATAAGATGGTGGTTCACAGAAGGTAAGCCATTCCTGATTCACTGTATTTCAGGAGGAATCAGGGAATTTCATTTCCTCCAAACTAGTATGACAGGAAAGATTTCTCTGGTTCTCAGCCTGTTACTGCCCTGGGTCAGTGGGACTTGACCAGACAGAGAAGACTCAGTGGCTTAGTTTTCTCATCCTGTCCCAGAACTGCTGTTTTGATCTCAGGGCCTCATTTCTTGACCCTGCTCCTTTATGTGACCTAAGAGCCAGGAGATTTACATTTTGGGTCTGGCATTGCCAGTATTTTCTGTGTGTCCTTGGACAAAACAGTCTTCACTCCATCTTTCCTGTCTATCCCATTACTCTCTAGGTGCTCTGAGAACTACACAAACCAGGCCAGCTAATCCCTGATCATGTCTCACTTTTTTTTTGGCCTTTATGTTTAGCTCACAGTTATGGAAGACTTCCCCATCCCACATTCCACCTATGGGAAACCAAAGCATCCTTCCAAGCTCATTGAACAATTCCTTGAACTTTTCTTGCTCCTACCATGGTCCTTAACTCTCTGCTTCCTCTGCTCCCCATACACAGCCCTGACTGGCCATTAGAATCACACGGGGAGATTATAAAAGCATGAATGCCTAGGCCTCACCCCAGACCAATTGCACCTGCACCTCTCGTGCTGGAGTCAGTACAGTAAAGCTTTCTAGGTGATTCTGTTATGCAGCTGGGATTGAGGCCATTGTTGCCCTGCTACAGCTTTGTTTCTCCTATAATGTTTGACACCAAATCATAAGTTACTTGGTGGCAGAGACTGTCCACTCATTAATGCCTTGCTCAATAAGTGTTGAGTTGAATGGTACCGGGTTGAATTGATGGCCGTTGAAATCATAATGATTAGGCACTGGGCCCAGATGTGCAACTAACCAGGTATAGACATGAGCAAATTACTTTTTGTGATTGCTCTGAATTCTCAAATTCTCAGTGGCTATTGACTGGGTGTCCCACAAATTTAACTCAGTTCTGACACTATCACCTACTTGCAGACAGCATCAGACCCCACAGGTTAAGGGCTCCATCCCATATGACTGCCGCCCTCCCACTTCAGATGCCGAGCACAAGTCCAGGTTGTCATGTATGCTTCTGCCCAACTGGCTGTACATCAGAAGTTCCCATGTCCTCCTCCTTGGGTTCAGTTAATTTCCTGTAGAGGCTCACGGTGACTCAGAGACACACTTATGTTTACTAGTTTATTATTAAGGGTATTGTCAAGGACACAGATAAACAGCCAGAGGAAGAGGCCAGGTCTGGGAGAGTCTCAAGCGTGGGCACTTCAGCCCCTGTGGAACTGGGGTATGCCACCCTCCTGGCATGTTTACCCACCTCGAAGTTCCTCAAATCTTGTTGTTCAGGAGTATTTATAGAGCTTTAATCTGCAACTCCTGCCCCTTTCTCTGCCCAGAGGTCAGTGGGTAAGGCTGAAAGTTTCAATCCCCTGATCACATGTTTTCTCTAGTGACTAACCCTACTCTAAGGCTATGCAGACACCCATCCTAAGTCACCCCATTAACTCAGGGGAGACTGAAAGGACTTGTTATGAATAACAAAATATATTCTTATCGCTTAGGAAATTACGAGGGTTTTAGGAGCTCTGTGCCAGGAACTGGGAAAAGACCTACTACATTTGTTATACCACTTCCCTTCTTTTGTCCTCATAGCAAGACCTCTTGGCCCTCTGTCCCCACACCCATCTCCCTGCCCTCCTTTCTTTTCTTTTTTTCAAGATAATAAATGATTTTGATTATTTTAATTCACTAAGTCTGAAGAAATTTTTTTACCACAGCATTAGAGACTAATAGATTTTTTTTAATACTCATTTATTTAAGTAATCTTTACACCCAACATGAGGCTCGAACTCCCAACCCTGAGATCAAGAATCACATACTCCTCTGACTGAGCCATCCAGGTGTGCCGAGACTAATACATTTTCTTTTTATTAAAATCTGTGGTCATCATTGCTATTATACTTCGTTTTTGTTTCTCAGAGAGGTTTCAAGTCATCCAGACCCTTTTAAAGCCAATGATTTGCTCTTTTTCCGACATTTTCTTAAAATTGAGGTGTCATTGACATATACATTATATTATTTTCAGATGTACAACATAATGATTTGATAGTTGTATGTATTGCTAAATGATCATCACAGTAAGGCTGTGGAATATCCATCACCATGGTTACAAAAAAAATTTTCTTGTGATTAGAACTTTTAAGATTTATTCTCTTGGGGAGCCTGGGTGGCTCAGTTGGTTGAGCATCTGACTTCGGCTCAGGTCATGATCTCACGGTTCGTGAGTTCGAGCCCCGCGTCTGGCTCTGTGGGGACAGCTCAGAGCCTCGAGCCTGCCTCGGATTCTGTCTCCCTCTCTCTCTCTGCCCCTCCCCTGCTCACACTCTGTCTCTCTCTCTCCTTCAAAAATAAAATAAGCATTAAGAATTTTAAAAAGAAGATTTATTCCTCTTAGCAACTTTCAATTATGTAATGCAGTATTATTAACTATAGTCACCACGCTGTACATTACATCCCCATGACTTAGTTATTTTAAAACTGGAAGTTTGTACCTTTTGACCCCCTTTGCCTATTGCTTTCTTTTTTTATATATTTTTATTTATTTCTAGGAGAGAGAGAGAGAGAGAGAGAGAGACAGCGTGAGCAGGGGAGGGTCAGAGAGAGAGGGAGATACAGACTCTGAAATAGGCTCCAGGCTCTGAGCTGACAGTCAGCACAGAGCCCGACGCGGGGCTCGGACCCACGAACCGCGAGATCATGATCTAAGCGAAAGTCGGACTCTAAACCGACTAAGCCACGCAGGCGCCCCCCCTTTGCCTATTTCTTCTCCACCCCCTGGAACACTCCCCACCCTCCTACCCCCACCTTTGGCAACCACCAATATGTTTTCTGTATGAGCTTGACGTTTTTGTTTTGGTTCTGTTTTTGTTTTTAGATTCCACATATAAAAGAGGTCATATGATATTTGCCTTTTTCTATCTGACCTATTTCATTTAGCATAATGCCCTCGAGATCCATTCAGGCTGTTATCAATGGCAAAATTTCACTCTGTTTGTGGCTGGATAATATTCCACTGTGTGTGTGTGTGTGTGTGTGTGTGTGTGAGAGAGAGAGAGAGAGAGAGAGAGAGAGAGAGAGAGAGAGAGAGAGAGAGATCTGTATCCATTCATCGTCCATCTGCCTTCCTTCAGCTCACTCCTACTCTGTGGTTCTCCTCAAAAGGAGAGAAAGCTATAGTGATTGGTGATGAGAGCCTAAAATGTCAATTGGAACACATTTCCTCTTGGGCAGAATACTGTATGATTAAATGCATCACTCACTCCTCTTTTGCTTGCCTCTGTTCTATGCACCTGGGAGAATGTTGTATCCAGCTCTGGCACCTCTGGGCAAGCCAAGTTCTAGCTCTTTGCTTACCCCTTTTCTTTCCTTCCCCTGAGGTTCCTTTCTTTTAAGAGCTGGCCAGAGGGTGAGAATATCCTAAGGTTTTGCATTCAGACTTTAAGAGGATATTGGAGGTTTACCTGAGGCAAAACCACATTCTTCAGTCCAAATTGATGGGAAGGTTACAGTGAGTCTCACTATCTTGTGATGCTCTGTATCCCACATGGCTACTATTTCTTAAGTGTTTGTATGCCCATACTATCAGGAGGAGAAGTGATTGGAAACTTCACTGAGTTCTGAATCCCTGCACACAATGCCATCAAAACTCCATTCTTACTTCTAACAGGTCTCAAGTTCTCTTTGCAAAGCAAGAGAGCTCTCCTAGATGGCCAGGGCTTCTTCCTGCTCTAGGATTCAGGAATTATAATTGCTTAAGAGATCATAAGCCTGGGGATCGACTGAGAGGATAGGATAGTTGTCTCTTCTTCTTCCAAAACACTCCTTGCCCTATCTCTGTGCTGTGTACCAGCCTGGCACTGCAACACCCTTCCTGACTGTGGGAGGTGTGAAAGGAGCTTGAACTTCTGCAGAGCTATTTTGGTGCTGCCCAAAGGGCACGTGAACTTGAGAACAGAGTAGGTGAGGCTGAAGCCCAACCCACATCCTGCCTCTGGCCCGCAAACCCAGACAAAAACAGGGCGGGGCTCCATCTCCAACCAATTACATCACCTGTGGGAACATTTTGACACCAACAGCTCTGACCTCTTTTTTATCTTAAAGCCAGATCTGCCCTTCAAAGAGAAATTCAGAACTGTAGTAATAAGCTAGTTTAAAACTAAAAAACCTTCAAATGTCCTCTGGGAGAAAAATACTCAATGTGTTTGTTGTCCTGGTTTGGTTTTATTTCTTCATCATGCATAAGCCTATTTATCTGTGTATTTTATCACTTTATTATGGTCAAGGGTCCCCCTTATTGCTAATTGTCTTTTTTTCCTCAGAACATTCTACCAGTTCCACACTGCTGAGTTGGTTTATTCCTTTTTGCTGCGTGTACCTCACAAATATGTTTTTTTTTCCTCTTTGCCACATCACCCAGCACAATAATGTTTTGCAGGGGACCAGCTTCTACAAGCCAGGGTTGGCCCAGAGAGTGATGGTTGACGTCGGCGAAAGAAGACACGGAGCCAGCCTCTTCAGGTGGACTGCTCAAATTTATTTTTCAGCTTAGGGTTTTTATATAGCAAATTCAAACAATCATGCTTAAACAATTTACATTTTTTGAGTACAGTCATAGGACTTAACATTTCTAAGTTTTCTTGGCAACAGTGATTTCACGGTACATGATTTCCACTTCAACCAATAAAATTTAACCAGGTAGTCATAACAAAGTTTTATGTATTCTTTACTACGTATGGCAGGGTATCTAAGGATAAGTGAAGCACACTGCCAGAATACATGAGATCACAGTGCCCTTTAATTGTTTAAATTCAGTGGACATGCAAAAACAGGATATACTTGTACCCACGGTTGTAGGTAACAGACTCTCACAACCCCTTACTAAGAAAGAACAATGTCAACATTTATCATAAATGACATATGGAAATGTTTTACGTGGATCAACTAGAATTTGGTCTCTGCATTTACCAATCTCGTTCTTTGACCAGAACAATCCATAAGTTGCCTTACAGGCTTGAGGTCAGCAGGCAAATTTTCTCTAACACTTTTTAGAGAAAGTCCTCCACAACTAGTAAGTCGTGTTTTTGTCTCTGCTTATGGCATAATATGTATTCTTACTGGCAATTAGACTCATACAAGGAAAATGAATTCTAAGTCTCTTATAGACCCAATGTATACCAGACTGTCTCCAATTTTGCTAATTGCTACAATATTCATTAGACAACATTTGATTGAGGGGGCAGACATGATATTTAGGTACATTCCATTTTGGAGGAAGGGGGGAACTTTGGGCGATTCTGGTTTCATATTAACCCTAGAATAGACTAACAGCAGAAGTGAGAGTAAAAGGTACAGACAAAGTAGAGAAGAAGAATTCTTCTGGGGGTTCTTCTGACTGCCTTGCAGTCTTTTCCCTGGGCCTTGCCATCAGGGATGACCTGTGCAGTTTCGGTCTCTGGCAATGTTTATTTATGACTACATTGTATTAGTTTCCTAGGGCTGCCATCAAAATGTACCCCCAACTAGATGGTTTGCACCAATAGAAATTTATTGTCATTCAGTTCTGGAGGCCAGGAGTCCAAAATCAAGATGTCGGCAGGGCCATGCTTCCTCTGACAGTCCTAAGAAAGGACCTGTTCCAGGCCTCTATCCTAGCTTCTAGTACCTTCAGGTATTCCTTTGTTTGTAGATACATTGCTCCAATCCTCCATCTGTACCTGAGGCCCTCCTTGTATCTTTACATCATCTTCCCTCTGTGAGTGTCTGTCTCTGTGTCCAAATTTCCCCTTTTCATAAGAATACCAGTTGTATTGAATTAGATCTCACTCTACTCACCTCATTTAGCTTGTTTACCTCTGTAAAGACCCTATTTCCAATTAAGATCACATTCTGAGGTACTGGAGGTTAGGATTTCAGCATATCATTTGTGGTGCGACCCAATTCAACCCAAAACTTATGTCAATTCTCCACTTCTTTTATATTAGTGTAGGAATGACCAAAATACTCTAAGTAGTTGGCTGAATAATGAATCCCAAAGTTCTTTTCCGTCTATTCATTTGTGTCATTTGTAGTAAGCACACAGTTGTTTCTGCTTTGGGGACTAACCATGGTGTTGGTGAATATCAGGATCGTAGGGTGCCTGGAGCCCATCTGTCCCAACCACCTGTCTGTGGCAAATCTCCTCTATCATATCCAAGAGCCATGGCCACCAGGCTCTGCTCACACACTCACATGTCAGGGAACGTGTTGGGGTCTCTTCCTTCCATTATCAATTCTGCCTGTGAAAGTCTCTTCTGATTTTTAGACCCAAATCTCCCCAAATTCTGCTGCTCAGGAATCTGAGCCCTAGTCTTGAGCTACGCAGAAGGCCTTCGGGTATTCCTAGGGTGTGAGGGTGGTCAGATGTCCCATCTCTTCTCTATCCCAGACCCAAAGAGCCTTAGTTTCATCCACCCAGGCAGCACACAACCCCAGAGATATAATCTCTACAGAGCAGAGTGGAGCAGCTACGTCCTGTCACAGTTCTACGAATGCGGCCTAAAAATCACATTAACTCTCACAGCAAACACTTCTGTAGCCCCAGTTGCTCTTTTACACAGCTGTGTTCCCCTCCTGTTGAAGAGTATGCATGATCAGTTATGCACTGTGACCAGTTCATGTATCCAGCATTTACTGATCTCAGTAAAGCCTTTTGCTCAGTGCTTCCAGTACCTCATCTAATTCTCCCCAGATGGTCTAGGTGGTACAGTAGGTTCTTGTCCAACTTTACCAATGAATCAAGAATATTGTTTGTCACAGATCTGTTAGGGCCAGAGCCCTGGTTCAAGTGTGCTTTTGTGTTTAAGCTATTGGAACAGGCCGTCTTAAGCACACTGTCTTCAACCTCCTCCCAGCCATATGAGAGTGGGTCCTGGGCCTGGAATACCTTTTTACCAACAGAGTCCTCATAGCCTGTGCTGGCCTTGTCACCTTGTTGGCAACATCTTTCTCTGTTTCAGGACTCGGTGTACAGTATATTCGTCTTTTGCTGAAGCATGTGTCGAATGACACTGAACAGTCTCACCACTACATCTGTCTTCTGCAAGGAGGGGTCAGGGTTCTTTTGCTGCACCACAAGCCAGTTATCCTGTGTGGGCTGCCTGGGGGTTGCTTCTGGCCTTGGGAGGCTAATTCCCACTGCTGAAGCTGGTCTTTCTGTGAGCACTGTTCCACCCAGTGCTTGATTCTGTTGTTTTCTTGGCAGCTCTGATGCCAACACACAGTGGGGAGAAGTGCACAGACTTCTCCTCCTGATGACAGGTAACAGATGTCACCTGCTTGACACAAGCCAAGTGCACTTTACATTACGTTGTGTTACCACATCAAAATTCCTATTTATGAACCCCAGTTTGGGGTGGCAATGAGTTGGACCTTGTACAAAGCAAGAATCCAGCCCTTTCAGATCTTTGGCTAGGACCCAAATGCCTAAGGAAGAAATGTAGGCAAACAATTGTTGGATTGGTGCCATGGTAGATAATTCAGGTCCAAAGTGCTTTTTAATCTTTCCAATTAATCTTCTCTATTGGCTAGATTCAGTAGATAGTGTTAACATCTGGAAACTCAAGACATTAGTCCACTTTGCAGCCATATGAGCATTTCTGGTCATCTGCTCCTTCTAGGTCTGTGTTCTATGTATGTCCTTGGGTTGGCATTATGTGCAACTTGCAGGCCCTTGGGATGTAGATATGAGATATAAATAATTCGCTATCATTGTTACTTGAGTTTTTTAAAAAAAACCATGGGCATGATACTCAATCCTTTCCAAATAAAAACTCACTTAATCCTCACAACATCTATGGAGTAGGCACTATTATTATCTCATTGAAGTTATGAGAAATTAAGACTTAATGAGATTAAACAAGTGGCCTTGGTTGATGAGATTATGGTACGTCAGTACACTATTCACCGCTTAAAAGATATTTTTATATACTGACATGGAAATATATGCAAGATAGAGTAGTGGGAAAAAAAAGTTGAACAGTAATAATAACAACAGATTACATAAGACCACCTGAGAAAAAGATTTTTTGTATCATAGTATTCATTTAAAAAAATGGAGAAATATGTATCAAGGCTTCACGAGTGGTTATCCAAGGGTGATAGAACTTTTAGGTAGAGAGCTTTTTACTTTACATGTTAAGTATTTCTGAAATTAAAAAAAATTTATGAGTGCTACTATTCTTTTTTTTTACTGGATGTTATTTTGTAGTCAGAAAAGTCAGTTTAAAAATGTTTCCCACAAACATGCACCCCAATGTTTATTGTAGTGCTACCAACAATAGCCAAAGAATGGAAAGAGCCCAAATGTCCATTGACAAATGAATGGATAAAGAAAATGTGGTATATGTATACAAGGGAGTATTACTCGGCAATCAAAAAGAATGAAATCTTACCACTTGCAACTACGTGGATGCAACTAGAGGGTATTAAGCTTAGTGAAATTAGTCAGTCAGAGAAGGACAGATGCCTTTATCAGATGACTTCACTCATATGAGGACTTTAAGATACAAAACAGATGAACATAGGGGAAGGGAAGCAAAAATAATATAAAAACAGGGAGGGGGACAAAACATAAGAGACTCTTAAAATATAGAGAACAGAGGGTTGATGGAGGGATTGTGGGTGGGGGGGATGGGCTAAATGGGCAGGGGGCATTAAGGAAGACACTTGCTGGGATGAGCACTGGGTGTTATATGTAGGGGATGAATCACGGGGTTCTACTCCTGAAATCATTATTGCACAATATGCTAACTAACTTGGATGTAAATTAGAAAAGAAAGAAGTTAAAAAAAAAAAAAAACTTGCCCACACAGCTAGTGACATAGTAAAACTTAGGGAAGTTGGTTTCATGGTCTCTGAAACTTGAACTCTTAGAATAACAATGCTGCAGGGCACAACAGCATTATGACTCAGTCAGTTAAGTGGTTAAGCAACTGACTTGATTTCAGCTCACGTCATGATCTCAACGGTTCATGCACCATGTTGTCAGCTCTGTGCTGACATCGTGAAACCTGCTTGGAATTCTCTCTGTCTTCTCTCTACCCTTCCCTTGCTCATGTACGCTCTCTTTCGCAAAAAAAAAAAAAACAAAAAACAAAAAACAAAAAACAAAAAAAAACTTAAAAAAGAGAATCACAATGCTAAATTGATAAAAAGTATCAAATTACAGCATTAATGCCCCATTTGTCTGAGTTGAGTCAGCTTCCTCCTGGAAAGAACAAGAAATCAAGGGTTAGTTCCTCTCCGCTTTGATCAGTTTAGGGCAAGCAGGCTGGGACAGGGCAATGCTGAAGTCATCTGAAAATGTGGGCAGGTGTCTGAGTTCAGGGGATGGTTATAACACGGATTCTAGAGCCTCACTGTGATCTTCACATCTCCCCTCTTCTCCCAAGCCTGGAGAGACCCAAGAAATAAATGTAATGAAAGCAGGTCAGGATCCTTTGGGTCATTTAACATAACACGTCAGCCTCAAGGAAGAGCTTTCCCCAACTGAAGACAAAATACAAATGCTACTGAAAATTTATAGGTCAAACATTCCATCTTCATTGTGTCTTCCCCAGGTCCTTTGTGGTAAAAATAAGTAAAACTAGTTCCCCCTAATCCAGAGGAGCCCCCTCCTCTGTAGATGCCTGCGGTATCTTCCTCAGGGAAACCGTTCCCCCAGCATCCTCTTTATAGAAGCTGAAAAGTCTTCAGGCTGGCTGAACATTCTTAGGCCTTACCACCCAAAACACAGTCCATGGGCCACATCACCTAGGACAGGAGGTTGAGAAAATCCTGACATTTTTAGTCATTAACTACCCATTGTAGTCAATAAAGTTTTATTGGAACACAACCACACCCATCAGTTTAATTTTGACTAGGGCTGGGTTTGCACTGGCTACCTCAGCGGAGCTGAGTAGTTATGACACAGACTACATGGTCTGCAAAGCTGAAAAACAGCTTGCTGACCCCTGGCTTAGGAGCTTATTAGAAATATAGAACCCCAGACCCCACTCTTGATCTCCAGGGGTTCCTAAGCACATCAGAGTTTGAGAAGCAATAGCACTGCCCTGGAAAGTCACTCAGCCATTGCTCTGCCTCCATATTGTCTTTAGGAGGCTCTGAGCCTGAAAAGGATGTCCTGAGAGTTTAGGGGTCTAATGGTACCTTGAAGCCAGAAAGGAAGGGAAGCCAAAATCAAGAGTCAGAGGCTTAACCAACTGAGCCACTCAGGCACCCCCGAAAAGAGAGGTTTTAAACTAAAAGTATGCATTAAGTATACATACAGTAGGCTTCCTGGCAGGAAGTTTTTGTTATTGTCACTATCTCTGTCGCCAATGACTGACTACCTCCCAAGAGGTCCTCCTGGATGTTTGCAGGTAGCAACACGGCCACTTGCCATCTTCTAGTGCCAACAGCTGTGCAACCCCAGGCCCCAACCCCACCCTGCCTCTCAGTTGCCTGGGAACGCATGCCCACACACCCTCTGAAAGTGGTTCCTAAACCCCCACCCCCACCCCAGCTCTGGGCCACTTGTTGTGCTAGAGCACAAACTACCCTTTTGCGTGGCCAGTACCTGTCCTCTGTTTTCCCTGCCACCGTCTCACCATCTCTGCAGCCCATCTTTTTTTTTTAATGTTTATATTTATTTTTGAGACACAGAAAGACAAAGCATGAGCAGGGGAGGGGCAGAGAGAGAGAGGGAGACACAGAATCCAAAGAAGGCTCCAGGTTCTGAGCCATCAGAACAGAGCCCGATGCGGAGCTTAAACTCACAAACTGCAAGATCATGACATGAGCTGAAGTCAGACACTCAACTGACTGAGCCACCCAGGCACCCCTTATTTTTTTTTAATATTTATTTATTTTTGAGACACAGAAAGACAAAGCATGAGCAGGGGAGGGGCAGAGAGAGAGAGGGAGACACAGAATCCAAAGCAGGCTCCAGGGTATGAGCTGTCAGCACAGGGCTTGATGCGGGGCTTGAACTCACAAACCGTGAGATCATGACCTGAGCCAAAGTCGGACACTTAGCTGACTGAGCCACCCAGGTGACCCTCTGCAGCCCGTCTTTGCAGCTGTGGACAAAAACTACCTAAAAGCAGATCTTGATTATGGAGAATGAGCAACTAAGGACATCCGGAAGGAGGGCTTGCAGACTGCTAACCAGGGATCCCCGAGGTCACAGCGCAGAGACGTGGACCTAGGAAGAGCATCAGCACGTTGTTACGGGCTCTGGACCATGGGGAAGGGCAGGTGAAAGGTGGCTCAAGGACTGGCTCTGGCTGAGCAGGCCTGGACTCCTCTCTCAAAGGGGCCAGAGGGGACAGGGGACTGGAGCATCCTTCCCTGGAGCCAGTGTCCTCCCCAGCCTTAACCAACTGCTTGGTGCTGCCGTCCCACTCAGTATCCTTTTCTGCTCTTTGTGGATATGACCTGGGGTGGCAGAATGGACAGTAATCAAGTGATCAAAGGGTCTTTCTACTCTTTTCAGCAGTGATGGAGATGAATGAGGGGAAACTGAGGCAGAGAGAGGGAGAACTTTGTCCCTGGACCAACCCCTCCCTGACAAGACTGTGGCTGGAGGTTTACATCTTGGAGCTCAGGCAGCCTCAGGAGGTAGAGAACTTGGCTCCCGTGGCCCTGGCCTATGAATCTAGCCTTGACTTCAGAACTGTCTAACCCTTTGCCCTGTGGGGGTGGTGGCTTCCCGTAGGAGCATCCCAAGGGGCTCCTGCTGTACCAATCACAGCCTCACCCTTTAGCCTGAGCCGGGTGTCTCTCATTGTCCCTGATTCTCCCTGGGCCTCTGAGCTTGGCCAGACCAATCCTGACCCTAGGAAATCTAGGGACCAATGACCAGGACCCAGTCTTTTCCCTCCCCATCCAACCACCCCCACCTAGCAGTGAACAGCAAGGTAGGAAAGCAGAGCAGGCTCAGGACATGGAGGGTAGATTTCACACTTTAAGTCTTTCCAGCCCCAGGCGAGCTTCTGAGCCTTGGCTGAGCTAACTACTCATCTGCTCTCTGGGATGTTTCTGCCTTGGGAGGCAAATGGAAGGGAAGGGGCCGAACTCTTTCTGGGAGTCATAACTCTCCATTTAAAGGGCCTCAAGCATGTTTATGTAAAGATCCACAAAACTATTTGGAGGCTTTGTCTCCATTTCCTTTCAAAGAGAGGCCATTTTGGGCACAGAAACTGAAGCTACCCCAAAAGGCCAGAGATGCCCGGCTGGGTCTTACCCTAAGGGGGTGATGCAGCAGCTGAATAAAATATTTGGGGAAGAACTGCTTGAGGTGAGCATGGAGACTGAAAGTAAAATTAACCATCTTTCCCCACCCTTACCCCTCCCTTCAACCCTATGCTAGTTATTCCAAGATCATGGGAAGATGAAGGAACAACAGCTCTCACCCTGCATTTGTGGGTCAGGTTGGAAAGTGGAGGAGGGAGGTAAGAGGTAGGAGATGTCTAGAGAAGGACTGGAGGAAGAATCGGAAGAACCCTGTGGAGTCTCGTTAATGATTCAGGCTCTGAAGTTAGAGAGATGTGGGTTCAAATCCTAGCCATGGAGTAAGCTTCCTTTTCCACATCTGTGAAATGGATTATCTACCTTATAGAAAGCCTGGGGGCTTAGCTGAGGTCGTATACTTAAAAATTCAAGTGCCAGCAGCGAGTATTTGATGTTGTTATTAATTGAGACATAAAGCTTGCTCTAGACCTGAAACCACATAAAGTACATAGATGGCGCATTCAGGAAGAAGGTTCTGCGTTGAGGGCACTGGTAGGTTTGCTGGGAAGACATGAGGAGCTGGTCTTGAGGTCTTAGGCCCTGGGGGAGGCAGTGCTCAGAACTGTCACACGGAGAAAGGCCAGAGGACCTGAGACTTCTCTTGCTTTTCAGTTGCCCATCAAAACTTGCTTTGATGACAGTTGTTCACATGTAAGTCAGAATTTAAGCTAATGCGTTATGCCTCCGGGGCCACATGCATGTGAACTCCTTGGTCTTCTGTTTGATTTTTTTTTTTTTTTGGTGGAAATAAAGAGCTGGTTAATTATTAAAGAAACATAAAGTAGGGAAATCATAAGTTGGGAAGAATAAGTGGGGAAGATACTTGAAGGGAAGGAGCATTCCTTCATTGAATGCTCTACTGCTCTGAAGGTGGTAGGGTTTGTAAGACCTGAGACCAAAAGATGATAGATCCAGATGCCCCAAAACAGGAACAGCACCTGTCTGGTCTTATTAAAGGTTGTAACGATGGGGATTAGTGAGATGGCCCTCGAGGAAGACTGGAGAAATCAGGCGNAAAAGATGATAGATCCAGATGCCCCAAAACAGGAACAGCACCTGTCTGGTCTTATTAAAGGTTATAACGATGGGGATTAGTGAGATGGCCCTCGAAGACTGGAGAAATCAGGCGGACTCCCTCCCCATTACTACACATCACTTTTCCTCTCTTAACCTGGTATCCTCCTACCCCGTTTCATTGTGTCTTTTTTTAAAATTTTTTAATGTTTTATTTATTTTTAAGAGACAGAGACAGAGCCTGAGCAGGAGAAGGACAGAGAGAGATGGAGACACAGAATCCCAAGCAGGCCTCAGGCTCCGAGCTGTCAGCACAGAGCCCGTCGCTAGGCTCAGCTCAAAAAACATTGAGATCATGACCTGAGCGGAAAATCGGATGCCTGACCCACTGAGCCACCCAGGTGCCCCTGTTGTGTTTCTTATCCAATTTTCTAACCAGCAGCTTTAAAGTTACTGTGTAAATATTTTTCAAATCTCATTAGGCGGCAGATCCTTTTCTCTGCCCACTGAGTGAGCATTGGGTTGACATTTCTCAGGGCCTCTGGTGCTCTCGTCCGGCCTCCTCACCCCTGAGCTCGGAGAATAAGCATACGCCTGCAGCAAATACAGACCTCTGCCGACTCAAGCCTGCAGACAGCTCTATGTGAGGCAGAAAGAAAGGAGGTTGCTTGTTTCCTTTTAGGCTTTCCTTCCTAATGAGTGAACACTGGGGGCAGGCCAGAGAATTGTAAGGGGTTGAAGGAAAAGTCACAAGAAGAAACTTTGCTACCTCGTAGTCAAATAGCATTTCTACCGGGCACATTTCTGATCCATGTTGCTTTCATATCCACACGCTGCTGTAACAGAGCACCACAACCTGGGAACGCAACAGGAATGCGTTCTCTCATAGTTCTGGAGGCCACAAATGTGAAATCGAGGCGTCAGCAGGACCAGGCTCCCTCTGAGACTCTGGGTAGAGCCCTTCCTTGCTTCTTCCTGCTTTCTGATGGCCGCCAACAATCCTTGGTGTCCTTGGTGTCCTTGGTGTCAGCGTGTAGCTTCATTGCTTCAGTCTCTGACCGGTCATCACACGGCCTTCTTCCCTGGGGGTATCTCTGTGTGTTTTTTTCTTATAAAATCACCAGTTGTTGGATTTAGGGTCCTTCCCAATCCAGAATGACCTCATCTAAGCTAGTTACATCTGCAGACACTATCCACATAAGGTCACATTCTGAAGTTCTAGATGGACATATATTTTGGGGGAGACCCTACAATATGAGATTGCAATTCTACTCCCAGAGATCTTGTCTTTAACTATCCACTTTGGGACAGGTATTCAGCTATGGGTCATTAGACTGTACCAACCCCGCACCTCCCTTCTACCATCTCTGCCTCCAACAACTCAGTGGTGGAAACTTCCACCCCAGTCTTGCAGGTCCAATTCAAATATACTTACTGCAGATCGAATCTTTTAAGTTAGCTTCCCCTCGAAACAGACCCTGAAACAAAGATTTGATGACAGGTAGTATAATTGGAAGACCACCCCAGGAAGTACCTGTATGGGACTGGGGACAGGAAGGACAGGGTGTCAACAGAGGGATCGCCATTAATCAGGAAGTTGTGGGCCACTGGAATTCACTTCCTTTGGGAACCTCCAGAAGACTGTGTAGAGCAACCTCAGAATTGTTACAACCAAGGGGTGAGGAAGTTAAGATATCTGTGATGCCCTGACTTCTGTCTGTCATTAGTTGAGGACTGCTCCCAGGAGCACTGACTCACCTCACTGCAAGACTGCTTGGTGCACAGGCTGAGCATATGTGTTACCAGAGAAAGCCCTAAGGCAGAGTCACAAATGCTGCCAGGAAGCAGCCAGCGTGTCAAGGGGCTCCGGACACAGGCACCAACTGTATCTGCCACAACCAGGAAGATGTCGATTTCTTCCTAGGGTTTTCCAGATTCCTGTTTCATAGTAGGTGCTTAATAAATATTTCTTGGATTGAATTGGCACAGGTCATTTGAATAAAGGAATAAAGAGCGAAGAGCATTCACTCAGTTACTAAGCATTGATTTATTAAGCATTTACCACATTCCATGCACTGCCCTAGACCTTGAGCGTGCCAGCCTTGTGTAATTTTGAGCTTGGTACAGAATTATTACCCTTAACAACCATCTACCCAGTCCCGGCCTTCATCCATTACAATCAGCCAACAACCTTGAGGTCTTCCAGAAGAACTGACCTTGGCTGAATCAGCAAATACAAGTTCTGTGTGTCTCTGATGGTCAAAATTCTTTGTAGCACCTGGGGATAAAGCTCTTCTTCTATATGCTCCCTCATTAAACTCTTATTCTTGTCAGTCCTCAGACTCACAGAGCAGAAAAGTCCCATCTGGAATGGGTCATCTCGACCAGCTGTGAGAAACAAGTCCCACACATTTGCTGGCCTCTGTCCCAGATTTTCACCAGTTTGGGAAGTTAACTTGGTGACTCTGAGCCTCACTCCTGGGTAGACACAAAAGAAAATGTTGGTACTTTATGATCTTATCCATCCATGATCCCTATGTCCCAAACCATTTCAGACCAATGGGGCTTAATGCTCTTCTTAATGAGATGTGCAAAAACTCCCCCCGTCACCCCACCCCTTATTCTCTCAGGGCCTCTGTAATATAGTTTCTGCTGTCGTTTTGGAGTGAGCCAAGCCCACAGTTCAGACAATGCCAGAAACACCGCTTCTCCTAATAGCAGAACAGGCTAGTGAGCAGCATTCCCCAAGGTCAGGCTTGTCAGAGCCCAGAGCCAACTCAGGCAGCGGGCCCTGCCTCAGGTCAAGCCCTGCTCTGTCCCTGCATACTGAGGAGCTAGCTCAGTATGTCCCCCTGCCTCCCTCGGTCCCTTGATGTGTGCTTTTAATATTCATCTCCTTCTCCCTCTCTTGATGTGAATTAAAAGAGCAACTTGCCAGGCAAACAAGAGGAAAATAACAGATTGCTGCTGTTCATTAAAGCTTCAGCTCAATAGAGTCTGATAAGAGCTGTGAGATTGGTTCTTCGCCCAGTTGGGGGAGGGGGGGCACAATAATTACAGTTCCTCGGATCTGCTATGAGCTCCGGGGATTCTGTGGATGGAAATGCATGTCTCCTCCTGAAGCTCTCGTGTCTGGTGGAACCCCAGAGTTTAGGCTTATCTCTCTCATTTTCCTGACGGAGAATCTTAGAGATTTCACTTTACCTTTTTGGGTTTCATGTTGTTTCTTCACCTAGAAAGGGATGGGAGAAAACAAAGACTAATAGCCTCCTGTAAGTGGTAAGGCTAAATAAACGAATAAATCTGAAAGCATTTTGGAAGAATCTTCTTCTATATTTTGTCTGTCTCTTTTCCATCAGCATTTAAAACTACTTAAACAACTTTCATCTGAAACAAACAGAGCCCCCCTGTAACCACAGGCCCCACGTTAGCTATCACCTAGTTCTCTCCTCCCCTTTGGAGTCAAATGTCACGACATGTCTACATTTATCTTTATGTCCTCACCTCCCACCTCCACCTCTCAGCGCCCTACAATCTGGCTTCCGCCCATCACTCCCCCAAAACCGTCCTCATCACCCAGGTCACTAAATCCAGTGAATACATTTTAATTGGATTAAGATGTTCAGATATTAGTTATTACCTAATTCGACCTTTTTGTTTTTCTTCCGGCTGTTTGATTTTTTTCCTGGAGTACTTAACTCTCTTGTCCTGGCATCCAAGCATCACCGTGTCTGCGCTTTCCTCCTCTGTCTCCGCCAGCCCTCCCCAGGCAGCTTCCTCAATGCCCGGTAAATGCCAACGCTTCCCAGGCCCTCTCCTCATCACCAATTACATCATCTGGGAGTAACCTCGGTGTCTCCAGTCTCTACTTCAGCTCACGTCTGTCTCTGGAGTTTGACGGACCCAGCCACTCACTGGATGCTTCCTGTGTCCCTCAAACTCGGCATCACTTTCTCCCACTCCGTGTTTCCCTTTGCTTTTCTAACTCTAGAGAACAGCAATGCTGGGACCCTTCTTCCCAAGCCAGGGCATGGTTACAGATTTCTCTCTCCCTGACTCCTTATCAGAGCCTAGGTCCAGCCATTCTTCCTCCACTCCATCACCTTCTTTCCTCCACCACGAAATCCGGCCCCGCTGAAGGCCGCCCCTCTTATTTATTTGCCCAAATGGCTACACCAGTCTCCAAAATGACCTCACTGCCCCAGCCTTACCATCTCCCTATCTCTTCTCCACAGTGCTCCCAGAACCATCTTTCTAAAGTCCAAAACTGATTGTGACACTCCCTTCAAATAATTCCATGAGCCTCCATGGCCATCAGGATAAAGTCCAGACTCATGAGCATGGAGGCCCTTCCTGCTCTCCTTCCTGCACTTCACCCCTGGGGTCTGCGCTCTGCATTCACCGTCCCCCAAGTATACAATGCACACCCGCAGGTGCACTCTCTCGTTTAAGCCACTGCACCTGTTCTGCAGTCTTCCAGGAGCAACTTCTCCCTCTTGCCCTTATTTCCATGGTCCGGCACACTACTTCCTGTCCTTCCACACCCAATGTAGTACCATCTTTTTAGGAATCCACAGTTGGGTTGGAATCCCGAAAGCTCCTCAGCATCCCCATGGCCCTCTCCTCGTGACACTATAGCCACCTGTTTACTCGTGTGTCTCCAGCACTGAAAACTCACTGAGGTCATGGCTGTGCTCTTGTCATCAGCACCTGGTCTGACGCTTGATGTGATACAGCCCCTTAATACACACTGGCTCAAATACAGAACACACAGCATGCTGACGACAGATCATTGTCACTGCATAACAAGCCGGGAAAGACCCCATTTTTCCTATTTGGTTGAAAGAAAGGTTGTGGCACCAGAAAATTAGGTAGTATTTCTAGCAAGACTCCTACTCTGCAGGGTCTAAGTAGACACCATGGCTATTTTCATAGTCCCGGAGCACAGGCTCGCTTCGTTTCCTATTCTAAAGCCCACACCCCTCGCTGAATATGCTGTTTCTCCTCCCTGGATGGGTAGGATTATCTCACTTGCATATGCTTGTTTTTCTATCTTTATATGTTTATATCGAGCATGTATGATTTTTAATAAGAAGCAACATAAGTAACTTCATTTGGGTCTACAAATTCATTGGGGGTTCAATGGTACCATGGAGTATTGCTGATAAGCAGGAGCTGAGTGATGGTACTTTCGAAAGGAGATCACAGCTGGGAACATGGAGGGAACAACGACATAGGGATCGTCCAGTTTAGTGCTGTGCACAGGCACGGACCACCGGCCGGACACAAGATGCTCCTGCAGCTGCTGCAGGAAATAAAAGTGTGAGCAAGGCATGGGGCCCAACCCCCAGCGTGGGAGAAACGTCTTGTGGGGAAACTTTTATCAAGTGCTGGAACATGGCAGGCAGCATGCTGGGTGCTTTGCTGATGCAACTTCTTACAATCTTCACAACTACCCTGTGAGGTAGAGGCATCTTAATCCTGTGTGTGCAGATGGGGAAACTGAGGCACACAGGTTTTTGTTTTTATTTTTTATTTTTATTTTTTTAGCATTTATTGATTTTTGAGAGACAGAGAGACAGAGTGTGAGCGGGGGAGGGGCAGAGATAGAGTGGCACAGAATCTGAAGCAGGCTCCAGGCTCCGAGCTGTCAGCACACAGCCCAACGCGGGGCTCAAACTCAAGAACCGTGAGATCATGACCTGAGTGGAAGTTGGATGTTTAATTGACTGAGCCACCCACGTGCCCCATGTTTTTGTTTTTTTAATTGCCCCGAAATCACAATTGGTAAGGCAGGATTTAAACCCAGATGTCTCATTCTTTCCTCTTTGCACTACATAAAACTGGCTTTGATAAATATCTCATGAGGCAGGTATGAGCTCAACAGGGCTTCTAATTGCAGGTCAGAAAGTCCCATGTGGGCCAGCCTTGAAAAAGGGGCTGCCGCAATGGGAGAAAGGGCATAATATAAGCCTCAGGGAGAGGCAGAGCCCTTGGCAAATACTACGCAGACAGCATAGGAGTAGAGCCAAAGGCAGCCATGGCCTAGATAGGGTCCGGGAGTCGGGGGTGGATCGGACTTCTAAGCCTGTTGTGTGTAGGTGCTAGCAGAGCAGTGGAGAGAGCTGACCAGAACCAAGCGTTCCCGGGCTGAGGAGGGAAAACAGAAACGAGTGTCAGAGAGAGGACACTCCAGGTGTCAGTTGCTGACTGACGACAGAGATCAGGCAGGACAAGCAGAAAGCAGCAGGGGCACAGGCAGCAAGGTGCTGAGTGGGGTCCTTGTCAAAGATCTGTGCTCCTGTGGGCCTGGCCTTCTAAGTGACGGGAAGAGCATTCCGGCCAGAAGGAAGAGCGTGAGTGAAGCATATTAAAACCTGGAACAGCTGGTGATTTGTTAACAAGAAACAGAAATGTTAGGTGTCGTGGAGTGTTTTAAGAGCTGTGAGAAGAAAGACCAGAGTTTCATGAGAGTTCCTTTCTCAACTCCCCACCCATGGCCATTGTCATCAATGTCTTAGAAAGGGTTGCTAAGTGTGTGGGGTGGGGACCAAGACTCGTGTTCTTTGGAGGCGCCTGGGTGGCTCAGTTGGCTAAGCGTCCAGGCTCAGGATCAGGATATGATGTCGCAGTTCGTGAGTCTGAGTGCCTCATGAGTTCGAGTGCCATGTCAGGCTCTGTGCTGACAGCTCGGAGCCTGGAGCCTGCTTCAGATCCTGTGTCTCCCTCTCTCTCTGCCCCTCCCCACCTCATGCTCTGCCTCTCTCTCTCTCAAAAATAATTAAACATTAAAAAAAAAAAGAGTTGTGTTTATCAAAGGATTGATGACTCCTCCCAGCTTTTTGTAGCCTCAACACTATCTTTTGGCACTGGCCATTCAAACACAGTGCTGTGTACTTTGCAGGGCCCCGGGCAGAAGGACAAAGCAGGCCCCCTTGTTCAAAACCCAGGGGGGAAAATGCTATTACAGGTCACTACGATTTAAAATTTTCCTTTCTTCCATTATCTCCCTTTTGACTTGTCATGGTGTTCTCTATTTGCTACTTAACGTCATTCTAAGTAAAGAAAATTTTAAAATGTTAACTCTCAGTATGGACTTTCCATTCTTCTTGATATTGTATAATGTCAGTTTCAAATGAAACTGTAAGCACATTTAATTCATCTGTGGAATTGTTGAAATTACACCCGTTTGTATTTGCTAGCTCTTCATGCATATGTATTTCATTACTACCAGAACAGTAGGAACATTACACAAAATGAAGTTAACGGTTTCATTTTACTTCTTGATAATGTGCACATTCTGTCAGTACTCTGCCATCAGCTTGCTGATGAGCAAGAAAGGAAAAGGAGCTATGCGTTGTCCTGTCCTTTCTCGCCTTCCGCATCATCGTTTTCAGTGATTCATTGATACAGGGAAACAACATGAGCAAGAAAGGATATGATAGGGTCCCTTGGTCATCTGTGTTTCTTAGAACACTGCTGCTGTCTTTTCACACAGGAAAGCAAGTCTTGGTTCATGTCCTTAGTCACATATGCAACATGTGCACCTTCTACTCTCTGTGAGTCCCTTGGAACTCCACATATTGTGGTTCCATGGGAATTATGTGCTTGCGGGACACCACAAATGCTAAACGCAAATGGGTAGGCAAGGAACAGAAGCAGACACTCCTGTTGCACACATCTTTGCTCACACACATGCCCTATCATCCATCAGGCTTTATGCACAGACCACGAGTTGGAAGATAGAATTATTAGGAATTTCAAGATGGCGCAACAGAGCATTACACCAAGCATGGGCCCTCTGATGGCAGGGACCTGTGTGACTGGGCAGGTTGTGTCTCCATGAAGCCAGCCCCGCTCCCAGGGGTCACGCTGTGGCAGATACACACAGTCAGGCCTGGACAACCACCTGAGTCCATCTGCCCTGGGACTGCCTCCTCCTTGCTCCTGGACTTTCCCTCTTCCTTGAGCATATCCTGGTTCTCAGTCTCTGGCTCTTTAACTTTGGTTTTCAGTCTGTGTTTCTGGCCATTAGGATGTGGGGACTTATTCTAACACCTCTCTCTAGGAAGCTGGCTCTCTGCTTGACTCTTGGTTCCCAGTGTGGGCATCTCCTTCAGCGTCAGCAAAGAGGACCCTTCCTTCCACTTCTGCCCAACAGGACCCATCAGCCATGCCAACCTTCACCTCACCTCAGCACCACCACCTCCCCGTTGGGGCAGAATTCAGATGTCACTGTCCGGTATTCAGGAGAACACATGCACACACCCTGTTTCATTGTCTTTCCATCTGCATCACTTTTCTAGAATCACACTTTTAAAGATCATATTGCAAATCCAACAACTGTTTACATCCTATTTCCTTGATGCCTTGGGACAGTTGCTACTATCCGCTAGTCTTTTTCCTCTCAAAATCCTCTCCTTTGGCTTCTGTTGCACTGAACTATTCTTACTCCCCCATTTCCGTAAGCACACTTTTGTAGTGTATCTTCTCTCCTTTGCTCCTAGCTGTAGGTTTCGCTCCAGACGCAGGCCTTTGCCAACAGTTCTTGCCCACTTTCTCAATGCCCGCCTTCTCTCAGCCCCTGGCTGACAGTCCCCAGGCCTGCATCTTCCAGGCTGACTCCCTCCTGTGGCTTCAACCTCAAGCCCCTTTCCCCCTGTGGGTCTCAGTGCCCCCCATCTGAAGTGGGGAGTCTGGACTGAATGGTCTTGTCTTACACCCCCAAGCTAAACAATGTCTCAGTCTCACCGAGGGACTCCCCATCCCAGTTACCCTAATTCCACTGAAACCTCCTCGAACAGAGAACACCAACGTTCAATTCAAGTTCCCTTTTGTGGTTCTCACTATCCAAGAAGTTTAAGGAAGAGGGTTTCTTTTACATTAGGATCTGAGACCACAGCCTTGGGTCCTTGGTGAGGTTTTTACTCATGCCACAATTCAGAATAAAGAACACCCAACAGTGGGCGGAAATCTCAGTCACAACATATATCCCAGGAGGCAGAGTTCAGTTCTGTAGCTTAATCCAGTTTGACACATTTAGTCAATAAGACTGTGTTTATATGATTGACCCTTGAACAACACAGGTTTGACCTGCACAGGTCAACTTACATGTGGATTTTTTCAATATACACAGCACAGTACTGTAAATGTATTTTCTCTTAAGAGTTTCTTAACCTTTTCTTTACTCTGGCTTACTTTATTGTAAGAATATAGTATAGAGGATATATCGCACACAAAATATGTGTTAAGTGGCTGTTTATATTACTACTAAGGCTCTGGGCCAACAGTAGGCGATTAGTAGTTAAGTTTTGGGGACGAGGAGGGGTCACAGTTATACATGGAGTGTCTACTTGCACAGAGGGGGATCGGTGCCCCTACCTCTGCGTTGTTCAAGAGTCAACTATACTTAACCTCTTGGAGTCCAAGTTTTCTGTTAAACGGGATTCCCAAGATTGAGGGAGTGATTAGGTTGGAGAATAATGGTGAAGTATTTTAGGGCACAGTGCTTCTAAAGCCAAGTGGTGTTAAGCCCCCCGTTATCTATGCTCCCCAGGTTTTCTCCTGACCCAGGATGGAGTCTGCTTGTGTGGCTCTTAAGATGTTTCATGCCGGTCCGCCTTATCTCTGCGGCCAGAATGGAGGTCCTTCGAAGGTATGGGCCATGATTCATGGTCTTTGCGACCCCGGTCAGGGCATACACCAGGGACTCGGCGGATATTCATGTAGTCAAAAGAACACTGCGGCTGTGGCATGGCTGTATTGGGGTGGCAGGGGTGTCTGGGGAGCTTCCCCCTTGGGCAGTGTTTTTCTGATGTTTGGATAAATTTCCACTTCCTGACTACTTGCTGACCAGCCCAGGAGTCAGAGGCGGCAGAGGAGTGGGATTGGGCTATGAAGCAGGGAACGTGAGTCAGGGGGTAAAGCATCAGTTCTACGTGTTCTTCATCTTTTGCCTGATTTCAGTTTCCTCCCCGGGCTGGAAGTTCCCCAAATGAACAGCATCTCTCTCTCTTCCTTCTTCTTGGTCCCTCACCAACACATTAATAGGCCAGGCATTGTTCAGGAAGATAAGCCTGTGTTATTTCACACGGTACATAGTTAACAGGAGCCCTGAGGTAAAAGGACCCCTCATATTCATGACCCACATGACAGAAGCCTTCCAGAAGACTGTGTGGCATGGTGGGAAGACTGCAGACTGCCGCTCAGGGCAGTGATTCTAAGACGTGCTCTCCCTGGATGGCTGCCTTCTAGTCCATTTCTGGTTAGTGGTTATGTCAAGGCATAGTTTAGGTGAGAAGGTCCAGTCAGGAAAGTGCCTCCGTGCCCCAAAGTTCTATAGAAGGAACTTAAAAAGGTGGGGGCAGTATTATAGATTGTAGGGGAGTTTAAAAAAGCAAACAGGAGCATTTGGCAGCCCCAAGGCAGTAACTGTAGGAAGCCTCTTTCAACCCTAGGCCGGAGACAGAGGGAGGCCCTGATGTCACCGTATCCCCAGGGCAAGACCACCCTGTGGGAGCTGGAGCTAAGGAGGGGCTGCCCATTGGAGGCTGGGGTCACAGAAAAGATGCAGACTCTCTGTGGTACAGAGCAGAGCAGGGGAAGGGCATTGAAAGATTAGTGTCGACGATAGTACAGGGAAGTTACTTGACCACCCACCCCCCTTATGTCCATCAGCCCCCCACAAGCCACCCCAATAAACAATCTCATTTAAACAAATGCTTCTTGTGTAGTCTCATCATTAAAACTCTGCCAGCCCCTTCTCCCAGTCCAAGTGTCCCCCTGAGTTCCTCTGTAGAAGTTCTAGAGCTGATGGGGCACCTGGGTGGCTCAGTCGGTTGAGTGTCCAACTTTGGCTTGGGTCATGATCTCACGGTTCGTGGGTTCGAGCCCCGCATCGGGCTCTGTGGGGACAGCTAGCTCAGAGGCTGAAGCCTGCTTCAGATTCTGTGTCTCCCTCTCTCTCTGACCCTCCCCTGCTCATGCTGTCTCTGTCTCTCTCTCAAAAAGAAAAAAAAAAAGAAGTTCTAGAGCTGGTGCCTTCCCTACATCTCCAGCCTCACTCTACTGGCTTAGAAGGTAAGCAGGATGATAATGCCTCAGGGCTCCCAATTTCGCCTCTGCCCCAGACCCCTTCTGGCTCAGCCATCACCGCCTGGTTCTGACAAAGAGCTCAGTTCAGAACACATTTGCCCTGTGGACCTGGACCCGGCCAGTCCATTGCTTTCCACCTGACTTCTGAAGGTCACAGAAGTGGGAGATTTTCAATGACGAGCAGGCTGAGTGTGAGGTTGGGGCAGCTGCCAGGAAATGAAGCTGTAGGCATCGTCCTTCCAGGCTGGGGCACGTCCCTACTGCAGTGATGAATGAGTTCGGCCTCCTCTGGTTGGCACCAACCTGTCAGTCCTTGATAAAGAGCTCACCAAACACTGTGCTCATACGAACAAGGATAAACGGGCTATAGGGTTTCCACTCCCTTTGAAACACACCGGCTGGGAGTAATCTGAACAGGCAAGGTGAGGAGAGAGTCCCTGAAGGACAGCAGTCCCCTATGTGTCCTTCCTGCTGTCTCAGAGGAGCTCGTCTACTCCATTTCCTGAAAGTAATCAGGTCTGGCCATCTCAGCAGGAAGGCATTCTTTGGGGAAGGAATGAAGGGAGCAGTCTGGTGAATTGACCCTCCTCAAGCCCAGAGCAAACACCAGGGGGCGACTCAGATGGAAACAGACTGACCACAGTGGCCTTGAAAGCCACTTGGAGAAGTTGGGTGTGTTTCTGAGAACAAGGGAGTCATCAAGTGCTTTGAAGAGGGGTGTAGGGACCGAAGTCACGTGATAAACACAGTTATTTCCAGAAGAGAAATCCGGTGGTCCCATGCTCCTGGGTGGACTGTAGGGGCTGGAGGTAGAGACTGCAGAAGAAGGTGTTTTGGGAATCCAGCCACATGGCGAAGGGGTCATGGCCAGGAAAGGGATGGTGGGCCTGAGAAGAAAACAGTGAGAGACTGCACATGTCTAGGAAGCGTGGTGGTTTCAAAGATACCAGAAAGGTTTTGAAGTCCATAATTATACTGACTAACAGAAGTGGGAAAGAATCTGGTTCATTCTTCATGTTGGGTGCTAGCCCTGCTGGGTTTCCATTGGCAGTGTTATCTAAGTACACGTTCACCTCAGGGACGGGACTCTAACTTAAGAGGACAGAACTAAAGAAAAAGGTTTCCCAGTCTTCGAGGGGACAGTTGATGCTATGATCTTCTTAATGAAGGCGTGATGGGGGGGAAATTAACCTGGTCTGGTCCCCAGCAAGAAGAACAGGAAATATCGTCATGTTCTTTGGTTCCTAAGCTGATAAATTCAAGCTACAAAAAGATCCCTGAGATCATTGTTTTCCCCCTTCCAGTCTCTTCCCTTGTGCTATTGATTCATCTCAAGATGTGAGGCACACCATTACTTAGGATTGCTTAAGGGGGAGGCCTCGGCAGGGTGACATGCCCTATTTGGGCCTCCCTGGCATTAAAAAGGAGATTCTTCTTGACACAGCCTGCCAATGTGGCCAGGAGAATGCTTGAAGGGCAAAGCTGGATTCCTGAGAAGTCTCACATGGAATGGATACCTGTGTGTGTGAGTTGACCTCGTGTCATTCCCTCTTAGGCAACAGGGAGGTGCTGTCCAGATGCCATCAGCCACCAGGCAACAGCCCACTTCTTCCCCTTCTTCCCTGGCCGAAATGTTGACAGTCACTGATCACATCTCTGAGTAATCAGATTTCAAGGACAAGAGGGAGAGGATTTTAATCTTATGGGAAGAGAAGAAACCAAACAGATTAAACCCCAAATCCCTCTAGAGGGAACAGCATGTTAAGGAGCTCAAACAGCACTTGAGACTCAAGGAAACTGTTATGCTTAATTTGGGGAAAGGATCCACTAAAAGAAATTGATTTGCTCTCTCTCTTCTGGGTGGTTTGTGGACTTATCGCTAAGTGGGTTGAGTGTGGAGGAATGGGCAACCTCACTAGGATTTTGTAGAAGCAAGGAGACCAGTGCTAAGCAATCTGGAGGCACCCCTGCCTGGCCTGGCTTCTATCAGAGTCTTTCTGGAACAGTCTTCACTTTCATCCCCTTTTCCTGATGGGCAGACTCCTACTCAGCATTCAGCATCCCCTGCAAGCCACAATGCTCCAGTTCAAATCTTTTTTTTATCTTTAAAAAAATTTTTTTAATGTTTATTTATTTTTGAGAGAGAGACAGACAGAACATGAGCAGGGGAGAGGCAGAGAGAGAGAGAGATGCAGACTCCAAAGCAGGCTCCAGGCTCTGAACTGTCAGGACAGAGCCTGACGCGGGACTTGAACCCCCTGACCGTGAGATCATGACCTGAGCCAAAGTCAGATGCTTAACAACTGAACCACCTAGGCGCCCCTGCTCCAGTTCAAATCTAAGCCCTACTTGTTAATGGGTCTGACTCCCCAGCCAGACTCCGAGTCCCCATAAGGAACTGACTACATCGTGTTCTTCTTTGAATCCCCTGGAGGCAGCACAGTGCCTCACATCTGGAGGGTTCTTACTAAATACCTAATGACAGAGTGACTAGGAAGCTGAAAGCCTCAGCACTAGAATCAGGCTGTCTGGATTTGAATCCTGATCCTACCATATACTGACTGTGTGACCTTGGCCAGGTGTCATAACCTCTCTGTGCCTCAGTTTCTTCATCTATTAGATGGGATACTAAAACACTTACCTCGTAGGGTAGAAATGGGGGTGACGTGAGTTCACGTATGTATAATGTTTAGGACAGTGGCAAAAAAAAAATACCAAAGTGATTGGCACAGAGCGGGTGCTCAATAAAAGTTAGCTACTATTACTTTTAGCACTTTCCCTGGCACCTCCCATAGATTAACAGCTGTCTTTTTTCAAAGCGATGCACATTAAACAAAATATGTTTGTTAATCATTTCTCTCCAATTCCACGGCTTGTGAGGAATTTGCCATTAGATGAATTAATGATCACGCAAACAAATTATAATTCAGGATTTCCTACAGTAATTTGGCCCAGACAGAAGATGGACTCTGGAAAGCCAAATTGGCTCATTTATCTCCGCTCCAGGAAGGCCCCACAGTAAAGGGAATCATTCACCAAGAAACGCCATCGATAGGGGAATTTGTTTTCAAACAACAGTAATTGGACTATTTTTCAACCTCAGCTTCAGGTGATGCATTTTTATTTTGTCTCAGGCTGCCAAAGAGGAGGAGGTTTTAGAAAGTAGTGTGGGAAGTGGCAGAAAGCAAACATTATGGGATGTGCGGGAAGCCCACCAGAAGCGAGGGGTGAGCCGCCAGATCTAGGTCACGGCCGAGCTACCACCAGCAGCAGCCTTTAGTTCCAGGAGTTTAGAGCCAAGGGTGCAAGGAAAGTTGAGCTATCCCAGAATAAGAGAACGCGACTCAGGGTCCATGCCACGCCACCAGCGGACACATTCATACAAGCAGCTCAAGGTCAGGGACCAAGTACGTTCTCTGTGTCTCCTGTTGAAATAATTATAAAAGCTCATGCCAAACATTATACCAAGCACGAAGCATAGATTGCCTCATTCTGTCCTCACACAAACAAACAAACAAACAAACAAAACCCTAGGAGGCAGATTCCAAGCCCTGTTTACAGAAGAGACCACTGAATCACAGCGACTTGCCCTTGGAACAGTGCTAATCAGGCTTTGAAACTAGAGAATATGATCTTGGGACTTGTGTGTTTACACACTAAACTTGCTACTTTGTACAGGACATACTATACAAACATCAGCTACTTAAAAATTGCTTTGTTTGGTGGATCAAGGAAGGGATGAGGCTACTGTAGGATGGGATCTAGAACTCATCCCTAGAATCTCTTCTTACTGGGCCCTGGACTCCATGAATAGATAACTATAGTGACCTAAGTCTCTGGCTTTTCCAGACCTTATTTTAGATGATTAAAACAATCCTTTGGCTTAGGGTGCCCTTGGACTATAGACCCAACCTGAATCTGCCCTTGGCTCGGTTCCCTAGCATGGGGGTAGTGGCTCCAGAAGGCCAGGGAATGCCTGTGGCTTGTCATCTGGAGTTTCACAGTGACACACGTTCTAGACTGCAAATCCATCTAGCAGCCATGACGTCCTTTACCTTGGGGCTCCTGGATCTCCTCTGTCTAATATGCCACCATTTTTTGAGAAAGCCAGAGAACCCTTAATCTGCTCTGAGAAGCTGTGTTTCGCCTTTGCTTACTGGGAACAAGAACAATGACTTTCAAGTCATTTCAAGTTAATCTTCAGAGACATAATCGCCGACAGAGCCTGAGTGGGCCAAGTAGAAAGTAGGTCATTAGGACCCAGAAGCCCGGGCTAGAATCGGCCGCTCTGACAGATAACCTGACAACAGAAAAGCCGTAGGTTTCCTGATGAGAAATGAAGACTCACCCCAGCTCCCCCTGCCTCCTGCATCATGAGCAGCTGTGCTGCGGATGGGCCTGTGCCAGGGATGCCCCGCTCCCCTGCCCCAGCCCACCGTGAACCAGCATCCCATCTCTCCAGCATGTTGGGAAGGGGTGGGCAAGCCCCTCTGCCATGCTGGAAATTCGCTAGCCGGAGAATCACAGCTTTGTATCAGCCCCATCTTCCAGGGCTGCCCAGATTTGTCCCTGATTACATTCCAGCAGTTGGATACAATCTCTTTGCTCGGCACTGAAAATGATTTGGGGGGAAATAAACAGTAGGATTTGCGACGTTAATATTCTCTGCAGCCCGCAGGGTGTGGGAGGCATACTAAGCACTGACGAAAGCTTGTCCACCCAGAATCAGGAGATGATCTTGGGCTCTAAAGGGTGAGAATGAGCCGGTGTGGTCTAAAAGGGAAGAAACCCCCTCAGCTCACAGCCACCTAACCTCCTCCCTCCATTTTGATTCTGAAGCTGGCCAGAGAGAAGGAGCCGGTCTTGGGAGTGGGGTCCTGGGGTCTGCTAGTGATGGAGCCCTAAGCCTCAGACTGGCGTGTGCGCCAACGGCTCGGCGCCACAGAAGAAGTGTTTCCAGGCTGATTCCAGGCTCAGTGGTATTAAGATTGGCCATTTACTAAATATCTACCATGAATCAGGCACTGTGTTAAATCCTTCACACATATTTAATTTTTTTTAATGTTTTTTATTTCTAGGAGGAGAGAGAGACAGAGAGAGAGAGAGAGAGAGAGAGAGAGAGAGAGAGCGTGAGCAGGGGGGTCAGAGAGAGAGAGAGTCACAGACTGAAACAGCCTCCAGGCTCTGAGCTGGCAGTCGGCACAGAGCCCGACGCGGGGCTCAAACCCACGAACCGCAAGATCATGACCTAAGCGAAAGTCAGATGCTTAACCGACTAAGCCACCCAGGCGCCCCACACATATTTAATTTTAAAGCTACATGAATTACAAAATAAGTCCATGCTCATTATTTTTAAAGTAATACAGAGGAGCAAGAGGAAAATATAAATATGCTGGGATCCTATCTCCCAAAGATAATCACCCTCGGCGTTTTGGCATATATACCAAACAGCAACCCTGTGAGGTATAGATATTATTTTGCATTTTGTAATTGAGGAAATTGAGGCCTAGAGAGGTCAAGTATCTAGATAAAAGCCATTGTGCAGGTAGAGTCAGGATTTGAACTCAGGTTCCTTCATTTGATAAATCTTTATTGAGAACATAAGCACTGTTCTGAGAAATGAGATTACAGGTCTGTAAGGAATAAGGCAAAGGTTTTGATACCACAAAACTTCAGTCCAGTGGGAGAGCAAATCAACACTTATTTGTGTCAAAAATGGCAAGTGCCATGAAGAAAATAAAAGTAAAGCAATTTCATGTTAGTGACTATCATGGGGTAGGTAGTAACATGGAATGGATCGAAGAATGATTTTTTTTTGAGGAAATATTGTAATTTTTAAACACTAAAACAGAGTTTACTGTGTGTGTGTGTGTGTGTGTTTAAACAAATGTTAATGCATTTAAACCTCAAAAAATCCTGTGGTATAGGAATGGTTATCATGCTTATCTCAGGTGAGGAGATTGGGGCACAGAGAGGGTAGGTAATGTTTCCAAGGTCACACAGCTAGGAAGTGGTGAAGCCCAAGATTTAGATCCAAGGTGTTTGGGTTCTCAAGTCTTGCTTGTCACCATTACCCTCCACTGCCTCAGGCCTGGGATCTGAATACTAATGCATCATCCACGCAAAGATCTGGAAAGAATACTCAAACAGAAGGGACAGCAGAGCCAAAACACTGAAGTGAGAATGTGCTCTGCTTGCCTGAGTGTCAGAAGGAATGCCATTAGCCTGTCAAGCTAGGTCACACGCGGCTTCATACACCAGAGGAAAGCCTTTGGATTTTGTCTTCAGTGTCATAGAAAGAGATTGGAGATTTTCAGCAGAGAAATAACTTGATCAAATTTGCATTTTAAAGAGATTCCTTTGCCTGTTGAATAGAGAACAGAATTTAAGGAGTCAAATCAGAGAGGAACCAGGGACTAGGTAGCGGTCCAGACTAAAGATGAAAATGGCTTGCACTGTGACAGTAGCCAAAGAAATTGAGAGAAATGAGGGTGCGGGGGGGGTGGGAACTGGACCATCCAGAGTTATACTTTTTCCATGTAAAGCTCACTGCCTTCGAGAAAAGCATTTTGGCAAAAGCTCTTTGCTAAGCAAGGGACTGTCTTGTACTGTTGGATGGGAGGCATAAGAAGGGTAGAGCCAGTCCTCGGTAAGTCATGAGCTGGAATCAGTGATGGAGTTTATTACAAGGGTACAGAACATAATAACACTCATCACTTAGTGAGGAGCTGACGTGTTCCGGGCTCCATTCGAACTTCTTGCCATATGCTAACTCATCAAATCCCCACAACTAGCTGACGAGGAAGGTGTTCTCATTAAACCCACTTTACAGACAGGTCAAGTCGAACTACTCAAGGCCACAGTGCTGGTGCGTGGCAGAGCTGAGCCTTCAGGCCAGGCAGGCTGACTTGGAGACCATGGCTGTTAGCGACCTCACCGACCTGTTTCTGAAAGATGTCTCCTAATCCAACCAACAGCCTAGGGAGCTGCCAGACGGCAGAGTAGCAAGCCCCCAGCAAAGACAGCAAGTCCCTTCCATTGTTTTCTGACAAGAATGGCTTTTGCATTAGGAAAAAAAAAAAAAGGTACAGACAGTGCTTCTTTCAGTGCTGGATCTCACATAAAGCCCATTGGTGCAACCACGGCTCACCCCGCCAGCTCCACATCCACTTTCAGGAAGGAGCAGGGGGCCGTACTGCACGCCGGCTGCATATGAGGCTTTCAGGCTGAGTGTCACGCCGAGGCAAAGGGGACAGTTGGTCAACTTGAACTTAAAAGCGAAAAAACAAAAAAGCTTCCAAACCAATCGGTGTATGATCGTAGATGATGACAATCGTGACCTAACATACCACTTTGAACTAAATTGCTTACTCATCAGAGGCGGCATATTTGCCTGGAGATGACATTTCTGTCTATCAACAGATAAGGGTTGCAAGTGAAAGTAAAATCTTAGTGACTCATAAGAAATACCTTTGAGAAACATACATTTTGGGATAAGTGTGCTTAGCACCAGCCATCTTCCTATTTACATTTTGCCTTAGTTGCCGATGAAAGTCTCCATGTCAATGAGGTATTAGGTTCCTATCCATTATAACTTGTATTGAGCGTGTATGTATTATACTATCAGCATATACTGGGGAAATGATTCAGAGGAGATAGAAACTCATAATGTAACATGAAAATAAACCATATACAGTCATCTATCCAATTCAAGGGATTTTGATTCATGATGCAAAGGTTAATAAGGGCCAAAGAGGGACTTAGCGTGGCTGCTTAGGCTGGTCAGGCCAAGCTTCTCAGAGGAAATGGCATTCCATGTGAACCTTACAGGATGCATGGGAATTACGTTAGAGAGAGGGAAGAGAGAGACTACCAGGTTGCAAAAACACAAGCCATGTTCCTGGAATGATGACAAAATGACCTGAACAGAGTAAGAAGTGGGTTTTTATGGGCTAAACTGTGCTCCCTCAAAATCTGTATGTTGGAACCCTAACCCTCAAAAAATTTTTAATACCTCAAAATGCGACTTACATTTGGAAATAGGGCTTTAAAAGAGGTGCTTAAGTTAAAATGAGGCAATCAGGGGGAACCTCATTAAAAAAGTAAAACTTGGACATACAAAAGAGGCACCGGGGGTGTGCAGGCACCGAGGAAAGACCATGTGACCACACATGAGAAAGTGGCCACCTGCAAACCAAGACACAAGGCTTTAAGAGAAACCCAACTGGCTGCCATCTTGATGGCAGATTTCTAGCCTCCAGAGCGGTGAGCAAATAAACTACCTTTAAGTTGCCCAGTCTGTGGTATTTTGTTATGGCAGGCTAAGCAAACTAATACATGGACATAAGGAGGTGGGGGAAGAAAAAGGCCAAATTTGCTGATTTGGGCAAGATGGAGGGCCGTTTGGCCTTGCTCCATACCCTCGCTAGATAGATGTCCTACCCATGCATGCTGGCGCAAGATGGTAACTCAGGAAATAAGAGTGCATCCATGTAATAATAAGCTGGCAATTATCCAACTGGCTGCCCAGACTCCAGCACGTGGGAGCAGCTCTGTAGATGTTTCCTGAAATAATGAATAAATTCATGAAGCAGATTCCAGTGAAGATTGCCAATGGCTAGTGATACTAGATTCCCTCCCTTATCCCTTCACCTTCCTTTAATTTTGTCATACCTCTTCTTATCACTTAACTTTACCAAATGTGTACTTTGTGTGTGTGGGTTTGTCTTTCTCTACTAGATTAAAACCTTCATGCGGGTGGGCCTAGACTTTGTTTTGTTCGCCTGGTACTTAAAACAATGGATCCTCAGTAAGTATGTTGATGGACTGGAGTCCATCTATTTAAATAGATCATCTCATTCACTCTTAACAACAGTTTTGCCAGGTAGACAGAGAAGGACTTAGAATAGGGTCCATTTTATAGATGTTGAAACTAAGGTTCTAAGGGTTAAGTGTGCTGAAGCTCACGCAGGTACAAAGGGCCTCAAGTTTAGTTCTTCTTATCCGGTCCTCTTCACTACACCATACTCTGTAACAGCTTTACTGAGTTATTATTTAATAATTCCATTGTGAGTCAATAAAAGAAATAGCTCAACAAAGAATGTCTCTGTATTACCTGCTGAACTGCTATTGAGAACATTATATACTAATGACTCAGAGTCCTTTATATTAAGAACCCAAGGGAATTTAGCGCCAAGAACAATTCTGGGTCTCTTGAAAATTGCTGTTTCCGGGGCGCCTGGGTGGCTTAGTCGGTTGAGCATCCGACTTTTGCTTAGGTCATGATCTCGCGGTTTGTGGGTTCGAGCCCCGCGTTGGGCTCTGTGCTGACTGCCAGCGCAGAACCTGGAGCCTGTTTCAGTCTGTGACTCCCTCTCTCTCTGACCCTCCCCTGCTCACGCTGTCTCTCTCTCTCTCTCCTAGAAATAAATAAAACATTAAAAAAAATTAAAAAAAAAAGAAAATTGCTGTTTCCTCTTATTAGATAGAACCTTATAAATTATGGGATTTCATTTCTTGACTTGGCTGTCAGGAAGCACAGAAATTGAATCAGTGCTTAATTACAGTAATAATCTAATTTCTGGTCCAATTGCAATCTCTCCTCCTATACATGATTCCTGATCTTTATTTCTATTTTAAGCAATCATGTATATGGATGGACAGTTTGGATTATTAGCTATAGCAAATCCTTGTTAAAAATAGCTATGGTGGAAAATACAGAAAACAGGCAATAACTAGCATGAATCAAATGCTTGCCATTTGCCAGGAGCCATCCCTGCCCTTTACATGTATTAACTCATTTCATCACCAAAAAACCCCAAATGTCTATACTGCCAGAGAAGCCAAGTGCAATAATCCAGCATAATGAAAACAATATTCTGCTTTAGGAAAGAATAGAAAATGTGCCTTCTCCTCACTTCCCCTGCCTTCACCCAGATACAGGCCTCCAGCTCCTCCCACCTCGATTATTTTATGCTTTCCCCTAATTAGACTCCCTGCTTCCTCCCTTGCCCCTTTCAGTCTACTTATCAATGAGTGGCTAGGAATACCCCATGAAAACAAGAGTCAGGGGCAGCTCAGTCCTCAAGCATCTGACTTCAGCTCAGGTCATGATCTCACAGTTTGTCAGTTTGAGTCCCACATCGGGTGAGCTCAAGCCTGCTTCAGATAAAAAACACGAGCCCAGGGTGAGCCCTGCTTCTCTCTCTCTCTCTCTCTCTCTCTCTCTGCCCTTTGCTCACTAGTGCTCTCTCTCTCCCCACCAAAAAAAAGAAAAAAAGAGATATGTCACTGCCCAAGACCCTCCAATGGCTTCCTGTGTCACTTAGTCAATGTCAGGGACCTGCCCTGGATGTACAAGGCCCTACAAGGTCCGGCCCCTGTGACATGTAAAATCGCCTCCGTCACGCTCTGGGGCCACCTGAGCCTGCTTGCCCTTCCCTCAATATTGCAGGTGCTTTTTCACTTCGGGTCTTTGCATTTACTATTCTCAAAGCCTGGAATGCTCTTTCTTCAGATAGCTGCGTGCTTTGCTCCCTTGCTGCCTTCAGGGGTCAAACGTCACCTTCTCAGGAAGATGTTCCCTGTTCACTGCTAGCCCCTCCCTCAGCTTTCTTGTTCCGTTTTTCTCCTGCCCACATTTAACTAACATACTATTTCATTTCACTTCTTTATAGTTTATATTGACTATTAACAATGTAGACTCTCCGAAGGCAGGCATTTTTGTCCATCTTGTCCTTTGCTGTGTCCCAATCTACTAGCCCAATGTTTGGTATATAATGGGTACTTTCCGAAATAATGAGTCACCATAGGAGGAGGAAGCACGTTTTGCTACAAACCCACCATATTTTCCAAATATACAAAATGTACAAAATGAAAATATTCATTGTAATTATGAAGCTGTTTTTCCAAACTCCTTCCTTCCGTCCACATACTAACTCTATTAGGTAAACTGAGTTAATGTTCGACTGGTAGCATATGATAGACTATGACTGTCTATGTGATTTAGGTAAGTGCATTTATCAGACACACAGGGCATCTGAGCTGGTCGGACTGGAGCTGTAACACTGCTACTCCGCAAAGCTCCTTTCTCCCCGACAACCCTTCCGAGTTGAGATCTGAGATCTTTTTCTTTTTTAAAAATTTCCCGTGCTGGATTTTCAGCCCTATGACTTCCTCATTCCATAAGTGAAATGAAATCCTTTTCATTTCTCAATACCTATGAGAATTTTCGTTCTGTAACTGAGGAAGGTGGAATAATTAGGGTTGGAGGGACGGGAGCTCGGGGCAGAGGAGGGCATGGATGAAGGCAGGGACCAAGTCTCTGTGTTCATTATCGCACCCCCAGCTCTGGAAGTGCCAGGTACATCGAGGCAATCAGTAAAAAGTGGTTTGTTGAATTGTTCGTGTGGCTTCTTGGTCGGAGTCTGAATACATAGAGCTGGAAAGATGAAGACTTGAAGTCAGAATTTTTTTTCTTGGGAGCTTTTTGAGGCTGAGTAACAGATTCTCCCCACTTTTGCCTAGAGGACTGGCATCTTGGAAAAATCTGAGAGGTGGCGCCCCCCGATGGATCCTGACACCTAAGAGTGAACAGCGACGTAGCGATGCTTCTGTAAGGGGATCCTGGGCAAGTGGAAAGCCTCTCATAGTCCAGGGGCTGGGGGAACACATGATACACCCATTTGGAAAGTCCTAAAAATAATACCCCCTAAAATGGGGGTATTACCCTAAATAATACCCTAAAAATGGGGGTATTTTGAAGGAAACGGAGCATGTAGGCATGTGAGCATCCACAGGCTGGTGAGGCTACTTTGATTTATATGGCATCACAGAATTTAGATTTGGAAGGAGCTTTAGAACTATCTCCACTAGTCATTCCACCCAGAAGTGTGTCTTTCATATTCATGCAAGAACAAAACACATGAGTTCAGCATAATTTATTCTCTTGTTTCTCTCATGTGTTTGTCTTTGAATTTATCCAGAATGTTATAAATCCAACCCCCACCCNGGCCCCATACCTAGCAGCATTGAGAATTGCCTTGTCTCGAACTTCCTGGCTCTTTCTGGAGGTGAGAGCTTTTGTTCCTCTCCACTTAGTGTGTGCCTTGCTGCTGACACTCCTGCCAAGTGTCTTCTTGCAGTTTTAATTGCTAGTCTTGGAGTGGGGCGGCTCTCCTTCCCCTTTAGAAGAAAAAAAGCATTCATTTAATTTCTAACCCAATTAAACCATGAGCTCATGAGCTCATGCTCTGTGGGCCAGAGCAATGGGCTCTGGAGTCATACGCAGAATAGAAATTGCCAACGTTAACATGATTCCCTCTTCCCCATCCAGGAATGACTAACAGGGGGTGAGAGTATGTTTGGGCTCCAGTAGCTTTTTTCAATTAATTAATCAGCAGGTACAAATCCAAAAAAAACAAGCATCTGAAAGTGTTGAGGACTTGCTGGCATTTTGGGGAATGCCGGGGCAATCACTCAGTTCAGAGGAGCTCCTGAAGTTCAGTCCAGTGATTCTGGTGTTGACCCTTACCGATTCACAGACTTTGTAGAGATTTCATGCAGCTTTACAGAGCTACACGGATGATAAATTGGCCTCAAGTCAGCAGATCCAAGTAGAAGGTTACGCCTACTCTGCTCCTGGTGGAAATAGAAGAACTCTCAGGCAGCCTCAGGTTTGGGCTGCGAAATGGCAAGTGGCTACAGAGGCACCTATGAGTGGCAGAGGCGCACTGAGCCAGGAACCCAGAGACGGGGGCTGCTGAGGTGCTTGCCTGCTAGAGCGACTCGAGTCAGTCTCCCGATCCTATGGTCTTCAGTTTCCTTTTCTGTGAAACAAAACGGCTCAAAGATCGCAGTGGCCTTGACTCTGTCTGAGTGTGAATGTCAGTGAATGGCACTTAGGCACTTGCTGGGGTTTGCGCCTCCCTTTTCCTTCAGTCTGCCTCCCCTACTGCTTTCTGTCATGCAAGATGTGAGCATCAGGAAAATGTTTGAGTTCATTACCGAGGCAGCTTATCTTGAGTCCAAGAAATCTGAGAGCCAGGGCTCTGATGGAGATTAGCAATAGGAAAAAAATATGCAGTAAGGTACACGAAATAAAGATGGGTGGTCTGGGGGAGTAAGACAAGAGGGGTAAAGACATCTGTATTTGGTGGAATGGACAAAAATGATAAGAAAGAAGGAAGAAACAATAAGCTAGCCTCCAATAGGAGGGTGAAATAGAATAGGATGTCAAAATTTCCCAAGTCACAAGAATCAGAGCCTAGAAGATATGCCAATGGACTAAAGAGAGGGAATGAGCTCTGTAAGGAGCAATCTAATGCTGCAAACCTGTCACCAGGTCTGTGAGTAATGTAAGGCTCATTTGTGTCTTCCCAAAACTGATTGTGGAGGTTTCTTGAATATCTCCCTCTCCCTTCCTTCCCCTCTCCCTCTCTCTGTCTCACATGCACACACTCACACAGTAGGGACCAGGTGTGTTCTTGAACCCACTGCATGCAGTTTGTACAGGGGATAGTGTGGAACGGTTATACTGACAGGGAAGAAAACACGTGAGGACATATTGTTTAATGGTGAAATTTCCCCTACTCCTTACTATTAGGTACGAAGAACAAAAAAGCAAAGCAATGGCAGAACATATTGTAGAAATTCAACATCTATTTGAATAATGAAAGAGGGAATTCATGGAAGGAATTAATTGAAGAATATGGGAATTAAAAACTCATCTATTTGTGATTTGTTCTGTCCTTTGGTGGAGCAAGTGCCCTGTTCTCTACCAGGCATGTTTTACTATTTTTTTTTGTCCCTGGGACATTTCTAAATTCATTTCTCTGTGAATAACTCCAGTAAGCTCATCTCAAACATTTACACCATCTACTTAGAGCCTCGTGAGGAAATCGAAGGCTTGGAAAAGTACTGTCTAAAGGCTATTTCACTCTGTGTTGCCACCAGCCAGCCTGAAATGCTGAGAAACAAATGTTCTCAATCATTTTGTATAGTTTAGTAGGCTCATTTTCTCACAGCTGTGTGAGATAAAAACAAGTAGCTGATTTTTTCCTGAGTAAACCAAATTCCAATTGCAGAGCCTATACCAGAAAAGAATCCACTGAAATGCACATATTTTTGTTTAGTGTTCTTTGACACGCACAAGTGAAAGACAATATTCCGTTATTTTGTCTTTCTTTCTCTCCCAGGAACAAGACAGCTGTGTGTGTGTGTGTGTGTGTGTGTGTGTGCGTGCGTGCATGCGCACGCACGCACGCGTGCGCGTAAATGACTCCCATATAAAATTATCACAATGTATTGCTGACTAGGGTTCTTTAAGTAAGTCAAGAAATGCAAAAATCAAAGTTCTCCTAACCACGTTAACTTCTCTTTTTGCATAAACATTTCCCATTCTGAGCCTCATTATCGCAGATTCCTATATCTCTTTTCCTGGTTGTCTAAGGATGACTCTGGTTGAGAACAGAGTGTCTGGAAACCTTGCAGAAATGGTCATTGTACCCTCTTAAATGTGTAGACTTTAAAGATAAAGAGAAAACAGGCCAATGTCAAAGCCAACCCTCTCTGTAGACGATATACACAAGGTTGAAGGGATTGATTGGACATAGGTATCCCAAATGGAAAAAAGCAATGGGTGTCTACTCCCATATCTTTCCTCTAATGCCTGTGGGGCTCCTGAGCTGGTCTACAGAGAGACTGTACTTAGAGCACCAAGAAATAATAGACACAAAACATCTGTGGAAGGTAGTAAGATGGAGAAGATAATGTTCCTGGAATTTTAACACTCTGTAAAGTCCCTTGGAGTAGAGGGACTAAATCACCAGGGTCATGCTCATAGGCATGCTAAGTGCTTTCTAAGGGGCAGTCCATTTAGCTGCAGGGATTTTGTTTTGCAAGAATGATGAGCCTTTGGGGCCAAAGCTATATTGTCCAGGACAATTGAGAATATGTGCTGTCTGCCACCAGGCACCTTCTTTCTCTGCCTTTCTCCACGGGGCATTAATTCTCTCCTCCTAAATAAATGATAGGCAAATATTTAACAAGTGTAGGTTTGAAGAATAGCCAGATTATTAGCTTGCAGTCTGCTTGACACTGGGCATGCTTCAAGGCCGGGAGTTTTCTAGGTTTACTATCTTTCCCTACCTCCTACTCAACACCTTCCTCCACAGTGGCTCCCTGTGGTTCTGGGTTCATGATGGCTCCCACATCCCCTACCTTTGGTTTGGTAATCTGTATCCAGTCAGTCTACGATGGGACACATGGAAAACTCCATTAGATGCCAGAGCATGGCCCCCAGGCTCTGTGCTCAAAGATTTGGCTTCAAAGTTTCCAGCCCCCAAAATACCCTAGGTTGATCCCTAAATGCCATATACCATTTGAACAGGAAGATCAGAGAGCAGGGCTCAACGCAGAGAATGAAAGATTGGAAATCAGAAGATCTGATTTATAGTTGTAGTTAATCCTTAAACTAGCTAATAGCCTTAGTCACCATGTCAGAGTAGTGCTCACCATAGACTATGGGATCTTCTATCTTCCCCAGCCCCCCTTGCAATTGGGTTAGGATCATGTGACTAGCATTTGCCAATGAAGTATGAATAGAAGTGGCCTGTGTCGCTTGCAGGATAAGGTAGTTAAGAGCCAGTGTGCCAACTCAGTCCCTCTCTGCTGTGACCTTGGCGGCCTCATGCTCCAGACAGCATAACTACCAGATGGAAGAAGACCACTGAGTTGCATCTAACTATGACATGAGAAATAAACTTTTATTATTTTATATAACTGATATATTGTACCCAGTCTGTTACAGCCAATATTAGCAACTAATACAGAAAGCCTTTCTATGACCCAGCTTTCTCATCCAGCCCCAATGCATTGAACCACATTAAAAGAAGATGAAATGAGATCTCCAGAGTTGAAATTGCTTCAAAATAATAAGTTATTTTGAGTATTATGTATTACATTTTAAGATTATGTAATATCGTTACCTAAGTAACCTTGTCATCTCTGGGGTGCAGCAGCCACTCAATTCAAATGGCCTTTACTTAATGCGAGGTGTGTTCACCCTGTGTGGGAGTCTCCAGTGCTATGGGATGACGCTGCAAGGCAGTCTTCTTTCTTGGTGAAGCCCACACCTTCTGCAGAGTGCCTAACTATTATAGGCGACAACAGATATTTGCCACATAACCAGAAGGGGCTACCATTTGTGGTCTCCTCCCCTAAGGCATGTTAGACCTAACATTAATTCTCTGTGATCCTTGTCGAAAGGTTGACTACTAAGTTCAGAATAGTCCTGGTGGAGAGTTTCCTAGGCCACCAGTAGATGATGATCTTTACAAAATGGCCTAATGTGGGGAAATGGGTTCGAGAATTCCTTATACTTCCATAAATGGGTTAGAAAAAAGCTTAGGGTGGAAAGCCACGACCAGGGACAAAAGCACCCAAGATGTGTAATGGGATCATGAGTAACTTGCTATGTCACCTGCAGGAAATTACTTTCATCTGACGCCACTATACCATTCTATTTGTCACAAATTCCACTTGCCCCCCAGACCCTTTGCTTCTTACACACATAAGTTAATGATTACTATTTGATTATTTTCTTCACATTCCCCACGTGTGTAGGATCTTGTTTTCTTCACATTCACCACGTGGGTAATATCTTGTGAGCTCAATAAATACAGAGAGAAAACTCCATTAGCCTCTCTCATATTCAATTCTGTATCTGCTCTCTTACTGGACAAGAGAGAACTCCAGACTCATAGTCTGCAACACTCTAAAGCAGCTGCTTGGAGATATAATCATGGGATTTGGGTTTAGACAAATTTTTAGAGGCCAAATCCATGAATATGTATGGTAAGTTTAGCGCTTGCAGTGATGGAGGACTCATTTTCCCAATAGAAATTCCATTCAATGGATCAAGAAGATGTGGTTTATCTATACCATGGAATACTACATNTAAACAAAATTGTCTTCTTTATTTTGCTTAAATAATTCTCCTACCTCTTCCATCTATTGTTTAAGTGTCTGGTGTTTAGGACAATGCAATTAAGTCTATTTTCTTGTCCACATGACAGTTTTTCAAGTGCTTGAAGACAATTATTGACTCTCTGTTAGACTTCTATTTTGCATGTTAAATCCGCTCAGTTTCTTCTATAAGTCTTTATGTAACATTTCATTTTATTTCCTGAATGTATCTATGCACTACCTCTTCCCCAAAAAGATTTAGGGTGGCAAACAAAAAGATGAAGCAAGTACACTAATCCAAAGGGGTTAAGACATTTACTGGATTTCACTATCAGATATGACTCTGAGTTTCCTGGTAGCCAAGAAAAAAAAGGAAAATAGGCTGAGTTTACATAACTGTCAATATCAGAATGAAAAAACATATATAAAAAAACATACATAAAACTATTCTCTTCACCATTCTTATCATCTTTTTCTAAAAGAATTCATTCTAGGGGCACCTGAGTGGCTCAGTCAGTTAAGCCTCTGGCATTTGATTTCAGCTCAGGTCATGATCTCACAGTTCATGAGATCGAGTCCCACATTGGGCTCTGCGCTGACAGTGTGGAGCCTGCTTGGCCCCTCTCTCTCTGCCCGTTCCCCACCTGTGCACATGCGTGCACTCTTTCTCTCTTTAAATAAATAAATATTTTAAAAATAATAAAAGCCTTTTAGCTCATGATTATTTTCCTTCAACTACCATAAACAGAAATTAACATAACCCTTCATATATAGTTTTCCTAGAATAGGCTTATGGAGAAGTAAACCGGCCTTAAATAAAAGCTGTTTCTTGAATATTTTTTTGTGGACCGAGAATGTGCAAGATGCTCTAGGTATACTATCTATAATGCTCACAGCACCCCAGAAAAGTAGATATAACTACTGCCATTTCACAAATGAGTAAGGTAAGAAATTAAGTAACTTATCCAAAGTCATACAATTATTACAGCTCCAGGTCTGTCTGGATTGGAAGGTTATATTCTTTTCATGAGTAAACAAGTTCTCAACTGAAAGAAGTATGTCATTTCTAAAGGTGCCTCACTGAAAACCACAGGCATCTTGAGTCATAGGGAGAACATGGTTGAATGTTTTGGATCTGACATTTTCTTAAAAACCAACACTGGTAACTGTTTTCATCTTCTTCCAGCATCTTAAGGAATCACAGAAACACATGTGAGTTGGGGGTGGCTTTGTTTTATAACTGCAGCAGTTACTCATTTTTTTGGGAAACACTCAATGCAAACTGGATTTGGATCCACTTGGTTTTGTCAAACACAGGTGTTTATGCACTGATTCAAGTTTGGGTTGGCAGGATCATATTCAATATGGAGATTTACATCTCTAGAATGCATGAAAAATATACAATAGGAGAATGGGGGAATTTTCTCTCTATTGACTACATGCCTCTCAAATCAAGCCTTCCCACTCCATTCCCATGGCCACTGACTTGGGCCAGACCTTACCATCCTTCATCTTCAATGGGTGATAGCTTCTCAATGGTCTCCTACTGCCAACCTCTCCCCAAAGCTAGTCCATCTTCTACATAGTCCCCAGTTTTGTCCCTAAAAATATCATGTCTACTTTCCTGCTTACAAATCCCTGTCGATTTCCATTGACCAAAAGATCAAATTAAAATTCTGCACCATGGCCCATGACACTCTTTACCATCAAATATTGATTTGACACTCCAGCTTCATTTCCCTTCCTTTCCCTCTAATACACCAAGCCCTCGCCATATCAGACTTCCCAATATTCTCTACTGTGCCTTTTCTCAACCCTGTGCCTCTGTGTGAGCTGCTTGCTATGCCTGCGAATTACCTCCCCTCCCTTCTATACCTGGAAAATATTCACTCTCTCTGGAAGACCTACCTGAAAAGTTGCCTTCTCTTTTTTAAAATAATTTTTTAAATTTATTATTGAGACAGAGAGACAGAGCATGAGTGGGGGAGGGCCAGAGAGACAGGGAGACACAGAATCTGAAGCAGGCTCCAGGCTCTGAGCTGTCAGCACAGAGCCCAATGCGGGGCTCGAACTCACGAACCACGAGATGATGATCTCTGAGTTGGCCGCTTAACCGACTGAGCCACCCAGGTGCCCCAAAAGTTGCCTTCTCTAGGATGCCTTCCCTAACTTCCCTGGTCAGAATGAGATGCTTCCTCCTGTGGGTTCTCACAGTCTCACCCCTATTAAGTCACTTGTAATTTGTTTCTCTCCCCACCTGACTCTTTAGGCAATAACTGTATATTATTCAAGTCTGTATCCTCCAAGTCTAGCACAGAGAAAGTCTTCAATAAATGTTTATTGGATGAATGTTCTCATCACAGTGGCTAAATTGTGCACACAACACCAGGAGCTGACAGCTGGGAACACCAAAACTGGAATGAGGGTTATCGCCTGTGAATGGCATTAGTGCAGATCAAGCAGTAACAGATGATAGTCACCATTTATAGAAGTAACACATCTCCCAAATCTGTATTTTTTAATGTTTATTTTTGAGAGAGAGACAGAGAAAGAGAGGGACAGAGTGCGAGCAGGGGAGGGGCAGAGAGAGAGGGAGACACAGAATCCAAAGCAGGCTCCAGGCTCCAAGCTATCAGCCCAGAGCTGGACATGGGGCTCAAACCCCCAAACTGTGAGATCATGACCTGAGCCAAAGTCAGATGCTTAACTGACTGAGCCACCCAAGTGTCCCCACCCCTCCCAAGTCTGTATTTAAAGACCACTTGTAATGTAATTATGGTGTCCCATATATGACCTTAGAGAGATTCACCTGGGTTGTGACTTTTATAATAACGTTTATTGATTCTTCTTATAAGAAAATCAATATATATTCTTGTGATAAATTTTTTTACATATGTAGATAGTAAAAGGTAGTAAATGTAAAATATATAGATAAGAAAAAAAGAAAAGAAAATCATTTATACATCAATCATCCTGAAAAAACTATATTAACATTTTAGTATATCTTTTTTCACATACACAGGAATTTGTACATATGTTTATATGCATGCTTTTCACTTAATATATTATGAATATCTTTCATGTACTTAAATTATATTCTAAACCACAGCTATATATCATCTCATTATATGGGTGCATATAGAATAGTGAATTTATCTACCTCTGTTGGATATCAAGTTTGCTTCTAATCTTTCAGTATCAGTAATAGGTTCAAGAAGCATGCTTGTAAGGCAATGAGAAAGAATGAAGTCTGGCCATTTGTAACAACATGGATGGAACTAGAGGGTGTTATGCTGAGCGAAATAAGTCAGTCAGAGAAGGACAAATACCATATGTTTGCACATATAGGTGGATTAGGAGGAAGTTAACGGAGGACGATGTGGGAGAAGAAGGGGAAAAATAGTTGGGGAGATGGAGGGAGGCAAACCATGAGAGACTGTTGAATGCTGAGAACAAACTGAGGGCTAATAGGGGTGGGGGAGTGGGTAAGGGGGGTCATGGGCATGGAGGAGGGCACTTGTTGGGATGATCACTGAGTGTTATATGTAAACCAACTTGACAATAAACTGTTTAAGAAAAAAAAAAAGAAGCATGCTTGTAGCCATTTACACTTGGTGCTAAAACGTCCTCAGAAAGATCATGACAATTTCCTGGTAACAAGCCAAGCCTAAGACTGCTTCTCTAAAGCCATTGCTAACTATGGGCATTTGAACTGGACTTTAACTAGAAAAGGGAAAAGCTAATCAACTATATTGCATTTTTTATCTCAGACCCAAAACAGAGTTCAGCCCCCCAGACTGTGGTTCCCAAATTTACTTCCCAACAGTATCATCTAATCAAGTGGTTGTTGTTGTTGTTGTTGTTGTTTCGCTTTGTTTTGTTTAATACGAGCTTCTAAGACCCATCTTTGGAGCCTTTGATTTGGGAGATCTAGGTTAGGTCCTAGGTATCTCTATTTCTTAAAGCTCTGTCCACAGCTGACTATGATGTAAGCCAAAGGTTGAGAACCATGAGTGGAGGCCATGGGCCATGGGTGATGGCCCAGCCAATGTCCCTGTCTTTTTTTAAAAAATATATTTTAATGTTTATTTATTATTGAGAGACAGAAACAGAGCATGAGCAAGGAAGGGGCAGAGAGGAAGAAACAGAATCCGAAGCAGGCTCCTGGCCCTGAGCTGCCAGCACAGAGCCCGACGTGGGTCTCGAACCCACGAACTTTGAGACTGTGACCTGAGCTAAAGTCGGACGCTTAACTGACTGAGCCCCCCGGGTGCCTCCAGTGTCCTTACCTTTTAAGGGATGGTGGCTGGGAAACCAGCTGGCACTCTAAATGAGAGCCTTTGTTTCCCTCTAGGTCATCTGCAAATGGCTATAGATAACACCAAGACTAATAACAATAATATATATCGAGTTCTTAGACATGAGCTCATTCTGTCCTCACATTTCCATGACTCCTAAGGCTCAGTTTCCCAATCTCTAAAATGGAGATAACAGCTTACATTCCGAATATGTGCCAAAAAACTTCCTTACAACATTTTTTGAAAAACACTAACAAAAAAGTCCCTACCCTTTAAGCGGCTCATAACTATTATAAGTAGTAATATTGTTTCAGTCAAAGCTGTACTCTTCGTCGCCCAGCTGTTAGAAGAAGCAGTGGAAAGGGAATGCAGTGGTAAATGATGCTAGCGGACACTTTTCCAAATGTGTCAGAATGGGATGTGGGACTTCTAAGGCAGCTGCGGGAGATGCAGCAAGATTGGGGAAAATATGGTCTAACTGATGGAACCTCTAGTTGGAAAAGAAGAAAACCCCACCTCTCGAGAACCTTTTCCTTCTCTTTGTTTTTGCTCCCCTGGTCTGAGGAGGCTGAGAATGCTGCTGTTCCTGTAGTTCCCGACTGCTTCTCTAATGGCTGGACACCATCTGTGAGGGTGGGACTTGGGTGGAGAACCTCTAAGCCTGGCCAAAGCCAGCTGCACGCCACTGAGCATGGGGAAAGCCCGGTCAAGGCCCAGTGCCCAGCCACGACTTCAGCTTCCAGCCAAGATGCTCATGGCTCCAGAGATAAAGACAGAGAGAAGTCCAGAATAAATCCCTAGATTACGTCCTGATCAGGAAAGGGGTCCCTAAATCCTTGAAAAAGACGAAGAGTTCAGACAGAAAAGGAGGCATTGGACAGCAATCCAGTGAGCAGAGAGAAGCCCTGTATGTCACCTTAGAGCCACAGAGCAGGGCTATCTTTAATCTGCTTTGAGACTCTGACTCACAGAGCAATCAAATGATCGGAAAATGCCATCTCAGACAATTCCGCCGGCCGTCAGTAGGCCATGTGTGGGGCCTCGCAAGGTCTTCCTTTGGCCTTAAGATGGAGCTAGGGACACTTCACACATTTCACTGGGCAGGAAGGGAATCCTGGGGGCATAACCCAGCACATACCCTGTGCTGAAGGAGCGAGAGGCCCCTACTGTCCTGCACAACTGGCTTGTCTCCAGGACCAGATCGGGACTAGAGCTGACCTACTACCATTGGGAGTCTCAGGATCATCCTTGCCTCAGACCTCACTCCTGAGGGTCCCAGGAGCCCTAGCAGCAGAGGAGGTTCTGAAAATAAGGGCTGGGGCCCTGGAAGGTTCCCAAAAAGCTCCCAAGGGTGCATGCTAAGCTCAGAGGAGGAGCCATGCCTGCAGGGAGCACAGTGGTGCTGCCCCTTGCTGCCAGCCCCCCACTGCCATCCCTCCCACTGATCCATATCCGTGGATATCAGAAGCTGCCTCTTGTTAGACTCTGGGTTCCCTTCTTTGTCTTTACATTAGCCCCAGGAAGCCCGGGAAGGCAGGGGATTAGAGCAGAGTCCAAGGAGGGAGAAAGGTGGGGAACCAGTGCTGAGCTGCAGAGAGATTTACTTTTACAAGTGAGGAAAAAAAAAAAAAAGATGTCAGTGAATTATCTGCTCCCAGTAGGCAGAGACGAACAGATTGATGAGCTCTGTTGGCGACTAAGGACAGCTGTAAACATACTTATAAAACCCAGATAATTTGGAGTTTGTTTTTCTGTCTCAAACAGAAAAAAATATATATGTTTGGACTTTTTTTTTTCTCTTTATGGCCGTAGCATTAGCTGGCTTCCTCCACAATAAGCCCCCAAATAGAATGAATGTGTGAGAGGTGGGAGCATTGAGGACAGTCCAAAACTAAAATTAGAATCAAGTCCTGGGAGGCAGCAGGATCCTAGATTTTTCACAAAATCTGCTCTCCAAATCTGGCTTCAAAAGCATTGCTCTTTTGCTAAACCAGCAACAGTTGCCACCGAGAACCCTCCACAGTATCTCACACTCGTCAACCGTGGGTTCCTTGGCAATGAGTCAACCTGGTGTGAAACTGGCATTGACCGCATAGCCCAGCCCCCTTTGGCCCTCCTCCCAAGATCTTTGATTTCTCCTTCACCTCCCTTCTCTGTTTGTCACACATTTAGGAGGCCACTAGCCTTGATTATGAGGGAAAAAGAAGACCAGGCACACACTGCTTTTATTTCCCAGCAATGGACTACGGGGAACACATCATCCTTGACCAAGACAGAACCAACTAGCTAAAACGGGCACTATGTAGAGAACAGCGCTCCGGCATGGTCCGATCTTATTTCCGTGCTCTGTGATTTTCTTCACCTGGTTTGCTGATGAAAGTGTGAATCTCATCTCTCCAGATGAGCCCAAAGTGTCAAGTCACTTTTCTTGTTCCTCTGACGGCATACTTCCCAGGAGGCCAGCATCCTTTGAGTGGAAGTGACCGCAAACGAGATGAAAAGTTTCCCAGCCAGGTCCTGCCGGGTAGGTAGGAGCCCAGGTGGGATCAAGTTGTCTAGCTCAGCAAATCCAGGGACTCGGGAGTCAGAGAGGCTGCTACGGAAGTTAATCTAAGGATAAATGTCTGCGTAATGGACAAAGTACTGTGTGGGCAGTTAATACTCATTGACTCATATTGAATTAAAGTGACCCAGGGCCTATCGTTGCTACAGAGCTATCTCTGTCCACTAGCCAGTTCATCCTCTGGAGTGAGAGGTGATTTTACCTCTAGCAAAAAGGGGCAAACACATTTAGAGAATGTCAGATTAGAAATAGAAGAGGCATTGGACTAGGTATTTTAAAAGTCTTACTTCACTTAATCCTCAAAATCACCTTATAACTAGTTGTTATCATCCTCTTATAACAGATGAGGAAATTAAAGGCTCAGAGAGATTTAGGAATCCTGGGACCTGAGATCCAAACCTTTGTTTCTGGACTTAGAATCCTGAGCATTTCCTGCTATCCCAGAGCTCCTCCAGACGTCTACCTGCACATAGGCTGAGGAAGTTTCCAGACTATAAATGCTTGGAATTGGAGGGAAACCTAGGGAAATCATCCGTAAACAAACCAACAGCTAGAACATAAGCATTAACTAAAAGAAGCATATAATATCTTATTCCATCACATTAGGCAAAGTTGAGAATATAAAATACTGTCTATTTTTGTGTAATTAATGTCAAGAGTAAAATTAGAATATGTTATGGAAATTACCAACTAAGGTTTTAGATGCTTTTGTTTACAGTATTCAGTATTTTTAAAAAGATTTTATAAAAGAAGATGCCTTTCTTTTTTTATTTATTTTTTGATGTTTTATTTATTTTTGAGAGAGAGAGAGACAGAGTGTGAGTGGGAGAGGGGTGAAGGGAGAGGCAGACACAGAATTCGAAGCAGGCTCCAGGCTCCGAGCTGTGAGCATAGAACCTGTTGTGGGGCTCCAACCCATGAACTGTGAGATCATGACCTGAGCTGAAGTTGGATGCTCAACCGACTCAGCCACCCACGCGCCCCTAAAGAAGAAATGGTTTTCAAATCGCCTAGTGAATTTGGGCTTATTAACACACACACACACACACACACACACACACACACACACACACACACACACACAAACACAATGTGTAATTGGAGGTGATGATGTTAAAATAATGCCGTAGGACATAATCTCCAGTGCACACTTCAGGATCATTTAATCATGCTGTAGTATAAAGAGGACCTGAGGACACTTTAGGACTTCGCCATCAGGAAGTGTACTGGAATGCCTGCAAATGTGCTATCAGTCTCTGTGCTTTTCATAAAAATAATGTAATGGAGTCGATTATTCCCAGAGTAGAAATGTCACACACGTATATGCAGAAAAATAAGTGTGGTTCTCTGCAGAGAGGCTGGCACAACCGTGGATACTTAGAAACACTAAAGAGAAGTCCATTGTCTGTAAAGCTGAGGTGGCCTGCCATGTCCTACTCAATGTCAGGAGACTGAGGCTTTGCACAGCTTTGGGTCAGCTCAGAAGATCAGACACTCATTATATTTTTAGGAAAGGTTTGTGCCCAAAATAGAGTACTATAATTATACTTGGCCACCAGGAACCATGTATAAAAATGATTTAAGAGCTCCAGAAAACAGTATTAATATATTATTAGTAATAATCTTTTTAGAAAAGTATATGTATATTTAAATGTAGTATATATAGACATGTATAGATACTATGTATATACCATAGATAAAAAGATACATAGACAGCTGTAAGCCTGTATTTTGTGAGGTACTTTGATGCTTCAAGCATATTCTCTCTAATCTTTTACATTTCAAACGGCTGGTTGAGGATTTTGATTAAACCAACTCCCTCCAAAGGTAGCTCTCATGTTCAGATCGGTTTCACCATTTATAGGATAGAACTTCAACCTTTCTCAGAAAGCCAGCGTCCACATAAGCCATCATCGCAGCATCTAAATGAAATAAAACTTGTAAATACTAAAATGTATCAGTACCTTTTGCTGATTTTTCAATTTCCAGGAGATGTAACAAATATCACATTTTAATCAACCATTCATTTAAGTATAATCTTGGCTTTTTTACTTTTGTAACAATATACCTCTTCTCACATTCTATTTTATATTTATTTGTTATGCTAAATGCTTGGCAGATGTGTAATTGACATATAAATTGGTCCTCGTGTTGCTAGCCAAAATTATTTCTGACAGCCTTTATATCAGGCAGAACTCTCCAATAGTCTTGTTTTCAGAGCCAGAGGCAACATTTAGGAGAATAAATCAGATAAATATAGCAATTTACAATGATCCAACATATTTATTGCGGATGTTGCTATTCTTGGCAGCTATCACGTTAATGCATTTAAGCTGTACAGATTTATATTGGTAAGAACTGGAAATATTTAATCAGGATTTTTTAATCTCTTGAGCATCTTTTAAAACATCATGCCGAAATTTAATGGCGATGAGCTTAAAAAGCACTATCAGCAATGAGGATTATTATAATATTAATTGAAGTTCCGTTCCTTCTGCTTAATGCAGTTTCTAGGGCGAAAAATGACTGAAGTCAGACCACAAAAAGAAAAGAAATCACTACTTGGTAATATTATTTCATAAGCCAGATAAGGATAGGCTAACAGACTCGTTTATCTCCTGGCAAAGACAGCTTCTTTGACCAGCTCACATCCTAATCTCAGTTCGGTTCTTAACTGTATATAAAGGTTTCCATTAAGAGCCGGACAATGCCACAGACACTAGTTGATGATGTAGCTGAGGACAGAATTGGCCCCATCATGTGTTTGTGTGCTGCTAGGCTCTGGTTGATAAAATGTAGCAGCCCACAGGAGTTAGTGGTCATGCATCATTATCCTTCATGCTTTCTCTGTCTTCTTGTCCCCTAAGAGGGAGTGGCAGCTGATGGGTTGTTGGTTTTTTTTTTTTTTTTTTTTTAGCTGATGTCACAGCCAGAAACCTTCTAATATTGCATCCTCAATGGGCAGCACACCAGGGACAGTATTACAAATCAATTAGATACATTTCATATTTGAAATTAAGTTACCTGATTTCCAACATGTCTTCTGTCCTCGAAGGATGATGCGTTTATCTGTCTGGTTATTTGGCAGAAACTGGGCTGATGGGGGTTGAAGACTGTTTTCTGTCTCTAAAGAATTAATCTGCCTTAGCAACTGAAACTGCTTTATATTCTAGCCCCAGAGCAGAAGGGCCTTGCTTTCCCCTGCCCTGTTTTACACAGGAGTGTTATGGATTTTATTATATTTATGCAAACTCCATACTGTGTATAGGGCATCTAAATTAGTAAATATCTTACTAAAGCTGCTATGTATGAGGCCTTGGGGAAGGGTGGGTGGGGATAAAGCTGTAAGGAAAATTATTAAAAATATATATCAGTCTGTCTTTATATTACCGTCATGGTGAAATGTATGGCTTGAAATCCATTACCTTATTCTCCTGAAGGTTCTGTTTGGGGATAAAAGAAGCGTTAACCTGGCACATCACACTCTGTCTCCGAGATTACCTCGAGCTGGGACATAATGCAAATTATAAGAATGTTAACATGGGGGCACCTGGCTCAGTTGGTTAAGCATCTGACTTCCACTCAGGTCATAATCTCGTGGTCTGTGGGTTCGAGCTTGCGTCAGGCTCTGTTCGAGCTTGCGACAGCTCAAAGCCTGGAGCCTGCTTCAGATTCTGTGTCTCCCTCTCTCTCTGCTCCTCCCTGACTCATTGTCTGTCTGTCTCTCTCTCAAAAATAAATAAACCTCAAAAAAATGAGTATGTTAACACGGGAGGAAATTCTATACGTGGTTGCAGACCATGACCAAGACTGCATTTAGGCAGCAAAAAAATTATATGTTACAATTTATCAGTGAGTTCTTTTGGTCAGTATAGGAAATGAATCATTCATTAAACATTCTGTGAGTGTCCGTGGGGCTCTCCTATGTAGAAAGCACTATTCCGGACACTGAGGGAGGTAATGATGAAGAAGGCATGGCCATCCTATTATCCAGATGGAGAGATTATAAAACCAATCTATTTTGGAGTTTCCTAAACATGTTGCTTTACTGAACCAAGAAATCATTCATCAGGTGAAGTAAGAAAACCTGGCACACTGAACATACCATGTTCCGTCTGAACATACTGAACATACTGGCACACTGAACATACCATGACTTGCCGTCAATTTTCCAATCCCATGCCTGTTATCTGAAGAAAATAAACTCAAAAGACCCATTTACAATATATTTTACATGGCATACAGTTAAGATTTTTTTTGACCTCCAAAGTCTATCTGGATACGGTATCAACTGTAATCAAAGTAACAACTGGCTCAAAAAAGGAATATTCCAGTATTCTAATCCTCCTCAGCGTTTCCTCTGACTCAGTGCACTTAACACTATGAAAAATAAGAGCTGTTCACTTTCCCAGTATCTGGGGTTGATAATGTAGCCAGAACATTCACGAAGCACTAAAGTACTCAGATGCACTTAAAACCCTCTCAGATTACATATTTGAATTGTGAGCATCTGGCATATTCTTTTTGGTTGGCACTTTTGATTCTGTTCTTCATGCTGAGGTGGGCCCAGAGCTCTTGTGCTTCAGAATTATGGGTAATTGAGTTTCAGCCCATTTGTTTAGAAATCAACCTTACAGTAGGGTGTCAGGAGTATTCAGCAGTACATTATCTCCCAAAGCTATGAACCAGTGTTTTCTGGGCACAAAGGGGCACTTATATCCATTAACAATAGGTATTACCACAGCACATTCACTTCCTACCTCTCTCAGATATTGATATTTGGGAATTAAATCTCTCTTTCAGATTTCACTGTTTTATTCTCCTTGGTGTGAGAAAGCAATGGTCCCTGTGTTCGTCTCTGAAGTGTATTGTCCCACTAGGGTCTGGCCTACAAGGCCATGTCCTCAGCATGGTTGCAGAGAAAGGGGGATCAGGCACATCCATGGCTTGAAGAACTATGTCCAGTCATACTCACACTAGGGTTGATGTAGCAGTGGAAATCCAGGCAGCTTGACATTGGCTTGGCAATGAGGCCATGGTTTTAGGAGGGTGGCCCTCCGAGAGCAGGATGCAAGCAGCAGCTGGTGACCCAGGTAGCAGAGCTAGTCTCTCAATGGTAGATGCCCATAGGGAGGTGGTCTGGTTTCAGCGGAAGGAAAATGAGGCAGAACTCAAATCTTAAGAACTGGGTGGGTGGGACAGGAGGTGGGACAGACAGCAGTCTGGTGGCCATGCAGATACTTTAAGGCTCACCGCAGCATTCCAGAATCCAGGTCTCGTTAAACTGGTATTGTTGAGGTGGCTGCCCCAATTGGAATGCATTTAAGAATCGTGTAGCATTGATTTTGTCAAGTGTAGGCTCTTCAATGTGGTGGTTAAAGGCAGAGGCCGGCATGTTCTCCCCAGCAGGTGGTGTGTCACCAAAAGGACAGGATCTCAAGCTCCCCTTAGGCCTCTGACTGTTCCAGGATTTAGGGGTCCAAAGTAGAGGAGTTCTGGGTAAGAAATCCTGCTTCATGGGTAAACTGATAATTCAGGAAACTACAGAAACTTTGTAGATGTGAAAAGGCTGAAAGAAAAGGAAGGGAACCCAAGATCTAGGCAGAGAAGTCACCTAATGCACAAAAGGGTCAGCAGGTGCTATCGGTACAGGCAGGACTGAGGGTGGGTCCAAAGAGGTCAGATGAGGCAGGATGTCACAGGCACATAAGAACATCATACACACACGTCCCGTTCATCTTTGATTCCCAGTATGTGGCAAGTATAGGTATTGTGGAAAGGAAAGGAAAGATGCACTGAATGAATCAATAAATTGAAAAAAGACAAGTATGGATAAGAGTTCATTGAACTTGGCTGGAAATTAGTAACATTAAATTCTATTCTGACTCTGTCACTAAATGCTGGACTTAGGATGGAAGGTACTTATATCTTGAGATATAGACATTATCATTCTGTCTGTAAAATGAATGTATTCGTCTAGATAATCTTTTTTTGTAATTTACTTCAACAAATATTTTTTGAGTGACTACTAAGTGCATGCACTGAGTTTTGAAGAAACAGAGATGATAGTCCTAATAACCAGGGAATACCAGAGTTCTGATTCTAAAGGATGCCCTTTGTTCTCTGACTAGTTTTGTCAGCCCTGCTAAGTGTGGATGCTCTTGGACCGCATTTAATTAAAGCCAGAAGTGAGAAGCCTGTCCTATTTTGAGATACAACAGATAAAAGACTTGCATCACATGTGGCCTTTTGCAATCAAAAGTATGAGCATTTTAGTGCGTCTCGCCCACTCCCCCGCTCTTATGCGTTTGTGTTGTGTGGAAAGTATGAGTGAACAAAGAACGGAGTACCTACTCCACACAGGACCAGTAATTGAGTACTTTCCATGTATATAATCTTACTTAACTCTCATAGCATGTGACTCAGATACTATTTTCTTCATTTTATGTGTGAGAAACTGAGACAGAGGTCAAATGGTTTTGTCAAGGGCATTTTATTTTTTTAAATGTTTTTATTTTTGAGAGAGAGAGACACACAGAGACAGAGTGCAAGTGGGGGAGGGGCAGAAAGAGAGGGAGACACAGAATCTGAAGCAGGCTCCAGGCTCTGAGTCGTTAGCACAGAGCCTGACCAGGGACTTGAGCTCACAAACCATGAGATCATGACCTGAGCTGAAGTCAGGCATCTAACTGACTGAGCCACCCAGGTGCCCCCTGGGCACTTCAACTCCAGATAGTTTGAATCCCAGGCTAGAACCCTTCCTGCTGTACTATAGCACATCTTAACATTAGCTCGTTCTGAATGACATAATGGATAAACATGCTCAAATAGTAGGCTTTTTCTTTTTTAAAGAAATTTTTAATGTTTTTATTTATTTCTGAGAGACACACACACAATGTGAACAGGGGAGGGTCAGGGAGAGAGGGAGATATAGGATCTGAAGCAGGCTACAGGCTCTGAGCTAACTGTCATGAAGCAGGCTCCAGGCTCTCAGCTAACTGTCAGCACAGAGCCTGATGCGGGGCTTGAACCCACAAAACGTGAGATCATGACCTGAGCTGAAGTCAGACGCTTAACCGACTGAGCCACCCAGGTGCTCCTGCATTCATTTTATAACCAGGTAATCTATCCATTGTATTTTCTTAGGTATGATGAAGTCTCCAAAGAATTGCATTCATATTCTTTTGTCATTATAGTACTCAGTATTAATTGGATCATTGTGGGCCTTTATACACTTTCATTAATGTCATTACCATTGTAATGAAAAGTCAATAAAATTATAATGCTGTTCTACAGACATGCTGAGTTGCTATGTTAACATCATTGCAAAGCCAATGACAAAGTAGTCACACTGTAATATTTTGTCTGTAGATTAATAAAATACGCTTTGGTTTTCACCAGATTGGCAATACAAAAAAAAGACCTTGATCAAAATCTCGATCTATTTCAATAGATTCCTGTAAATGTCTGCTGAAGTTTTACAGTTGCATGTCAATTTATGGTCAACAGTTCAGATTAATATCAACTCAGTCATGTGACTAAAATCACCCCTTTTATCTCTCAAAATTAATTTTATTGTGGTTCACCTGTAGCCTCACGAGTACCTCACACAAGGAACATGAAGAAACACAAGGAGTTTTCTAGATATTTTTAAAAATTCTTCGTCACATCCACTTTGAGAAAAATCATGGTGAAAGTATTATGTGTAATGTACATCTTGCTAAAAGAAAGCTAATACGTTTGGCAGTGATCTAAAACCGTTCACTTGTTTCTACAAATGTTAAGATTCCCATCTGCCAGCAAATAATTGGTACATACAGAGGGCTCCACTGCTTGTCTCATTAATTGCACATCTCGTCTATGATTAGGAGTGTGACTGCCTGATTTTTCAATAAATTAACCAGAACAAGAAAAAGCCATGCAGGTATTTCAGTGTCTGCACTCTCTCCTACACAGAAGCTCAAGTAGAAACATGGGACTTATTTAAATGCTTGGCCTAACATAATACTTGTATCTCTGTGGCTGCCATACTTGCTGACAGAATTCCAGTCTTCTCTGAATAGAAATTATTTTCTGAAAATCACCCTGGCATGTGAGAACACGGACTAGACTGCTGCCTCATTCCGAGAGCCATGTTAACCTCAGGCAGAACCTATACCAACATCTATTTCCGGAATAACCTCTTCCCTGTGTCTAGCATCTTTCTTCTTAAAAGTGGTACAAATTCCAGAAAGTGCATTTATAGCCTTTGTGTTGAGGTACAGGACTAACACCTTCATCACGGTCTATCCTCAGATTTTAGTGAATAAACATCTATGCTTCATGATTGTTTTTCTTAAATTATACGATTCAAAAATCATTCATCACATACCTGCACAATATTGGAGACTGGAAATACACAGATGAATGAGACAAGCCCTCCAACCCTCGCAAAGGTGGTCTAAGGATGGGCTTGAGAATGTAGACTTCTCCGTTCGAATCCTCGTTCTGCTATGTCCTAATTCTGCATGATCTTGCAGGAGTGCACTGTTTGTCCAGGTGTGGAATAGCATAGCAGTCATATTACCTACCTACAGGGCTGCTGAAAACTACTGCACATAAAATGCTTAGCAGAGTCCTGGCTTATTACTCTCTGTTCACTGCTCAATATGGTAGCTATTAATATTGAGGCGTTCACACTCTCATAGGGACGCAGATCGTCACATACACGCTAAATATAGTACAGCAAAGCCCTCTTATGGAGCTCTGAACAAAATGGGATAGCACTCCTGATGAGAAAGAGAACAAAGAATTCATGTATAATCTGTTTTGCTGAGTTTCTTTGAAGTGGTAAACATGGCTGACTAGGAGTTGACATCTAAGCTGGACCTTGAAGACTGAATTCCCCAATGGGTAAAATGTGGAAAGCGTGTCCAGTGAGCTAGAGCAGGAGCAAACGCATGGTGGTGTGCAAGTGGGTGACATGTCCAGGGACCAGTAAGTGGTGTGGAAAGAACACAGAAGGTGGCTTCCAGAAGGTCAGGTCAGCACCAGGGTCCAACTATCATGGCAGTACTAGAGAGCGAAGTGACCAAATCTATGTTTTACAGAAATAACTCGGCTACTTCCTGGAGATGAAATACATGAAAGAGAGACTGAAAGCAGGGCGCCTGTTATGAAGTGGTCATAACAGCCTGAACTGGGACAGTGGCAGTGAGAATGAAGAGGTAAGGACAGAACTGAGAGGGACTTGAAGGGAGATGAGAAAGCACTTAGTGACCAACTGGATGTGGGGGGCAGAGGAGTGATTCAGGGATGGCTTCGTATTCTAGCATGAAATATGAAAAGCAGGAAGAGAAGCAATGTTGGAGAGAAAGATAATGAGTTCGGTGCTATAAATATAAAGTTTGGGGCCTCTTCAGGAAGAATATCCAAGTCTGCAGTTTAGAATAAAATTCCGGAGCCCAGGACAGACCCATCCAGGAGGACAGGAAGAAAGGAAAGCAGAGAAAGAGGAAGTGACACTTAAAAAAATATTCATGCATATCTACACAGTCTAGTTGGTTCTGGGAGAGAGACGCAGAACTGGACAGATAACTCTCCAAAATAACCCCTCTACATCAGCAAACTGGTTCATTCACTGGACCTTAATATGCCTTGTGTGTTCCCTCTGCACGTTTTCTTTCCACCATTCAACATATACTGATGAAGCACTTCTTATGTGTCCGGTATTAGTCTAGATTTTGGTGACATATGAGTAAAAATGTCAAAACCCTGCCATTGGGGAGTTTATGTTTTAGTGCAGGAGATAGTCAATAAGCAAGTGACCAAAGAGTAACCTATAATTTCAAGTAAATAAACAGAGTAAGGAAAAATAAAGCAAGTAAGAATTTAGAAAGTTATCAAGGGGGGAAGGAAGGGGAACTCTTTGAAATCAGGTGGCTGTGGTCTGGGAAGTTATCCCTGATGAAGAGACATTTTATTTTATTTTTATTTTTTAAATTGTATTTATTTTTGAAAAAGAGAGAGAGAGAGGGGCAGGGCGCAAGCAGAGAGGGGCAGAGAGAGAGGGGGGACACAGAATCTGAAGCAGGCTCCAGGGTCTGGGCTGTCAGCACAGAGCCCACAGTAGGACTTGAACTCCTGGGCCACGAGATCATGACCTGACCTGAAGCTGGACGCTTAACCGACTCAGCCACCCAGGCGTCCCTCATTTATTTATCTATAATTGTAATTAGTGGTAACTTCTAGACCTGCCTTGCCCCACTCTCCACCACTTCTGGACGAATTCCAGAAGCTGCTAACCATCTGGCAAGCCATCGGCGCGCTACTTACTGGTCACAACCAGTAAGAAACGCAAGCTCTGTCCATTTCAGAGCCATACAGAAAGCCCAAACCAAGATTTATCCTTGGTGTTAGCAAACCTGATGGTTTTATTTAGGCTCAACTCTTGAAGACGTGAAATATGAGGAAAATCTGCACATGCTCAGAGAAGCTGTTGGCTTTGCCACACTTCTATGCTTAAGTATTGTAATAATATTATTATTATCCCACAGGGGTGTCATGAGGATTAATGAGACATTTTCAAATCACTTTGAGCTACTCCACTGGGGGTAGTAAATAAGTGGTATGTGTTCCTCCTGAAGTGCCATTTTTGACACTGATTTGTTGTGATGGTTTCTGCTGTCCAACAGGGCTGGAATTTGCCCACCGACTCATTTCCTATAAACAATAGACTAGCTGTCAGAAGGCAGTGGTTTTCAGTTCAAATAAATATGAATTGAAGTGAACTAGTCAGCAATCAGAAGCAAATAGGCTGCTGTTAGAAATCTAATATTTATTAAGCACTCGCAGTGATCAACTCAAGGATTTCACAGTGTGATACAGTAGAGCAAACACTGGATTGGGAAATGGCCCAAGATGTTAGGCCCAGCGCTGCTGCTAACTAGCTGTGTGGGCTTGAACAAACTGCCTAACTTCTCTGGGCCTCAAATCCACGAAAGGAATGGAAAGAGTCATTTCTGAAGGAAAGATACTTCACAGCAGGGAGAAGCTTGTGACCATCCGTCACAGGCCCATCCTCTGTTCTGGTCTCCCTTGCCATTGATTAATATTAATTTCAGTACTAATTCCTGCAAATGGAGAAATAAATCACTTTCTAGGTCAGACACAGAAGTGCACGAAACATTTGGTCTTTAAAAATAGGGTCTTTGCCTTTCTACGAGCCAACCTTGCCGCACGCCTACTGTCTTATTCTTAGCTTTAAATATACGAACCCTAATCACCAGCTCAAAAAGAACAGTGTAGTTTTGTGAGACTGTTTTAGATGGTTGTCTCCTTTTACCATCTTACGACATGTCACCGTCTGCGGTGCCTACTACTGACCTCGAGGTGACGTGAAAGATAAAAGGACAGTAAAGAACGTGAATCCTTGCTGTACCCAGAAAAGGCAGAGGGGGATCTGCCCTGTGGATTAACCGAGTAATGTACACACCGTGGACTGTTTCCCCTCTCTCTTCATCCCAGGAATCCCCGGGGACCTGCGTTCAGAAAGGAGAAACGTTGATTGTCCAGAGCCAACAGAAATACACAGAATTGCCTGTTGGGGAATTCAACAAAGATACGGAGATCCTACTATTTATCAGGCACTTTGGTGGCTGCTAGGGATACGAATTGGGTAAGACTTCTCTCTGCCCTTAATGAGCTTCGGCTGCAGGTCGTGGTGGGAAGTAATGACCACAAATCGCAGTTACTTGCGGTTGAATTGTCAGCTAAGGTAGATGGGTGACTGTGTAGTGCGAACAGTTCCCTTTTGTGAATGATTTGAACGATACAGTAGAAAATGCATTCTAAAGCCTAGGGTTGACTCTAAGGTGGAGTTGCTAATATGCCTAGAAACAGAAATTGTGTTTGAAATGAACACAGTTTGAAGAAATGGTTTAGGCTCAAAGGGGATAAAGCTGTTATCCCCAGGCCAAAATCAAGCAACAGAGGTACAAATTGCTGGCTGAACGTTGTCCCAGTTTAACAGCTACAGCGTGGCAAACCCGAACACGATTATTACGTTGAGGGTCTAGGTGCCAGTCTGGCTCCAGTCCTTCCCCACGACAGACTTCGGACGAGATGTGAATTTCTCATCTCATTTTCTTCTCATGTGCCCACCGACAGGAAGCCTCTCTCTTCTGAAAAGATGGGGCTGCCCTTGCCAATCGCAACCAGGAACTTGGCCCTTGATTCTTCCCAGCAGCTGAAAACTCAGCTATTAACATTAGTGAGAACTAGTCTCTCGCTACAAAGCAAAGTCCCGGAATGCCTTTAATGACTCATTTTCTTCAGACTCCGGGTGGGAAACTCATCAGCACCCATTATTACTCCATTGGGCTTCTCAGGCCCACGGCAGCTAAACGGTTCAGAGCGCTCCAGGCCTGGCAGTCTTCTAGCCTCCGTGGGCTCAGGGTGTCGGCAGCAGACTGGCCTCTTCCCCCAGGGTGCCCTCCGGGCCTACCACTCCCTCGCTCCACCGGGCTCCAGGCCCGGAGCACATCCCCATCCTCCCTCCCCGCCCGCCCCGGNCGCTGCCGCCGGGGCTGCCGGCCGCCGGCGAGCAGGACTGCTGCGGGGAGCGCGTGGTGATCAACATCTCCGGGCTGCGCTTCGAGACGCAGCTCAAGACCCTCTGCCAGTTCCCGAAGACGCTGCTGGGCGACCCCAAGCGGCGCATGAGGTACTTCGACCCGCTCCGCAACGAGTACTTCTTCGACCGCAACCGGCCCAGCTTCGACGCCATCCTCTACTACTACCAGTCGGGGNCCGGTCAACGTGCCCATCGACATCTTCTCCGAGGAGATCCGCTTCTACCAGCTGGGCGAGGAGGCCATGGAGAAGTTCCGCGAGGACGAGGGCTTCCTGCGGGAGGAGGAGCGGCCCCTGCCCCGCCACGACTTCCAGCGCCAAGTGTGGCTGCTCTTCGAGTACCCGGAGAGCTCCGGGCCGGCGCGGGGCATCGCCATCGTGTCCGTGCTCGTCATCCTCATCTCCATTGTCATCTTCTGCCTGGAGACGCTGCCCGAGTTCCGCGACGAGAAGGACTACCCCGCCGCATCGTCGCAGGAGCAGTTCGAGGCGGCCAGCAACAGCACGTCGGGGGCCCCCGCCGGGGCCTCCAGCTTCTCGGATCCCTTCTTCGTGGTGGAGACCCTGTGCATCATCTGGTTCTCCTTTGAGCTGCTGGTGCGGTTCTTCGCTTGCCCCAGCAAAGCCACCTTCTCGCGAAACATCATGAACCTGATAGACATCGTGGCCATCATCCCTTATTTCATCACTCTGGGCACCGAGCTGGCGGAGCGACAGGGCAATGGACAGCAGGCCATGTCCCTGGCCATCCTGAGGGTCATCCGGCTGGTGCGCGTCTTCCGCATCTTCAAGCTCTCCCGGCACTCCAAGGGGCTGCAGATCCTGGGCCAGACGCTGAAGGCTTCCATGCGGGAGCTGGGCTTGCTCATCTTCTTCCTCTTCATCGGAGTCATCCTCTTCTCCAGCGCCGTCTACTTTGCCGAGGCAGACGACCCCACTTCAGGGTTTAGCAGTATCCCGGATGCCTTCTGGTGGGCAGTGGTCACCATGACAACAGTGGGTTACGGGGACATGCACCCGGTGACCATAGGGGGCAAGATCGTGGGGTCGCTCTGTGCCATCGCTGGTGTCTTGACCATTGCTTTGCCGGTCCCTGTGATTGTTTCCAACTTCAATTACTTCTACCACCGGGAGACAGAAGGGGAAGAGCAAGCCCAGTACATGCACGTGGGAAGTTGCCAGCACCTCTCGCCTTCCGCCGAGGAGCTCCGAAAAGCAAGGAGTAACTCGACTCTGAGTAAGTCGGAGTATATGGTGATCGAAGAGGGGGGCATGAACCATAGCGCTTTCCCCCAGACCCCTTTCAAAACGGGCAACTCCACGGCCACCTGCACCACGAACAATAATCCCAACTCCTGTGTCAACATCAAAAAGATATTTACTGACGTTTAATATATGATACAAGTGACACGCTGTGCTCAGTATTGTGTGGAACGTGCCCCCTTGGTCTGTGTATGCCCTTGTTTTATACATTCCCAGACCATTCATCAAGGAAAGGACATGAAGAAGTGGAAAGCACACTTCATTTTCCCTCTCCCTACTGCTTCATACTGAAACAGATGTCTCTTTCACAAGTGGGCTGCATTCTCTCAGCTCTCCATTGTTTTCTCCCCTCTCTCTAATATTGCAAAGAACAAACTTCCTTTAAACTTGATTTCTAGTACACCCCTTCTCAAAAACAAACAAACAAAAAAAGCAGCTGTACTTCTGGGGAGGAAACGAAATTAAAGAACAGTTAAGAGTAACCGCTTAACCTCAGAATTAAAAGACACTCGTTTCTTTACTAAGTAATGCCGGTGTGTACTTAAAGGATGCTTCAGTTTGGTGGACTGTTTAACATTATTGAATACTTAGTTCAGTTGCCCTTGCTGTGGATATGTGGATGAGAAGTCTAAATAGAAAAATGACTTGTAAACCCACCGTCAGTTTATTTGGTTTTTGACCGGAATTTCCATTCGGAACCCCTCCCGGAATTTTAAAGATATATACAACTTTGAACAAAGGGAAATGCCTGAGATGCCCTGAGCTGACTAATCAGTTGAAACTCTTTGGGGCTTGTTAAGCATTTCGAAATGGGTAGGCTAACAGATTCCTCTGAAGTTCTGTGTGTGTGTGTGTGTGTGTGTGTGTGTGTGTGTGTGTGTGTGTTCCAAGCAACATCTACCAAAGTATAGAATCAGATGTTTTCAGTGCTGCTGAGAGAAACAAACAAAATTCCTAATGCATCTGCGAGATAAGCTTCTGCAGTATCACAAGAAGATTAAAGTGGCAGACACTCCTTCCAGCGGAAGTTACTAATTCGGACCTGACTGATGCAGTTCCCATAGCAACCCATGTTTCCTGGGAAACCCGAAAAAGGTTGTCATGGCATCTCATGCTCTGTAGCCCCGCCCCCTAGCCCCTGCCGTTTCCACAGTAACCTTTCCAGATGGTTCCTACTTACAGGATTTCATAAGGAAAACCACTATTTGAATAAACCGCACAAACGAAGTTAAGTCTGAGAATCTGAGGGTGGTGCAATGCATCACAAAATGCGTTATTTTTTTACTGCAGAAAACCATTGATACCATCTCATAATGACTGGATCGAGAAGGAAAATACTGCTTTTGGAATGTTAGAGATACACCACAATAAGGCATGGTTTGAATTAAATGCCAATAATGAGGCAATAATTTAAAAGGGTACTGTTTTCTTCCTCCGAGAAGTTTCAAGCCAACAAATGAAATTTAAAAGCAAATGTAAAAGTGTTCTGTACATACTCATATGAAAGACCCAATCAGTTTACCTGAAATCTTACTGGAAGGGACCTTGAGACTTAAAAAATATATTCCAGATCCCACAACAGCACTTGAAAAGCTAAAACAAAAAAAAAAAAAAACTTTTTAAAAATATAAAGGATGCACATTTTTTAACTGAGGGAATTGCAGACAATCAAAAAAAAAAAAAAAA